>NC_136907.1:61755060-61805060 GCF_949606895.1 Notothenia rossii
ATATTGGCACTTGACATCTTACCTTGAAATCCTGACCATCCCTCTTCCTTCTAACCACTTGACAAAATCTAAATTTAAATATATACATTATTTCTATTCAGAATTAATTATTAGGCAGCAAAATGCCCCTGTAATACATATATTGCTATATTTAATACTATTAAATTGTATTTGGTGTAAGGTGCATTGCCATGTTCTAAATTGTTCATAAAGAGAACATTATGTACTTAATATCCTGTTAGTTCAGTCTGTAAAAAATAACCACACTTCATTAGTTTACCATCAACACCACACGTTGTATATGTGTATTATGTCAAAAGCACACTATATATGTCTCTAGGTATTAAAGTAGAAGCATGTCTTATTTCTGTCCATAAGAGATGAGTGTACTTAAGTAAATGTATTGTACTCTAATAATTTATTTTATGGAGAACGTGGAGAAACATTTAATACAATTGTATCTGACCTGGCTTTGTTTATTTTTTGCTAATCAAAATGTAAATTTGTCGTATTGCTTTCTTTTTTTCTCTTCAGTGTCTCATCAAATTTGGACCATCATTGGAGGATTTGCATTGTTCGGATGTACACTTACCTAATTTGCACATATGCAATAGTAAATACCATGGATTTATAGATTAAACAAAGGAAGCATGCCATGATCATATGGGAAAGAGCACTGATTATGTCCCATAAGTGTTCTTTTGTAAATGAACTCTTCAACTGGAGTTATATAATCCACACATAATAAATAAGAACAAGTGTTTAAAATGTATATATTTTTTTATTTCTTAGGAGCTAGGAAAAAAAGTAAACCAAATAACTTTTTTAATAATTTGTACAATGCAGGGCAAATCAGGAAGCAGATAATGTATGTAATATGGTGATCAGGGGTACAAGAAAAATATCTTGAGTATTCCAAGCTCTTGGTAGCTGAGATAGTCCCTTTAAAATTGGATTGAGGAATACATGAATTCTGCGTATTGTGATGATTATAGTTCTCCAGAGTGGAAAAGTCAGCTCCTTTAGAGTTATCTTTTTCTCAGCAATGGCAAAACACTTAACAAAATCTTACAATGTTGACATTAATATAAAATAAGCAAATTACAGATGGTAATTACAAATGAATGAAACACCATGCTTCTTCAGCAGATGTGCGAAAGAACAGAGCAGTTAAGGGAAGGCATGCTGTTTAAACGGGAGGAAAAAAGATAAAATAAACTCTAAATTTGTGGAAACCACAATATATTTAAATATAATTGAAAAACAAAATAACTTACTGTGAAAACAAAATCAATCAAACCTGGCAATGTTCCAGATTTCTTTTTTTAGCTCAGTTATGTTATTTCTGCTCAAAATAAGTGTATTTTGTTAAATGTGAACACTTGGATATAACTATAACCATTCAAGTGTCAAAAATTTGGGTCAGTTTGACCCACATCATGGCAGAAAGGGCGTATATACGCCCGGTGTACTTTTTTTTTTTTTTTTTTAAATCAAAGTACTATTATATAAACACCCAGTCTGGAGAATAGAAGTACCCAGTACTCCTTCAAGTATAAGCTTTTTCTATGACCCAGTCAAATCCAAATGATTTCTGCACAATTACCAAAGAACAGCGAATCTCAAAATAAACAACAGTAAATAACAAAACTAAAACAACAATCATACAAAAAGGTAAGGAAGGAACGGTTCTTCACTTTGAGAGATTGTATTTGCTTAACAGTCCTCCGGGGGTTGCTGTTGGCCATATTATTGGAGCTAAGGAACTTGCTCAAAAACAAAGCAGTACTATAGTACTGTTTAATCTACTTCCAGGTATTTGCAGTCTGGGAGATCGACGATCGAGAGGGGATCATGTCCAGCAGGTACTCCCTCTGACGAGCGTCGGCGCTGGCTGACGTCTTGTGACCTGTCAGGCTGGGGTTCACGTAGGCCATAGTGACTCCTGTGAACATGCAAGAGAGCAGCAGGTCAATATGTGGCGCAAACTGCTAAATGCCCTTCCAAGTAGAAAAATAGTTTCAGAACGCCTGAAGATATATCAACCCGTTTCCCAATAGAAAGCAGACAGACTTAAAAGATAATGAGAAAAATCTCACTCTAAGGATTAGTAGTGACACCCAAGGAAAACTAACAAACCACCAAACTGGGGGACTAAAAGAGAATTATTGAGATCACTGGCAGGGGTAGGACTGGAGAGTGGGATTGCCTTGTCCGAAAACATCTCCTCCTCAACTTTTGTATAAGATTCCTTAACTTTAGAAATGTTTGAAAGTAGGATGTTCAAGGATTGCTTTGGGACCAGACAGGAATTTGAAAGAGAGCCGATGTCAGTCGGCAGGCTGGTATTAATGTGAGTCTACCTGTATTGCTGTTGCTCTGCTTCTTCCATGCAGTGGATGAGGCACTACCATCGCTGATATTCCTGCCGCCGGCGGTTCCACTGCTGCTCACCTTTGAACTCTGGACAGAGCGGTGGGGATTGTGGGCATGCTTACCTGGCCGGCTGACCAAAGCTGCAGCCGCCACTGCACTCTGCAGCTGGGAGGAGGAGGAGAAAGAGTGGGGGACGCCCCTCAGCCCCAAGGATGAGACACCATGGGACAGCTGGCCCTGGGAACTCTGAGGGGAGTTAATAAACACACAGTGGATCGTAAGTTACAGTTCCCTGGACCGCACAAATGCTTCTCTTTAAGATAACAAATTACTCCAACCTGCTTGATTGAGTGATGGTAGACCATGTTGGATCCTCGGCTGGCCTGTTGGAGGTGGTGCATAGAGGACGCTCTGGCGTGTGCCTGCTTCAGCTGATGGGACACCAGCTTCTCAGCCTTCATCGACGAAGAGGAGCTACTGCGAGACACTGATGAGGAAGTCTGCTGAAAAATGCGCTGCTCTATTTCCTGCTCTTGTTGCAGTGCTTTGACAAACGCCGCTTTCAGCCTATTGGTATGCTCTGCCTTTAAAACCTTTTTCTGATTGGATGACATACAGTGTTCACAGAGGAGTGCCCCGCCTTTTGTCTTGTCATGTCTCCAGCGGCAGGTGAAGTCGGTTTTGCACTGGGTGCAGGTGAAGGGCTCTCTGGGAATGGTCTTGGACAGTGCTACACCTGTCTTTCCTGGATGGAGTGAGATGGGAAACTGATTGAAAACATACAGAGGTGCTTGTTTGGTGTCACACAAGTCATTATAAAGAAATAGATACAGGGAGACCAATATATTTAACTCCTTGGTGAAAGTGGTGAAGGCATGACTTCAATTCCATAACATTGGGTAAAGACAATTGCTAACACTTGTTTAAAACAAGTCCCATATCTTAGCCTAACACCAAGGGCTGAAACTAATGAGTATTTTCATGAATCATTTTCTCAATGAATTGTTCTATTAGTTGTTCAAAAATGTCACAATATACTACATTCCCATCAGATATCACAAAATTGCTTTTCAATGTTTCCAATGGCAATCCATCATAAGATATACACTGGACCTATAACACTAACAGCAAAGAAAATAATAAGGTAAACAAAAAAGTAAAAAGTAACACACCTCTATGGATGGTATCAAGCAGATTCTGTACCACTTCCTCGAGTCCCACCAGGTAAATGAACTCATTATTGGCCGCAGAGGGCAGGAAGTTAAACTCTGGACTAGGGGGTTTGGGTGGGGGAATCTCCAGCAGGGTCTTCTCCAGTTGTTTGCGCAGGGCGAGTTTAGCTGCAGCTTGGCGGCTGGCTGGAGACTCATTCACACCAATCAAGCCGCTTCCTGAGGAAGAGCCCTTCAAACTGGATGCTGAGGCCTATGAAACAAGCAAAGGCATGCAGAAACAAGACAGGTGTAAAGACCCAGTCATGATCAGAATATTTTTGACTTGTCTGAGCAATGCTGAAGTTACCAAATGTGATGATTATGATCATACTGTTGGACCCCTATTCAAAGCTTCCTTAGACCATTTAAAATGTGAAAATATCTAACACCTATAGAATTCAATTATTCAATTGTACAACTGAGTGGATTTACGTATTATGGCTCATATTACATGTATATCTAGCCCTGTATAGGTCTAAATGTTATAGCATGCATTCAATTAAACAGTAGGTTTGTGATTAGTAAGACATTTCACTACCTGTTTTTAGCAAAACCACCTTAACAGACAACCACGTTTAGATAGCAAAGTCACTAACGTTTTCGAGGTACATTTATCATAGTGTAACGTCACCTTGATTTCAGCCCTCCGAAAAAAGTTGGTTATGGGTAATTGCGCCATGTTTTTCTAAAGTTAAGGTAATGTAAGCAGTGGATTGCACAGTATTACCAGATAAAGACGTACACAATATTTATAGACTGAAGTGTTTTGTTTCTAACTTGCGGGCTATCACTTGCAGTCAACTGTTTGATCTACGAGATTTGCCACCTCATAAACTAAGTCATTATATTGGTCATTACATTTAACTCAATTTGCAAAGTTGTTTTAAAAGCTTTTCTTCTGCAGTTAAGTAATATAAAACTGTTGTTAACCGTCAGTTTACCGACGACAAATTGTAAACAGAAGCACGCGGTACAGCCCCCGACGTTAGCGATGACAACTATGCTAGCTTATTCAGTAGGGCCTGGCTCATTTCGTGGCATCTGCAGGCAGTGGCAAGTACTTCCGGCATCTGCCACAGAAGCCGCTACTCCGTGGTATCTGTGGCAAGTATATGCCAGAGATGCCACAACTTGCCGTGGCAAGTAAATGCCACAACTTGCCGTGGCATTTGCGCATGCTGAACGGGAGTTGCCTCAAGATGCCAGAGTTAAGAGAAGGTTTACGGTAGCTGCCACTCGCCTTCCGAGGCAAATGCTGATATTTAAACCCGTATTTATCGCGTAAAATGTTGCTGTTTTGGCATGACTTTATCGGACTGATCTGTACACAAGAATGATGACCTGTTACTGATGGTACGATCTCTATTTTTCAAAAGATTAAACATTATATGTTCTATAGATTTTACTTGGAGAACGTGATTTGTTAAAATAAATAAACGTGCTATTTTTATGATAATACTAAAGATATATTATTAGTAAGTTGACATAAAGATCTAACATTGTAGCTATTATAGCCACAATCTTTTTAAGCCTTTCATCCATTTCTTCAGCTATAAGACGGATCTAGAATGGAGCAGGGGCGGATAAAGACAAATATCCCTGGGGTGGCAAGAGGGTGGCAGGAGATTTTGAGGGGTGGCATCCCCTGGCAGAAGTATATGCTGATTTAATCACAGTCATATCAATCAATGTTAACTTGGAAAGCCACAATATTTATTTTAACTCAATAACATTTGGTGACATTATTGTGGCACATCAGTAAAGCCTTAAATATAAGGTGGCAGACATAATTTAATGAATTTTAACTGAACAATAACTGAATGAGTTTGTCTCACTCTTAGACCAGCAGGTGTACCAAATCTATGCAGACTGCTGCAATAAGTACATTAATTAACTGTCTCGTTGATGTTTGTCTGAATGAATATGATACTATTAACAATCATATTATTCCTATCAGCTGTCAATCACTGTTATGATTCACATATTCAGTGTTATTATTAAATAAACTATATTTTTTGGAGGAGTTGCTTGCTTACCCTCCTTCAAATTTGAAAGACAAGTAATTACTATCATAAATCAAAAGAACAGTTCACACTTACAACCTTGACTGTATCAGAAAGAACAAACATTAAAGAAGTGACTAACTGCATCAGTTAGGGTTCAAAAACGTGTATTCAGCAAAAACATATAGCCTACATCGCTGCAGTTATTATCCAGTGGAAAGTCCTTACCTACTGGCCTGTTAAATCAAAGTGGTTACTTTTGTTTGGCTGGGCAGTGAAGTTTTATGTCTTATTTGACTTTCTTAGGACTTAAAACAGTTTTTTGGGGGCAGAACCCCACAAAGAAAAAAATATATTTACACACGTAAGGTCATCATCTTAACAGTTTTTTATGCTCATCGAGTCATCCGTGAGCAGAGCATCAAGTTGGCATTCCTATAACAGCTGAATGTGGCGATTACCATCTTGTTCAGCAAAACGCCTCACTAACTGATTAAGATGTAAAGCTATCGTGCGTTTTGATTCAATGCTGAGTAGCCTACAGCCTGAAGAACATATCGAGGATTAAAAAACTAATGTCACAAAAGGAATTAGAAAAGCTTGTCCATGCTTTTATCTTTAGTAGACTCGACTACTGCAATAGTGTATTCACAGGGCTGACACTAAAATCCATCAGAAAACTGCAGCTGATTCAGAACGCTGCTCACTAACATTAAAAGAGTGGATAACATCAGTCCGGTTCTGAAGTCTTTACATTGGCTTCCAGTCGGCCAAAGAATTGATTTTAAAGTACTATTGCTAGTTTTTAAATCATTACATGGTTTAGGACCAAAGTATATTGTTGAACTTCTACATAATTACGAGCCATCAAGGTGCTTCAGGTCTTCTGGGACGGGTCTGCTATCGGTTCCGAGAGTAAAAACAAAACATGGAGAGGCAGCATTTAGCTGTTATGCCCCGACAATCTGGAACAAACTATCCAAATCATGCACGTCCACAGAAACGCTTACTATTTTTAAATCGAGACTGAAAACATATCTCTTTGCCACTGCTTTTAATTGAGCTGCTCATATTCGCACTACACTATGCCTTTTAAACATGTATTGTATACCTGTGGTGTTTATTTGTATTATCTTTGCTTTGTAATGCCTGTTGTAAAATGCCATTATATATGTGTTTTTACTGTAGGCATTCCTAAAAAGTATTTTAATTTGTTTTGTAAAGCACTTTGAATTGTCGCGTACAGCAAAGTGCTATATAAATAAACTTGCCTTGCCTTAAAGCCAAACCTGACAGCCTCGTCTCTGTCATTGTAGACCGCAAACACCTCATTCCTTCCTTCTACTTGGATCTGAAATGCTTCTCGTTTTGCGCTGTCCCCCCGTTCAAATGAAATCGCCGCCAATCATATTTCCAAGCTCGCGCCAGGGCCGGGGAGGGGTTACAAGGCTTGCGTCTTGTGCTGCATTCACTTGCACTCGGACATTAGAGATTTTCTCTCATAAATGTCCGATGAGCCACAACTTTTCTTTCAAAACAAAGCTGCCAACTGGGGTGGCAGCTGGGGTGGCAAGGCATTTTTCTGAGGTGGCAGCTGCCACCCCGTGCCACTTGTGCCACCCCGTAGAACCGCCACTGGAATGGAGGGATCTGTTGTGTCTGTATTCTGCTGGATCAGCAGATCAGCAAGTAGGCCTATACAAATACATGTTTATTGTTTGTTTATAAATAATGTTAGCCTACAATTTGATTGGGAAATTGTGATCAAGGATGAAAGTTATTGTTAACTAATGCTATCCGTTTCTTTTTTGGTACTAGATTTTTTTTACTGAAATTAAGACGATTGAAGATCAGTTTCTAAACGGGAACAAGCATTTGTTTGGTCAGTTTGTGCACAAATACTTATCAGGCAAATTAAAAGTACCTCAACATGATTCGGACATTTTAATTTTCCACAATGGGTTCAAAACATATTGTTCATGCAATGTTTACATTACATTTCATTTAGATGATGCTTTTATCCAAAGCGACTTACAATAAGTGCATTCGACCAAGAAGATACAAACTTGAAGAAAACAAAATCATATAAGTACATTAGGTTTCATAGAGCCAAAACATTTTAAGTGCTACTCAACAGGCTTTAGATAAGCCAGTCCTTTGTTAGTATATAAGTGCTTTGTTAGTATGTAAGTGCTTAAAGCAGCTGTGAGATACTGACCAGTGTGTTTACACTGCTACCAATTCTGATGAGGCCTGAGTTGAGCATTCCTCTCTGGCCTTGATTTGTGGGGGCTGACGTCCTGGAGCCCATCAGCAGAGGAGGGGGTCCTGATCCTCCAGAGGCAGCCAACTGCTGCTGCTGCTGGCGCAGAGCGTGGATTTGCTGTGGAGAGATAGAGATGGGCTAACTAGTACAATGAGAGGGATGGAACAAGGGAGGGGGATCAAAAGCCCAAAGCAAAAGGTGCACACAAAGAGAGACTTGCAAAAAGAGATCATAAGTACTAATGTATGTGAATTAATCTCCCTGTAGATTGTCCAAGAGTGAAAAACCGCAGTGGTACAACTCAGGCTATCATTGCCCTGACATTTCAACCAAATAAAAAGTCATTTTAATAGCTAAGCATGTTGTTAACATATTCCCTTGACTCACCTGTGCCCCTCTGACCAGAGGTGGCATTATGATCTGGGAGCTATGTTTGGACGACATCTGCTGCCCTCCTCTCACCAGCGGCGGAGGGATGACCGTGCCTGAACTCTTGGCTGTCAAAATCTAGTCAAAGAAAAATAAAATCACAAACAATATGAATTATAGAATAAAGGTGCTGTCACACAGATAGGCTGCCTAAGTGTGTTAGTAGAGCATTAACCTGCTGAGAGCCTTTGTTGCTTGTAATTGTTCCTCGAATGAGAGGAGGAGGCGCAGAGGAGCCGGACAGACCGGAGGGCTGAAAAGGAAATTGAGACAGACATTAAAAAAATAAACAGGATGTTTTAAGTGGTAGACTGTGTTGTGGGGATGTGCAACTAATTGTGTGGCTCTGCTGATGTGGGAGAGAACCGTTTACATTCTGAGGTGTGTCCTTGTGTATCTGGCTCTGTCGAAGTTTCTTCAGAAGCACCAGCTTGGCCTCCTCCAGTCTCAGCTCCTCCTTCAGCTGCTTAATGATGTGCACCCTCTCCGCTGGGCTGCTCTTCTACAATCCAAAGAAAACAACATCGCTTTCATCATTTGCTTTACAAAGGACATTAACATTTGATCATGGAGCCAAACTGTCCACTTTCAACTACTTTGTTCAGACAATGAAATGCATACACTGTAAATTAACTATTCAGAAATAAAACATGTCCACGGTTAAAATCTTTAAAAAAGTAATAGCCAATGCAAAAGTTACGCCAATGATGAGTCAACTTATGATCACGATAAAAATAAGTGCCACCGATATTAATAACAGATTAACCATTCATATAATTTTTAGGCAACAATGCTGTTTTTAGCTTCTTGTCGTGGTTTTATTTCACATTAAACTAAATATCCTTGGATTTTGGAAGGACAACAAATGTAAAGACTTCACATTGAGAAACTCGGAAGGGACATTTTAAACTTTTCCCTATAATTTACAGGAGAAACAATTATCTATTACTCAAGAAAATGATTGGCAAATTAATGAATTTTGAAAATAATAGTTATTTGCCACCCTAATTTTAACGTGTCTCCAGTGCTTTAGTAGTACAGTAGCCGGGCAGTTGCGCGACGTTTAGCTTCTCACCATGAGCAGGTCTATGTCCAGCTCCTTGAAGTGTCTCAAGCCATTCATCGGGGAACTGGGGGAGTCATTATCTGACAAGATGATGACATCGTCATCTTCAGGGGACGGACGCCGCTTCTCCCTTTTTATGCTGACAAAAGTAGGAGTTAAATTGAAATCAAAATTTCAGATATACTCAAGCAAACAGAGGTAATGCATACAAAAACAGAGTAAATTCATGTTTATTTAGCTTTTGTTCTTAAATTGTTATATTTATTATCGGATGCAACAAACACAAGAAAACAGTATATTGGCATGTTATATCAGCAATCAGTCGCCCTGTGCTTTATTGGCATTAGCCTTTGAAAATCTGAAAAAGTCTGTTGAACATTATTGAACAGTAAAGTATAAAATTCAGACATATTTTACATTTTGAAAACGTTGGGATCTTCACTGTGATCTCTAAAAATGGTATGTGACTGTGAGCCTTCATTAGTAATGTCTACTATATGGAGATCTGCTCCTCAACCACAATTATAGCTTATGACGGGGTTGATTCGTCCACTACAATCTAAATGAGTCTCCTCCACAATAACTTCTCTCTAAGTTGAAGCCACACCAACAACAGAACAGTCTTAAAGCAGAGGAGGAGCGAGGTGGGACTTAAAGCTCCAGAGAAGGTTTTCAGTCACAATGCAAAGGCTGTTTGAGAGCACATATTTCCTGTTGAAACAGGATATTGTGGCAGCGCATAACAGGCGTCTGAGTCACTCTGAAGGTGACCTGTAATGGTCTATATACGTCACCCAAAGCATGCTATGAAAATGAAAGCGTGTGGGAATCTTGAATGCAGTTTAGATCGACCCTCATGTATTACAACCCCCCCCCCCCCCCAGCCCCCCGGACACAAAAAGCTTCTCCTCAATGTGACTTGTTCTACTGCAGGCCATATGCAAAAAGCAGATGACCTAAAAATAATTAACTAGTCGTGGTCAAAGATGTAGGAGTGATCTTCCTCTATAATCCAAGGATGGTGTTGTTACTACAGAGATTATATATTAATACGAAGTTGTTCAAATCTACACATGAAGATATGAGGCCTGTCTCTCTTCGCCCTGCTCTGTGTGTGTGTGTGTGTGTGTGTGTGTGTGTGTGTGTGTGTGTGTGTGTGTGTGTGTGTGTGTGTGTGTGTGTGTGTGTGTGTGTGTGTGTGTGTGTGTGTGTGTGTGTGTGTGTGTGTGTGTGTGTGTGTGTGTGTGTGTGTGTTTATATTAGTCTCTCCTCAGGGCTCAGCAGCATCATCACTTCCTGTGGATTAATCACTACTCTTCCAAAGAAGTCACATGACCTCAAAGTCATCATCACGTGACACACTCACTTTTCCTCCTCCCCCTGCCCTCACTGTTCCTCCACTGTGGAAACCATGGCAACAACCGGCTGGAACCGGTTTGTGACACAAGGCTTCATTTTGTGTGAGGGGAGTTTTTTAGGGTTCAGGTGGTGAGTGGGGGGAAAATGGAGGTAGACTGAAAGATAAAGTTAAACATCATCTCTACGGACAGCTACCCCGCCCCCCCCCCCCCCCCCACAGCCCCCCTCTACCGTACAGACATTGTTTTAAAGAACATCCTAAAAGTACCGTTCAACATTTTTAGTCTTTATTTATGTTTTTTCACAAAGTTTCATAATGAGTCTTTTCCCCAACAAAAACATCTGAAGAAAAAGTATTTATGTAGTTTAGATTAAGTTTCCTCCACATTCAAACCATCGCCAAAAGTGTCCGAGCTTTTTCTATTGCTGCTCCTCACATCCCACATTAAGTCCTGTTCCACAGACTGATGTCTGAAGCCGCCCCGTGGCTTTGGTCAAGTCCGGCCTATCTTCTTAATGCTTTAAAACATTTTAGGGGTTTAATTCGGTCCGTCATAACTTCTCATTTAGTTTTTACATCTTCTTCTTTTTTTATTATATTATGTATGATCCACTTTTTATGTCTTGAAATGTACGCTTGTATTGAGGCAGATCCCAGCCTTCACTGGAAAGCACTTTGGGTGACCTCTTTTTTTGTTTATGAATAAACTGTCTTCACTACTTTCTTGACGGAAACATCATGTAGTTGTCAAAGCTGAAGAGAGTTTACTATAAAATGTTACTCACCCTCTGGAGGTGCTCATGTCCACGGGCAGATCTCCCCTCTGAACTTCCACTTTGATGGTGGCCTTCACCTCGCCGGCAGCCAGGCCACTGGATGCTTTTGGCTCTGTTAGTCCGATCTTGCTCCTTGTTTCCAAAGCTGGCTCCGTCCTCACCTTGATGTCTCTGTCCTTGTGATCAGTCTGATTGTCTGAGCTGGGTTCAAGCTCCGTCTGCTCCTGATCATCCTTCACAGGATGAGAGGCCAAAGGTAGCGCTAAAGGTAACGCTAAAGGTAGCAGCGACGGGCTCTGCTCTGGCTCCTCCTTGTGCTCTGATTCGACCGTGGTCGGGCTCTGATCTTCCTGTGCCGTTACGGAGTTGGCTTCAGGTTCAGTTTGATCCTCTGTCCTGGATTCAGAAGGGTCCAATTTAGGCTTTTTGCTTTCATTCTCATCCTCAGAGGGTTCTGTAGAATGGGGTCCAGTATCCTTCCCCATCGCCCTCTTTTGGCTGCGAGTCTGGCGAACAGCCTCCTCAGACATCCCCTGCAGATATGAGAAAAATGTTTATTAATATGTTATCAAAAAAGGTAACAGAACTAAAGAAGACAGGCTATTTTCTTGGAGAACAATCTTAAGCGTGCTTGCTGTATTGTAAATGTGTAATGCAGCGGAAATGTCAGTTGTGATAGTATTTAAAGTCTTACTTTAGAGAAACTAGCAATGGTAAAAACATAAACAATAGTTTTTCAATCCCTGACTATATTGATCTGCCGTAACGTAAACAACAAGCATGGCTACATTATTTGTGAGTAGTATTTACAGCTGTCGAGCTAGCATGTTAGTAATTTGTCTGCCTAGCCTGGTGGAAGACATTCAGCCAAATGAGTGGCAGAGCACATGCTGAACAGACAGTAAAGAACTTCTATATTAATATAATTATTAATTTTAAAGAAAGTTGCATTGGGATTCTGGGCTTATCATTCAAAACATCAAAACAACACCAACTTTGACTGAACTGTAGAGCACACAGGGTGACTGAAATGGCCTTTATACAAAGCATGTGGGATTTGGAAAGTCATGTGACCAAGATGTTGACTCAAGTATAATTTCAAAACACACAATTATGCAAATGTCAGTTTAAACCGAACATCAACGATGGTGAAAAAAGATGGGAAAAAAAGACTAGCGTTCTCAGTAATTACTCAATGTTCAGTGCAAAACAAATCAAATCTGAGGATCGCTTGAATGCAACAACAGGATCTTTTGAAAGAGAGGTAAGAACAAATGCTGCAAGGAGACACTTTCAACAGCTGGAAAACATGACAACAATAAAAAGGGACTTGGTGCAATATCCATAATTAACTGGAGCATGAATTTTGTTAAAATGTTCACATCAACCCATGAAACATTTGTTTTAATTATTTATGTGTGTACAAGTGATCATCATCATCTTTTTTTAAAGTGGACCTATCATGCTATATTTGAATAATATAGTGTAGGACCATACCTATATAAGGCATATTTATACTTTTTATTTTTCAAAATACCAAACAGATCATGCATTTGAGCCATTCCTCATTTTGCTCAATTTAAAACTGCCTTTGCATGGGCTGATTCTGTGAGAACAGCACCATCTACAGGCCTGGCATATGTACTACATCGTCTCCAGCGCTTTCGAACGGCAATATCCGTGGCTGTCTCCTCCTAATTGGTGGAGTTGGCACAAAAGCCGTAGCGCCACTTCTGTGACGTCAGAGAAGTGTTGAAATCTGGATCAGTCTGTATCAGATCCGTTGCAGCACTTTTTAAGAGATTTGGGTATGGAGGAAAATAGAGAGGGTTGTGTTTTCTGACACTTGTTGAGTCCCCTGGAATACCGGGGACACATATTCATGTATAAAAGATGTACAAAAGTGCATTTTGCATGATAGGTCCCCTTTAATGTAATTCAAATAGCTTGTGTGTAGCGTTTCTTTCCTTGAGTCAGGCACCAAAGAGCACTAGATCTATTACAGTCTGATATCCCCCTGTACAACTAATTAAATCCCACCAGATGTTGACATGCCAGCTGAAGCGGAGATTGACAGATACAGCCGCTCGTTCTGTCTAACACGTACAGGTTAAAAGGTGCTCACTCACAGATGTGCACCAGTACATGGTACGTGCTGACGCACATTATCACTACAGTGGCTGCTCTAAATCCCTCTGACCATACATGATTTAATACTCAATACATTAACCATAATAGTGTTTATGATGGCGTTTTTTATGTTATTAACCTTTTATCAGGAAGACACCATACGTTTATCTTCACAAAAGGCCACTAAAAGAAGTGTGTACTATTAATAAATCAGTAGCATCATATTCTACCTGGAAACTTCTGTCAACTGATTGTGTAAAATGTGTTATTTTTACGTCACAATACGATAGGCTTCTAACTAGGGCTCTGTTGGGTCTAAACATGGATGTAAAGTAGTGGAAAAAAGGCTATCTTAGTTTCTCAAAGTCCAAGGTGATGTCAGTCCAAAACTCAGTTTATATGATATAAAACCGAGAAAAGCTGACCATCTCTATATTTGAGGGGCAGATAAATTCATTTTTTTTTCACAAAAACAATTATATCAAATGTATAAATGGATTGATCTATTATCAAAATAGTTGCTAAATATCTGTCTATTGACGAATAGATTAGTTTACTAATAATTGTTGCAGATCTTCTACTTACTTCTGGATAGAAAAGTGTCTGTATCGTTAACAGTTGGTGAAACACCCTGTCAATGTAAAATCACTGACAATTTTCAGATAGTCGTGACTATGTTTATCCTCAGCTGCTAAAGTTACTAAGTCACTTCAGAAATGACTCGCGTTAGAGATGTTGAAGGATCAAGAAAAAAACGATTGAGATAGAGATGTATTCTATTGTGCAGGTACAGGCACTCTTTGAGATTACTTTGGCCATTATTAAATATAAGAGGTAAACGCGTACTGGCACATATATAGCATGCTGTAAGAGAAGACCTGGGTTCAAAGTTCTGAATCTCATGCAGAAAGCCCTGGTGACATTGAGGGACCTACTCAGACCGCCGCTATTTACTAGTCGACCGCTTAGAATAAACACAGCAGTGCAATGTCTTGCATTATATCCATGCATGGATGTCACAGAATCGAGGGCCAGTCCTGCCAAGTCCGCTGAGGCCCTCAGTCCGCACACACATCCACTACAGGAAGCTATGGATTTTTTTGGGGAAAGAAGGATTACAATTAACCCTCACAACCTACTACTTCTCACTGTACACCCCCCCCCCTTCCTGTTCTCAGAATATTTATGGCGGCGAGCATAAAGCAGACAGTGTGTCCATGATGTACCCAAACACACAATATACATAGAGAGCCATAATGCATTGTGCAGAGGAATCTTCTGATAACACTAAGCTGACTAAGTTTGTTTTATTTAAATACTCTGATGTCACTGAGACACATATGACATGACCCTTCCCAGGATTCAGTGGGACACAAAGCACTTTTCCTGAGAACTGGTTTAAACCGGCTCGTGGGTGTGTGTGTGTGTGTGTGTGTGTATTTGTGTGTGTGTGTGTGTGTGTGTGTGTGTGTGTGTGTGTGTGTGTGTGTGTGTGTGTGTGTGTGTGTGTGTGTGTGTGTGTGTGTGTGTGTGTGTGTGTGTGTGTGTGTGTGTGTGTGTGTGTGACAGAGAGAGAAGCTGAAGCTGCTTTTAACCCTTCAGGTGCTGGAGCAGACGCTTCATCAGTGACGGCCATTACGCAGTGTGTAATGTGTGTGTGCTGCGGACAACTGTGACGGCATCACTCAATCAGATGCATAAAGCTGTGAAATGATGCTGGGGTAAGAATTTAGACACGCCAACACACCCCTGCGCCCCCCCACCACCCCCCACACTGACCCTATCTTTGTAACAGCAGATCAGAATGGCTGATAGGTTTCACATTTCATCTCCATGGCAGTTTACACACATTTCATCTAGCCCCCCCCCCGCCACACGTACGTATGATGGGCTGACTGTGGTTTGGCTGGTGTTAAACGCTCGTCGCTCACCCATCGAAGATTTTGACTTCATATGCAACCAGTGCAAATGCTCTAAAGGCAACTAAGACTGGAAGGAAAACATCTTCTTTACACCTTTATTCAGTCTATGTACATAAAGTTAACAAACATAGGTACACTAACAAACACACATGGTACGATTATAAAAATGATCTTGCACAATATTATCCTAATAGTTAAATAACATGGAAAACCTCAATAAGCATATAACAACATTGTAAAGAGGTAATTGTAAAGTGTGGGAATGGTGATGTGTCCATACGTTTGTTTTGATGTAACTCCAGGGTTTTACTTTTTGACTCCAACGTGTGTATCTTAGCTTGCAACTATCTACGTATCCTCTGCGTTTGCTATCCGTAACTCTGCCTGCTAGACTCGCTCAGCACAGTTACTTATCTCCCATATTCTCCGTAGCCGCTACAATTGCCTCAAATCTTGAAGAAAACTGTTTTCATGGAGCTCAAAGCGGCCAGTATTGCCCCCCTCATTATTTCCTTCAAGTCTAGTTTCCCCGCTAGCCGTCTGTTTTCCACCTTGCATTTGGTATTCTTTCAATCTCAGGTGCTTAAAACCTCTTAAGCCCCAAGCCAGATTTCAGGCCCGAAGATTACATTCCCAGAACAAATGACCATATCTTCCCTTCTAAAAGGGTTACATTAATAATCTTTTTTCTCAAAGTAATGATAAACCTGTGAGTTGGATGTAGAAAAGTCAGAATCAATATAGATGTTTTTTATTTTAAAGAAAATTCAGATTGAACATGGTAAAAAACTGTAAATTATAGTGTCCGTCCAAAAGATATTTTGTACTTATAGTGAAAACTAACCTTGGATGATGGGTTAGTAGACTAAAAGCTTTAGGAATCCAAAGTACAACATATAATAAGTACCTTGTATCAAGATTGATGCAAAACAACTGATATTTGACCTTTTTAAGAGAGATTTGGCAAAAAAAAACTCTTCTGGGGCCATTTGGGTGGATTTTCCTTATCTCTGGCCCCCCTTCTTCAATCTCTTTCTGACCGTTCGAGCCAATAGAATCTAAGGGAAATCCTCCCGCACACACTCATGTTAAAAAAAAAAGGTGACGTCTTTGCGCATTCAATGAAGCTACAGAGCGTAGGAATGGCCTGCTCTACTATTTTAAAACGGAATTGCAGTTTTATTGCTTATAGATTATCAGAACATTTCAAAGGGGACACAGCCACATTGGATATTAACCTATGGATTAACTACATCATCGTTGTTATCGTTTTATTGCCATTGAAGACCAGTTTAGACCAGACAAAGACAAAGGTAAGCCATGTTAGCGTTGTGGGCTACCTAGCGCCACTTGTTTTGATGTACGTTTTTGTTGATAACGTCGCGAGTTTGTATCTTTCAGTGTTGAGGTGGGCACCGTTAGATTCTGTGTCTTTATGCTCATAAACGATGTGTTGGATGTGCAGCTAGGATAAGTAATAAGGGAGCTAGGAGTGATTGTCGGTGCAGTAATAGGTTAGCATTTTTCGCTCGGGGCTAATTCAGAGGCTCACTGTTAGCATTGTGTGTTTTTTTTGAAAAAAAAAATGAAAAAGATCAGTTAAATGAGTTTTTCCCCGTTATATGGATATAAAATATTAATAGTTTATTAAATATTAAGGTTCCTTAGACGTTGTTTCCTGCAAATGACGCGATTTCGGCCCCGGAACCGGGTCCTTGGGGCTTAAGAGCACTTTGCTCTTCTCTTTGCTCAATTCACCGGTTTTCAACATCCCAACATCCAGATCCACACTCTCTACTGTTTTATGTTGCAAATTCGAATATTTTTTGTAGAAATTGTTGCAGTTTAAGCTGTGTGAGTCACGTCTTCCCACGCAACCGCCATACCCGGAAGTTTGTAACCAATTTTTATCATAGCAATAGTTTTGTATCAGCAGGATTTTTTATGACCTGCGCATTATTTCCCTGCGTTTTCCCTGCACGCAGTTGAGTCTTCCATTGTAGGAAAGGGAAATATTTATGTAAAGCAGGTTTGAAATGCACACAAACGCGCCATGATATGAACTTTAAATGCAAAAAAAACTATTAATCCTTTAATCTACTGCAGCTTTCAAAAGTCTCTTCAGTGAAACAAAGTTTATGTCAGGGGGCAAATGTTTACTGACAAAAAACTATTTAAATATGGTTGCTTATAAACATTGCATCATTTTTGCAATCATCTTGCAGATCTTGTGTCTACTTATTTAAACACAGTCTAAGGTCTGTTTTCATTCATTGATCCGGCCACGTTAACAAAATGTCCTCAAGGCTTCTCATGTTACAAACTCTATTTTTGTAATCTTATCATTAAGTTATGAGTTATGAGTTAATAACTTGTGTTAGATTTATTAACTAACAGCATGTTAACGGTAGAAACTGCTACTTTTTTTTATTTAAAAAAAGTATTTGTTTTTACTTTATCATTATTGCTTTGTGTAGATAAGACTTTTAAACGCCATAAACTCAATCCTCTGATTAAGACTTACAGTGTAATTACATCACAATAATTACCCCCATATTATCATATTGCATAGCGCAAGTGGCAGAACACTTTAATATGGTATCAGGTTGCTGCCACTATCCGGGCAACGCTCAAACAAATTCACAGGTTATCTACAGCTGTAGAGTTTCTGCTGAGTGTCTTTCCTCCTGCCCTGAGGTGGTTATTTATCTTGTCACTCATGGATCATGTCAACCATCACTCACTCAGTAAGCTTTCATTTAGGCTGGCGGACTCACTTTCAAACATCATCGATGTCTGGCTACACATACAGTATGTGTTCAGCATTTTATTTACCCACTGGCAGACCTTTAACCTGGGAAAACATATTTCTACATTGCGCAAGGTTTTTAGAACACGATGCACCCACACAGTCAAATTACTTTGTAGAACTGCTGCACCGGCAAAAATACTCTTATCAATTATCTGCTTGTGTCTGCCAGAATAGCAATTACTAGTGATAATTGTCTCAAAGTATCAATTAGTAACAAAAAGACGTATACAATTATTATGAAGCTGATTTGTGGTTGCTTCATGAAATACCTCTAAACTCTTGACAAGTCAGAGCTTTATGCAGCAACAAACACCTCTGTACATAACAAAAGGGCAGAAAAAAGCAATTAGACAGCAAATTACTACCTATATATTTTATGAAGTCATGGAGGCTTGACTAAACAGCTGCCCTGTGACCCCTGCAGTCATGTGCAGCAGCTTAAATTGTGGCCAGCAAATGACCCTTTCCAGAACAGTGGCTGATTCCACAACTACACAAGGTCAGTCTTCTGTGTGATCACTGGAACAGTACTTTCTGGATACAGAAGTTTCTGAACAATTTCTGAGTCACTCGCTGTTCTCATTGTAATATTATCAATACAGTCACTCTGGGGTGGATAAGTCTCGCTGTGGATGTACAACTTCAACACTTTTTAGTGTCAAACCAAAGCCTTTTCCTTTCTTTGGACCAGTGTTAGTCAACCCCTTCTCTAAAGGCAACCTGCATTTTGTTCACAGTGACAGGTCATAAACAATGCAACTGATTGTTAACATGCAAACAACACTTTACAGGGCTTTTGTTCACATGAACAACTGACTGTTTATTCCAGATCTCCACAAAGAGGCAATAAAGTCTCCTAACAGCAAATCACTTTACCAGTCTTTATAGCAGGCACAGTACTTGGTTTAAAGTGTCTCTGATGTGCACAGGTCCTAATTAACCAAAGCTTACTGACAAGTATGCTAAAGATCTTTAAAACAAAGTAGAGCTGCAACAGTCAGTCAAATGACAGAATCAGCAACAACTTTGATAATCAATCAACTGTTTGCTTACTCTTCTAAAGAAAGCTTAATATTTTTGATTCTGGAGTGTTTTGGTCAGACATAACAGGACATTTATAGACATTTCCTTTGACTGGTAAATCAAGAGGGATCACAATCTCCTGTTCTTTCAATAAATCAGGCAGTTAATTGAGAGGATAATGAGCAGATTAAGCGGTTAAGAAAGTCATGGTAAATTGCAGCCTTAACAAAAACAATACTTTCTGAAATCTTTAAATGTAGCAACAATACATTAATATCTTCCTCTTTCGTTATTTGTCTGATTATTTGCCAGGCTACTTCAGTTCAAAGTTGTAAACCAGATTATTATTACTGTCGCCTAGAAGGCAGTTGATTAATGTATCTGATAACAGAACAGATATTATGTAATAAGACCTTAATAAATAGCAATACATGTATCCAGCATTTCGTCCACATCACATTTAACAACAGTGGCCATGCCTTCACAACACGATGCACAATGCTGCATGGGCTACTTGTCAACACCGCGGGTCTGTCATACAAAATATATATATATATATTAAAAGCTTTTAAATGGGTCCGAGTGCAACAATGGGTAAATAAGTATCAAGTGTAATGTCAAAAATATGTAGTCTTGTCCCAAAATTACAGCAAACTGGTAAGGTTCTGGTGGCTGGGAATGTGTGTGCGAGTATGTTTGTGTGCCTGTCTGGGCGAGACAGAGAGGGAGTGTGTGCGGTGTGTGTCAGAGTGTGTGTGTGTGTGTTCAGCTTTAAGATGAGGAAGACTACGGTTGTCACAGAGAGAAGTAGGAAGATTAGCTACCAGATAGCAGAACCAACACTGGTGCCAGGGGGCTTAAAGCGAGCAGCAGCGTCCACCATTAACGTTACACCACCACCAACTAACACCAGCCAAACCACAGTCAGCCCTTTAAAAACTAAACCCAGCCCACACTACATGCGCAACTAGCCGTTTTTTTTTTTAATGTTGACACCGCCTCAGAGGAGGTGTTATTAGTTAGCGAGCTAACGTGAGCTAACATCGACACAAACAAAAACACGAAGCCACTTTATCTTATTTCATGAACACCACCGGCTGTCACACACTTAAAGTTAAAGTAGTAAAAACTCCTGAAGCCGGTACTATTCAACATGACCCACACCAACACCAGAACCGAGCCCGGACACTAAACCCTGGCTGGCTTCACCCCCCGATGCGGGACACCCATCTGCCTCAAAAAGCGGGTACAAACTTTTATCTTTCAGCCCTAAAAGTGAGGCTGTGACAGGCTCACCGGGACTGTTTACCTGGGTGTCCCCTCTCGAGGAGAAACCGAGCCGGAACTCGTGCATTTTCATCAGCCGGCCGTGGACCGAGCGTGCCGCCGAGGAGCCGCTGGCGTTAATCCTAACCTCCTTTAACGACTTCTACCGCACATAATCACGTCCACGGATCATGGTTACAAACTGGCAAGCTTGGGAAAACGTAAAATAAAATAATGTTAGGCAGAGCCAGTCCCCCCCACCCCCGCCCCTCCTCCCCTCCCTCTCCTACCCGGTGCTCAACCTTTGGCTCTGCGGAGAAGTGTTACTTTTCAACAGCCCATCAGCTTCTTTATCGTCACAGATAGGTGGAGGAAAACCTGGCTCCTCTCGACGACTCCGAATATAAGGCTCCTCTCGATACACTCTCTAAAAAAACTTCACTTCACCACTGACAACTTACTCTGTAGCTTTATCACCCGTTCTTCGCCGATGGTCGACCAGGGAATGTTTAATCTGCAGTTAACCTCGATAAATCGTTGCTTTTTTTAAATCCAGGGGATATCCTCTTTTTTCGGCCCTCCCCACTGCCGCGTCTGTTGCCAAATAATGCGCCTCAACACACATGGAGCCGCTGCGTCCTCTTAGTGGGCATGCGCACCTCGGCATACCAGGACGACCGGATAACATCATGTTAGCCACTGACCACCCAGGGCCAAAGCAGGACGACCATGTCAGGGACCCCGGGCTCCTTGGGTTGACCCATGCCCGTACTGAGTTCCCCTCCAACACACACTCACTCACACACACACACTCACGCACACACACCACACACATCAAGCACCTAATTGAATGCACCACACAGTTCCCCAGAAACACTCACCAGCATCGCAATTGCATTCTAACATACAATAAACATCAACATTAGGTCAGGACTAAAAAATATTTTATTAAGAGTATATAGGCACAATGGAACTGGACACACGCCTGCAAAAATATACCAGATATGGAAAAAATGCAACATATAGAACAAAGTTAATCCACATTGTTAACAGTGGGCGAAGATCAGTTTATTATAAAAAACAATGCAGTGACTTTCAAAAGCTCGAAGTTTGCTGTAGGCTCATGTTTTTTTTATGGCGTATTCGGCCAAAATGCACAATACGTTAACATAAAAAAAATTGCTTATAAGCCCCATTTCAACAGCTCCTTATTTTGAGATTCAACAATACAACTGTTTTGACATATCTTATAAACTAAAGTAGCCCATATGTGAACACCTTCATCTGAGAGTTTACTCCAACAAACTTGAAGGACTCACTCAACCTGTGCTAATTCGTATTGCATGTATGTCGGGTGAGTAGGTATGTTGATGAATTGTCACATTGAAACATATGCATAAAAAGCAAAACATTTTAATTGATGAATCCAAAAAGCTTTTGAAATGTTACATATATCTACACTGTTTATAAGCTAGACTAGTGTTTCAAAGAGTGAAAGGTTTTAATGTCATATGCACATTAGCTAGAGTAGAAATGGCAATGAAAATCTTCTGACCCGAGCTCCTCCAACGATGCAACATGCATAATAAAATACAAATAAAAAATAGTGCAAGAAGACTAAATACATAGAATATGATATATAAAAGAACAGAATAAGATAAATTAAATATTGTACGGTAAGATTAAATGAAATACGGTTTATTACGGTGATAACTATTTAGATAAATAAGTAGATTGCAAGATGACAAACAAACGAATGTTTATCAAGGCACTTAACATAACTCAGGTGTTTCGCAGTCTTATTGCCTGTGGGATAAAACTGTCCCAGAGTCTAGTGGTTTTAGTCTTTAGGATGCTGCGGTACCACCTGCCAGACGGCACTAGACAGAACAGTTTGTTGCTGGGGTGATGAGGGTCTTTTATAATCTTGTGGGCTTTCTTCCTGAGCCGCTGGGAGTAAAGGTCCTCCATGGATGGCAGCTCCATCCTGGTGATGTGCTGTGCAGTTTTCACCATCCTCTATAAAGTCTTACGGTTGAGGGCGGTGCAGCTGCTGTACCAGGCCGTGATGCAACCGGTCAGGATACTCTCTATGGTGCACCTGTAGAAGGTCAGGATGCTCTCTATGGTGCACCTGTAGAAGGTCAGGATACTCTCTATGGTGCACCTGTAGAAGTTGCAGAGTGCCCTGGAGTCCATGTTGAACCTCCTCAGCCTGCGGAGGAAGAAGAGCCGCTGTCGAGCTGTTTTGGTGATGGTGATGAGTCCATGTCAGGTCCTCATTGATGTGAACACAGAGGAACCTGCAGCTGCTGACTCTCTCCACCGTAGTCCCATTGATAGCGATGTTTCCTGAATACATTTGCAAAATTGCACAACCAAAGCACAGTGTGTCTCCTTTATTATTCTGTAATATTGTGGAGGGGCCTTGTGTTTAGATCTATCTTTAAGATCTTAATATTTCATTGTATAATGTGCTCAAAGCACATGTTCTTAAATAAAGTTGTCTTTAATAAAAATGGAACACCATTAACTGACACACAGTAAACCTGAGGCCATGTGATCTGCTATGTGCCTTATACAGGATGTACACTTTAAGGAGACAGGGTAATAGGTTGGAATTTAATAAATGTTTGCTGGAGCCCCATAGGTCAACCACGCTACTGATTTATATGTTTCTCCGTATATAATCAAATCTGATCCTAGTCCCAACCTGAGCATCACATAATTACCTCATATAACCTATGCTGTATGCTAGCATAACATATGGCTCCCTGAACCCACACAATAATAACAAAAACTAATGGAAATCATCATCACAGTATTTACATCTCGTTTCTCATCGTTATTAAAAGCAGGGTAGCATTATTAAGCAGTCAATCAGGGTTGCAGTTACGCTCAGAGAATATGCAAGTCCGAGCACACACATGAAAAATCCTGCTGCTGCCTCTTTCATGGCATCTTCCCCAATCATCCCTGTGTACAAATGCCCATAGAAATGTACACACATGCACACACACACATATGTGCTTGAACTACTGTGATCTGAATAACAGAAGTAGACTGAAGAGGTTATAGAGGCCTGCTGTTCTCTAACAGGTGGGGGTTTGAGTGCTTTGTCAGCGTTCTTTGTTGCTGTTCTTTAAATGACAAACAAAGCTCTCTCTAGATGATGCTGTGTCATCAGGTCTGCTTGTTTCCGTCCTCTCATCCCGACTGCATCTCCTGAGGCTACAGATTGTCTCGCATAAATGCAATTAAATCCGTACCAAGGGGCCATCTTCTCATAATCATCCCGCTTACAGCAAAAATCAAGCAACGCTCAGGAGTTTATGGGTAATGAGGAATCTTTCTGTAAATATTGTCGCTGCTCCTGTGGACCCTGGAACCAGAGCATGTTATCTCAACCAAAAATAACTTTCTGGTAAGAAACAAACAGAGCCAGTTTCAACTGAGAACACTGAAGTCATGTCCCTATATTTTGGTCATTTTTGGGATTACATAAAGTGGAAGGCTTCTGCTACAACTTCAAAGTGTTTTATGACCAATATGAAGGCAGCAAGCCAAACTGTATCAAATAACAAAATAAAATGTCAATCAGTGAAGTTCACAACGTCAGAACCATATTCGATCAATCAATCAAAGTTTATTTATAGTCCAATATCACAAATTTGAGATTTCTTCGCAGGGGACTTTACCGTTTAAACTGAATATTGTAAAAATAAGGGTTTCATAATGTAATTTATATGTTTGGATTTTTTTTGTAAATATAAATTAGTATGGGTGATTTTATGTTTAAAATTGGCGTTTATTTCCATATTTTACCTTATAAATAAATGTTTTTACCATTGAAAGAAACACTGTTTTTCCATGATAGTTAACATTCTCTGTCAAGAAAATTCAGCGGATCATTAAAGACAAACCGGCCTCTCCTATACGGAGAAATAGCAGTGGCAAAATGTGTGTCAGTCTGTATTGGAGATAAATTATATTGGATAGTTGAAACGTTTTCCTGCTGATGGCACCAGATCAAAGACACATATGGGAAAATCCTCTGGGGAACATGAATTTCTGACAAAAAATGTTATGGCTCTGAGGTAAATAAAATGAGGTACAGTGGGGGGAAAAAGTATTTGGCCACCAATTGTGCAAGTTCTCCCACTTAAAAAGATGAGAGGCCTGTAGTTTTCATCCTAGGTATACCTCAACTATAAGAGACAAAATGAGAAAGAAAAAAAAAAAAAAAAAAAGATCCAGAAAATCACATTGTCTGATTTTTAAAGAATGTATTTGCAAATTATGGTGGAAAATAATTATTTGGTCAATAACAAAAGTTCATCTCAATACTTTGTTATATACCCTTTGTTGGCAATGACAGAGTTCAAACTTTTTCTGTAAGTCTTCAGAAGGTTTTCACACACTGTTGCTGGTATTTTGGCCCATTCCTCCATGCAGATCTCCTCTAGAGCAGTGATGTTTTGGGGCTGTCGCTGGGCAACACAGACTTTCAACTCCCTCCAAAGATTTTCTATGGGGTTGAGATCTGGAGACTGGCTAGGCCACTCCAGGACCTTGAAATGCTTCTTACGAAGCCACTCCTTCGTTGCCCGGGTGGTGTGTTTGGGATCATTGTCATGCTGAAAGACCCAGCCACGTTTCATATTCGATGCCCTTGCTGATGGAAGGAGGTTGTCACTCAAAATCTCACGATACATGGCCCCATTCATTCTTTCCTTTACACGGATCAGTCGTCCTGGTCCCTTTGCAGAAAAACAGCCCCAAAGCATGATGTTTTCACCCCCATGTTTCACAGTAGGTATGGTGTTCCTTGGATGCAACTCAGCATTCTTTCTCCTCCAAACACGTCTAGTTGAGTTTTTACCAAAAAGTTCTATTTTGGTTTCATCTGACCATATGACATTCTCCCAATCCTCTTCTGGATCATCTAAATGCTCTCTAGCAAACTTCAGACGGGCCTGGACATGTACTGGTTTAAGCAGGGGGACACGTCTGGCACTGCAGGATTGGAGTCCCTGGCGGCGTTACTGATGGTAGCCTTTGTTACTTTGGTCCCAGCTCTCTGCAGGTCATTGACTAGGTCCCCCCGTGTGGTTCTGAGATTTTTGCTCAACGTTCTTGTGATCATTTTGACCCCACGGGGTGAGATCTTGCGTGGAGCCCCAGATCGAGGGAGATCATCAGGGGCGGCGCCAGGGGGTAGCTTGGAGTTGCTATAGCAACTCCAACAATTGGCCTAGCAACGGCTTAGCAACCCCATTGTTTTGTTATGAAAATGTATCTATATTATACATATTCTCGTGAGATCTATCAGGGGTCGTTGTGATGCTGCGTTCACACCGGACGCGATGCGAACATTCGCTTCGCTCTAAACGCTCGAGTTTCACCGCGGCTGCCAGCTGTGTTTACTCGCATCATTCAAACAAGACGCGCTGGCTCGGGAGCTACAACTACAACAAAAAAACTGTATAAAACAGTATTTTGGTTGTGCTTACCTTGCAAAGTAATGTTATAAGTGTCAAAGGAATGTTTTTAACGTAAATATTAAGGATAATATTGTAGCGTTTCCAAGTTAATAGTTATTTCAGTTATCAGATGTGCACAGTTTTAGTATTTGTAAAGTTATTTAGGCAATATTGTTGGTGGGAGTTAGGGAGAGACTGCGCTTCCAGGTGTGTGTGTGCGTTTTCCGGTGTGTGTGGAGGGAGTACGAGACGGTAGGAGTTGTGTTCGAGTGTGGGGAAAAGTCATAATGAGTGTTATAGGCCTACTATTGATTGGTTCTGTAAGGCGTGGCTGTGGCCGTCAATACCAGAAAATAAAGAGAACGTTTTCGACATTGAAGGCTCGAGTGGTCTGTGATCTTGAATAGTGGTGAACGCTACAATATGAACAGGCTCGTGCTTGGCCCACTGGTATTGTTTGTTTATTTATTTTTGAAAATGAACTAGCAACGCCGTGCAGTCATATAGCAACTGCTAAGCTACTGCAGCAAAAACATCCTGACGCCGCCCATGTCAGTGGTCTTGTATGTCTTCCATTTTCTAATAATTGCTCCCACAGTTGATTTCTTCACACCAAGCTGCTTACCTATTGCAGATTCAGTCTTCCCAGCCTGGTGCAGGTCTACAATTTTTTTCTGGTGTCCTTTGACAGCTCTTTGGTCATGGCCATAGTGGAGTTTGGAGTGTGACTGTTTGAGGTTGTGGACAAGTGTCTTTTATACTGATAACGAATTCAAACAGGTGCCATTAATACAGTTAACGAGTGGAGGACAGAGGAGGCTCTTAAAGAAGAAGTTACAGGTCTGTGAGAGCCAGAAATCTTGTTTGTTTGTAGGTGACCAAATACTTATTTTACAGAGGAATTTACCAATAAATTCATTAAAAATCATACAATGTGATTTCCTGGATTCTTTCCCCCCATTCTGTCTCTCATAGTTGAAATGTACAGGATGAAAATTACGGGCCTCTCTCATCTTTTTAAGTGCGAGAACTTGCATAATTGGTGGCTGACTAAATACTTTTTTGCCCCACTGTATAGGCATGCATTTGGCCTGTGGCCCACCATTAAGTGTCAGTATTGGCCCCCAAAGCGAAAACATTTAACCACCTCCTGCGCCAGAGGAAAAGTCAAGGAATTGCCAAAGTCTTCAGGGTTTATCCTCTGGGGACCATGAATTTCCATTTAAAATGTAAATGTGTCTAGTAACTATTTCCCCACCACAATACATTTTTAAAAAGCAAAAATAATTATGAACATAATTTTCATAGCGGCCTTTTTTAGTGTCTAGGTTTTTACACTCGGAGGTGGGATTGAAACAGAGGGAACTGGGTCTTACAACCTCAGTATTTCTTAAATCCTGGCTATGGCCTCACAAGCATTAGTTAATGAAAGCTAAATACAAAATAAAGCAATATAAAGATACGCCTCGAAAATAATACAATGAAACACTCAGCCAATAATATCCAGTCCTTTTAGGCTTATAACAAAGGTCAGGCCATAATCGTTTTTTCTGAGGCTGAATTTTGTGATTTTGCATTGGATTACACTAAGGTGGTCCTGTTCCTTCGTCCATTTCCTTTAAGAAGTGTAAAATGTTAGTTTACTCATTGTTTATAACTGTAAGGCTACATGATGATGTGAAGATAAAATGCTGTACACACAAGTGTTCTTGAGTGAATTGATATGCTCTTAGGAATGGAATTTAACATTGATAATCCTATACTTTATATTTATAAAGAGCAATGTACAATTGGACAGTAAAATGTCAGTCAGCAGGCCCTGCCCAGGTGAAGGATCAGCTCTGAAATCAAAGAGGGGAAGATCAGCCTCTCTCCGTGTGGAGGAGGCCTAATGGCCGCCCGTTACGACATGACAGCATGACAGCCTCAACTTAATCCTCATTAAATACTGTAACAATGCAGGAAGTGGCTGCTGCAGTCACGATTAGACGGGCGCACTATTTGGCAGGAAGCGGCTCCTCTCAGCTGCGTCCAAGAAGACAACTAGAGCGTCCAACAACTTTTCACTTCTCACTAACCCTTCTCTTCTGGTGAAGATAATTTACAGGCAGCAGAGGGCAAGAGTAAACAACAGATGAGAGGAGAAATATTAAAACTTGATGTGGTTGTATGTGAATCCATTTATTCGTGTGATTATATCTCGGAGGAAATCTCATAGCCCTACCGATGGGCTGCATTACATCATGTTCACACTACGATCATGTCTTACATTTCACAATATTATTATATTAATGAATGAAGAAAAACAAAACTTCAAAATCAATATTCTGACATGAATTTACTTTTATATTACAAAAATTCCAATGCCAAAATCAGGTATCATAATGGTGAGTATCGTACAATAAAATACATCTTAATCCTACATATTTGGGTATTTTCATATAGGCCTATGTTGTTAATAGTCTGAAATACACAGACTACAAATATTTAGAAAACCAGCATAATTAATACTCAACGTTGAAATCACTACATAATTCAATAAAATACAACTTGGACCTTTTTGTCTTTTTGATGTATGAGCAAACATCTTTGTTTGCTTTTTCTTTAATAGACAGGCAAGTGTATCACCCGGTCTGAATTGTAATATGGTACTTTGGCCTAATTGGTTATCTCTTGTGTTCAAACATCACACTGGTTTACATGAGGATATTGAGGTATACAACACACAATCTAATTTTTAAACCAAACTTGATGTGTTTTTGTTTATTATTTCACTCAAATGACAGCAACTGTAACTCCCATTTTTAAAGCATATGATCAGTAATGCCCTGAAACAGTCGTTTTGGTGACCTTTTTCTGTATTGGCAATCTGATCCTCACGGTGTTGATGGCCTTTGCAATTGACTCATTTCATACAAAGGTCATGTCCTTCACAGTTTACTCAGTGGCTCCTTGGAGGTCATCTCCCTTTTTTGGGGCAACAATGTCCACATTAATCATTTGAGAGCATTACATAGAGTACTATGTTACACATTATGTTTAATAGTATGTACTGCAAAAAATTGGATATGAAATGAAATATATATATATATTGTATAAATCATCAGAGTTGTATATTTCTGAGAACTACAAACCCAACGTCCAGGCGTAATTAAAACGACAGTCCTTCCACTTAGTTGATATCAAATGGTAATCAGCAAAAGACTACATCTGGTATAATGAAAAGCAACATTAAAGGATTTATACCGCCATCTCCTGGAAGACATGAGTAGAAGAGGAAATGACAAAATAAAAGTATTCCAAAATCTTTGCATGAAAAATATACAAATGTGAATGCCAACATAAAACATTCAGCTTGTGCAAACAGGTAAGAATTCATCTCATATTAATTTTTTCTTGAGGCCACTCAAAATGCGTTAATTTAAACATAGGACAGCGAGAGTGAAAAGGAAAATATATAAACGTCTAGCAGAAAGTCAATCAATTTGCAATGTCCAAAAAATATCTAAATATTTTAATGCATTTCAGTGTCAAAATATGTTTAAAGTACATTATTGTTTAACTCTTGCATGCAGGTGCACCAATGTGCTACAAAGTCTCACCACAGGTTTCACTGCAGGTCATGAGAAAACGGCAAGCCAGTAAACATGGATGTAAACAATGCTGTATTTAAAGTCCTTTAAATAACCCTCAAATTACTTCCTTGTGGTCTCATGCAAACAATAACATCCAAGTTGCAAAATGTCATCACTATCATTATATCCTTTTAGATGTGCGTTGGTGTCCCATATAAGAAATAATAACCACGTAATTCCTCTATCTTCCTCTTTTTAAATATACTGACTAACATTACTTACCTTACATGCTTCTATTTTCACAAGCCACTGGGTCAAAATTAAGGCTCAGAAATAGTCGTTTCGAGGAGAAACGGAACATAATGTTTGTGGTCTATGTTCCAACCGAGAATATTTACGAGTGGGACCTTTTTGAGGAATTTACTATTCACCAACCGTTTGCCGCAAATGTACGCCCTGCGTTATTAGGAGCTGTAAGGAGTGAGCACAACCATTACGCAAACAGCGTAAATCGAAAGCGGCAGTCTGTGCTTCATTGATAACAGTAGAGCAGCCTGTCTGTCACTGGGCGTTGGTAACAGTTAAGTGATGTGACTTGTGTTTTTTAGGAAGATATTTTTCTCAAGTGTGATAAACAAACGTTAGAAGAGCTTTATGTATCGCTAGCTTTGTGAAATGAAACAGCCACAGTAGAAAACAAGAGCGCAGACAACACATCGTCTAGCTAACACTAGCTATTACTAGCTGAAACTGAATCAACGAGTTTGATATTCTCATTGTTTGACATAATCTTTATGACATTTCAGAGTAGAGACCAGATGGAGAAAATGGCTAAGCGGATGATCACCCAGGAAACCTTCGATGCTGCTGTCAGGGAAAACATGGAGGAGTTTGAGATGGATCCTGATGAGGCTCTGAAGGATGCTGTGAAGCAGTTTGAGTCTCAAGGTAACAGAGCTACAAAGGACGATGGCTGGTATTTAAGGAGTGAACAGTTTTGTTGATAGTCAGACTGTATATTATTATCTTAATGAAGCCAAACCTATCATATAGGTAAACTTTAGGTGAAACATATCAACTATTTATAACCTTTTTTTTCATCAGCAAAGGCCATAAAGATCAAGCTTTGTTTTACAAATAGTGCCCTGATTACAGTATATCAAACAAGAGAAGCACACAAACGTTACAGTATACATTTACAAATAGTGCCCTGATTACAGTATATCAAACAAGAGAAGCACACACACATTACAGTATACATTTACAAATTGTACATCAACCCAGCTAAATACCTAGCATACACCAGGGAAAGGAGATATACATGTAGGGAAACACATTCAAATTAAATACTTGCATTTACACTTCTATATGTAAGCCAACAAATTGATCGAAAGGGATAGTGTGCTGTTGTGACCCATGCTATTCTAAATGTTCTAAAATGGCAATAGCTGATTCACGAAGACTCTGATCAATTACAAATCTCTTAGTATAAGAAAATAAGTATTATAGAGTATCTTTCCTGTCCATTCATTTAGTAACTGACTTTACTTAAACGTTGTTCCATCAACCCACACACAAGATAAAGCTGGACAGTGACTAACAATGTTTTAAAGTTCCGTATTGGAAAGTTGATAACAAGTTTTACCATCAGCCCAAAAAATAGTTTAAAGTATTCATACACACCTGTTTTCTGTGTCAATGCAGGTGTGAACCTCAATTGTATAATACAAGCTGTACCACCAGTATCATCTGATGGCAAACAAGAGCCAACACATGAAGTCTTAAAGGTAATCCTAATTTGAGAAAAAGGGATTACTGAGTGCAAAAGTTTCACAATCTCACATCTGTTTTCTACTTTCAGGTTTTGAATTCCCTCTGCATTGTAAAAGATTCAGCCAGTGTGCAGGATGTGAAGGCAGATTTAAAACGCTTTACCGAGCTTTGTTCACTTGAACTTGCCCAGAGGTACCTGGCTGCTCAAAAAGACGCCTACCCAGTCATCCTCTCTTACTGCAAAAAGGGTGTGGAGGAGCCAGAAGCTGTGTTTACCTCTCTCTCCGCCCTGGCTGCACTGACAAATGGACAGCCAGACTTGTTGAATGCAGAGGGCCAGCAATTCCTTTTGAATATCCTCAAGAAGTACAAGGCAGAGTCCTCTGTGACACGTGTAGCCTTAACCACCGTCCGTCAATGCTGTTTGAAACATGAACAGAACAGGCAGGATTTGGTCAAAGCTGGCATCCTGCCTCTGCTGACCGGTGCCATCAAACAACACGGTGAAAGTGCTCAGATCGTCAAGGAGGCCACTGCAGCTCTCAAGGTCATGACCTTTGACGATGATGTCCGAGTTGCCTTTGGGCAAGCTCATGAACACGCAAAGATGATTGTTCTCGAGAATAGTGGACTGAAGGTTTTAATTGGGGCTGCGAAAGGTAAGGCCCGCTGATGAATAGTTGTTTCAGGTGTTTAGCATGATATCTTTAACCACTTTAGTTTAAAAAAAAAAAAAAGATTCTGATGATATCCTTTGTTTTTCCCTCACAGCTCACCTTGATAATACTTCTGTTCTGAGTGAGCTGTGTGCAACGTTGTCTCATCTGGCTGTGAGGAATGAGTTCTGTCAGGACATCTGTGACCTGGGGGGATTGAAACTCATCATGACGCTGCTTGCGGAAGGCTATGAGAAAGCGGTAACCTGCTTAAAACATGGCGCTGTTTTACAGACTGTCAGGAATATATGTTCACTGTCTATGTTATGCTCACTGAACTGGTTTATCATTGCAGGAGTTGATTCGGCAGGTCTTTAGTGCAATACGGGCAATAGCAGGAAATGACGACGTGAAAGACACAGTTGTTAATGCCGGTGGAGTCCAGCTCATTGTCATTGCCATGAACCGACACATGAACAACTCCGCTGTGAGTAAAATGTCATACCTGTAGCATTTAACACAGATTGATGCTTACAAATATTATAATTGGTTGTTTTTTGCTGGATAAAAATGTAATTGAATAATAATTTAATTCTGGAAAATGTCCTAAGATTATGTTCATGTTCTACTGTAGGTGTGTGAGCAAGGCTGTGCATGTCTCTCGGTGCTTGCTCTGCGTAAACCGGAAAACTGTATAGTCATCATGGAAAATGGAGGTGCCTTGGCTGCTGTGCAGGCTATGAGGACACATAACAATTCGATCAATGTCCAGGTATTATATCCATATTCCAAGGTCATTTATTTTCATTCATATTTGTACCTAATACAAATCAGGCCTTTTTATGTTTGCCAACAATCTGTCCATGTTTTCTTTTTTAAAATCAGAAACAGGCATGTATGCTGATGAGAAACTTGGTTGGCCGTTTGAGTAACCTAAGCCAACCAATCCTGGATCTGGGCGCAGAGGACCTGATAAACCAGTACCTCAAGACCCATCAAGACTGTGGAGACGTGGGTAAAGCAGCCCTCAGAGATCTTGGATGTCACGTGGAGCTCCGAGAGCTCTGGACCGGCAAACATGGCAGCCTTACCCAGTGAAAGTAAAGAAGGGCATTAATGTACATCCTTACAGTGAGCCTAAAGCTTCTTTTCAGGCAAAAAAAAATGTTATGTTGGAATAGCCAAGAGTTTAAGCTGGTGCATCTACCCAGTTTGACAAAGTTGTTAAAAGGAGAGGATGTAGAACAAATATTTGTAAGCAGGCCACCTGTCCGACACAACGCCTGAGAGTTCATTGTAGTACAGGTAATCATGTTTTGTTTGCTCACAAATCCTCAGTTTCCCAATTTTATATCTGTACCACACTTTTGTTGATAATATGTAGATGTTAATTTTCTTACTTTTTGTGCCATGGGTTTATCTTAATAAATGTATTTGCTGCTATGCAAACATTTTACCTGCACTGGTTTGTGCAGTCTCTTTGCAGCCACATTTAAATGTATTGAATGAATTATACTTTTACTAGATCTAAACCTTTCCTTTGTATGTGTTTCGTTTGTTTATCCATTATTACAATTTAAATTAAAATCTCTGATAGTAAGATCTACCATTGGCAACTGTACTGAACATTTAGTATTGATTTTCTCAGTTTTACTGTTATAGTGACTCACTATTGTTCATTTTTGTGACTTTTATTTAAGACACCGTATTGATACATACATAGGAGCTGTTGCAACTGTTACTACAACTCTGCCTGTTACTGAGCATCAATAAAGTACTTCACGGACAAGAAAAAAAACAAGGCTATAGTAAGCAAGCTTGTTGCCAAGTGTGTCTTCTGCTCACGCCCCTCTACCGACCTATCCAAACATGCCCCTCCTCGTTTGAACTTCATTTCCCAGAATGCCACCGCGCTCCTCCTTATCCAACCTCACTCTGGCTAACGTTAACCTCCTCGGGTCGTTGACAGCAGTAGTAAGGGCATAAATAAGACAGCCACTCACTTAAAGTCACTGCAGACCTGAGGGTTATGAGAAACGTGTCGTTACACCAGGAGAAATTTTTAGAAAGACATTTAATATTTCCACAGCTGTGTCGACGAGATAACATTAACGTTGTTACAGTGAGCTAACAGCTAGCTAACGTTTCCTAACTTGCTAACGCGTTCGCTAACTTGGAAAAAGCTTTCGAAAAACCTGCTAGAAACTCGAAACAACGCACCAAGTGAAGGATATAAATGTATCAGACATATTCGTGATTGTGTCTAATGTTTAAGGTAAGAAATGTAACGTTAGTTTTAATCTACTGACAGCTAGCTGGCTGCCCAGGGTGTCTTTATGTTATGTTAGTGGACAAGTTTGGACCTACGAGTGCACTACATAGACAGAAAGACAAACATGGAGATTATTTTATGAATTAATATCTGATTATTTACCGCTAGTAATTGTAAATATACCCTCTTTATTGTTATGCAGTTTTTACAATATATTAAAATGTATTTTGAAACATTACATGCCAATGAAATGCCATAATCAGAATGTGGTTTATTGGCAGGTACGTCTACATACAAGGAATTTGCTTTGGTGTATGGAGGTGCAAACAAACAACATATATAGATATGAAAAGTTAATGTAAAAAATATAACGATTATTACTACATAACATATTCTTTTAAAACAATTGAACATAACAAAAAAGAATAAAAACAATGATTTACTCCAAACATAAATATAAACCAAAGAAACTAAAAGTACAATGAATATATGACATATGATAAACTACAGCATATTATATTGCCTAATGTTGCAACAACGTATAAATACCAGGGGGTACACACAACACATGATTCAATTCAGTCACATACAGCTACACCACAGTCATTGATTTTATAATTTAAATTGTATTTAGAGCTGAAACAAGGTTGATAATCCAACAGTCCATTGACAGACTTGATTGTCAATGTGATTTGATTGTAAATGGTGATTATCTTATGATTTATTCTGGTTTATTAGCAGTTGATCTGAACAAAACTCACATTTTGAAGATGTCTTCCAAGACTCAGGAAAATTGAGCACTATTTAGTCTAAGTAAATTACATTCACACATACATTTGACTGATGATTATGGCCATGTAGGTTATTTAGCTGAGAAAACAGTTTGCTAAATGTCTCAGATAAATAGTTCACACACAGGGATGTTGTTGTTTTATGAACACTATCAAACCACATGTACTGCTCGTCTTCTCAACTCCTGAGTGTAAAGCATCAGCCGAGCCTGAGGCACACTAAACGGGTAGAGTTAGCAGCAGCAGTCGGGAACAAGTAACTGTAAAAGGATATGCAAGGGGAGGAATGAGGGAAGGTCCCGGAGCAAGGACAGTGTGAGGTGAAAGGGGTGTTAGGTCGGCACTCATTTGAGGATCTGGCTTGAAGCCCTGCTGTCCTGAAGCCAATATCAGTTGCCCATGACTACACAGCCTTTCAGCTCACACTGTTTGCTCTCTTGTCTCATGGCTTTCTCTCTTCCTCTTGTTTTGCTTGATTCTCTTCGCTGTTCCTAAACTCCTTCAAGTGGAGTTTACAAAAACCCCTCCAGTAATAGCCTAGTCCTTGTTGGAAAGTTGTATCAGTCTTATATTGATTGAACTATTTAAATTAGAGGTGCCATCTTTTCATGGCTGCACTGTAACATTCAAAAAAAATACTTGTCTAGTACTGCCAAAGACATTTGGAAAAGATCATTCAATTTAATCCAACATATAACTAAATGGTCTCTGGGAGCAGTTGACAACAACATATGCATTATATAAACTATGTGGAAACAAATATAAACCCTAAATGATCTCAACATCAAGAAATGATTACAACTACAACAGACAAATCAGTCCCTATTTTTGGCGCTTTTGTGGAAAATATGTATACTACAAACCTTATTTAAGAGTTAAATAATAGTCTTTAAAATAACTATTGCAGCCTAGCTCTACATTATTCACATGCCAACTTTGAATATTTTCTCATGCAGTTCAGGTTGACATATTGAAAGCTTTTAAATAGTGACTGTGATTTAGAGTACAGTTGGCTTGAGCGTTGCTCATTATGAACAGTGTGCAGTGAGCCTGTGGGGTGAAGGTTGCATGAATAGGTTTGTCCAGTAGAATGAGAAGCTCATTGTAGAACATGCAGCCATCTTTGTTTGTTAAGGCAATGAGATCCCACATCTCATGATATTCTGCAGTGACTATCAATACAAGAAAGACCTGATTGTACAAAGATTGGGTAATACTGTACTCTGGTATGTTAGCGATGAAGAGGATTAAATGGTTTTCTTGTTTTTCTTTTTTTAAAAGCTTTGCTCACACAAACACCTTTCACCAACAATTCTTCAAGAGATTGTTTGTGTGTAACTTACTTCACACATTGTACTTTGCTCATTGGCTTTCTTAAGCTGGCATAGGTGTGGCAATTGGGTAAAAGGTAACTGGATTGTTCTTCAGGGAAAACACAAGGTTCTTTTAACAGTATCTTGTTAATAGATAACCCCCTCTCTCAGTCATTACATGCTGACATGACTTATTCTGCAGAGGAGTGCAAAGAAAGTACTAGAAAAAATGTCTGCGCCTGCAGGAACACAGGGTGAGACTTGAATACATTTGTTTTGTACTCATTTTGCCACATGATCAAATCTAGCTATGCTCCTGTACGTAAAATATTGCTTTGTAGACAGTGTTGTCATGACAGGCTTGTCACTCGATCCTGACACGGACGCTCAGCCACCAACATATCTCTTCAATTGTTTTATATTTAGGCTAACCTAAAACTGACCTCTGTTTCTCCCCCACTCTCTCTCTCTCTCTGTCCTCTCTCTCTCTCTCTCTCTCTCTGTCTCTCTCTCTCTCTCTCTCTCTCTCTCTCTCTCTCTCTCTCTCTCTCTCTCTCTCTCTCTCTCTCTCTCTCTCTCTCTCTCTCCCCCCCCCAAGCTTTGAGGGCCTGGTGGTGCTGCCCCTGTCTGCAGAAGTTGAATTCATGAGCAGGTTCAGTGACAGCAGTGCGTAGTCCTCCGGGATGGGGAGTGGAGTCCAGGAGCAACGGGCCTCACTACAGGGAGAAGTGCTGCCAAACATCCACCCCAAAACAAAGGTTTGCTTTCATCTTTGGATTTGACTATATTATTTTGTAGAATTAAATAAAAAGTGATTATCTGGTAATGTAGAATAGCAAATTTAGAGAGGCTTTCCAAATGTCATTTTGCTGTCAATGTTTCATTTGTGTTTTATTTGTGGGAGGTGCTCTCTGCTAAGTACTTTGTTGTATTGTATAATAAGATAAGATATGCCTCAGAGATGAGATTTTTCTGTATAAATGTATACAGATTTAAGTTAAAGGTGGGGTAGGTAATTTTGGAGAAACCAGCTCGAGTGCGCTAGAATTTGAAAATACACAACCGGAAAAAATCTGCCGCTTCCTTACAGAGCCCCTCCCCCAACACACACGAACGCGCACATGACCAATGAGGGCACGAGATAAGTTTGTGCACAGATGGAAGGCTGACAGGCAGGTAGGCAATCCAGTTATTTTAGCCGGGCCGGCTAAAATGATTGGTCGTTCTTTTTACAGCACTACGGCTTCCACAGGTGACGTTTTTTTAATGGATTTTTTGTCAAAGCACTTGAGATATTCATTGCTATCGGGATGTTAAGAGCATTCCATGGAATATAACAAAAAGTGTATCTCGAGCCGGTTTCTTAAACTTACCGACCACACCTTTAACAGTCAAAGTGAGATGGGCACGCGTTTACAACCTCCCTCAGTTTATATGGTTGGAGGGTTTTTTTGGATCAGGGGGGCACTGGTTCAAATTCCGCTGCTGTCAGCATGCCGCTGTGTCCTTGGGCAAGACACTTCAACCCAAATGGCTCCTGTGGGGATTGCCCACAGTATTGAATGTATGTAGTGACATTTAATGTAATGTAATGTTATATATGGGGGGCAAACAAGGAGATAATAGATTTGGGACCTGGTAAAAGTATATGTGTGTTGATGCATAGAGCCTGTATTCAATATTGCCTTTTCTTTAGAGATATTGTGAATCAGGGTGAAGGAGTGATTATATGTGTGTTCAGCTGAGCACTTCCTTTAAGCCCCTGTCACAATGTTCCGAAATTGACACCCGATGGACACACGATAAAGGAAATGTTCAAATTTGGCTGTGATCGTAGCAACATCGGGCCATTCGTGAGGGCATCTTAAGCCATCGTATGACCGCCGGTGGAGTTTCTCAGGCTCCGGCAGCAACTTCGTGAGCGGCAGCTTCGTAAGGCACTCGTGAGGGCATCTTGTCAAGTCGTGTTATCATCGGTGCATTCGCCCTCACTTTGATCGGGGCGAATGCCCGATGGCACCGATGATAACAAGATGCCCTAACGATGGCCTTACGAAGAGCAACATTGACACACGAATTCAACACAAAATGAACCTTCGAAAGGTCCTTCGGCAATTTTTTGGCATGCCAAAGATTTTGCCACCGCTCACGAAGTTGCTGCCGAAGCCTGAGAAACTCCACCGGCGGTCATACGATGGCTTAAGATGCCCTCACGAATGGCCCGATGTTGCTACGATCAGAGCCGAATTTGAACATTTCCTTTATCGTGTGTCCATCGGGTTGTTAATTGCACAACAAAATCATGTAAACATATTATGTAAATAACCCAATTTGTGTTCTGTGAAACTGAAAAGGATATAATATATTATTTTGAAGGCGAGTTGACAGGAAGTTGTTGTTGCTATGGAAACAACATTACGGAGAAAGCTTAATATCTTCTTCATATAAAGACGGAGAAAGTAAAGAACAAAGTCTGAACATATCAGTACAGTATCATAGTACTTTAACATAATTGTTTTTGTTTCTTTCGTTGTAGTTGTATGTCTTAAATGTAATGTAAATGTTGCCTTCGTGTGTGGTTCGGGGCTATCTTCGTGCGAAATTCACAATTCAATATTCGTGTGTCCATCGGGTGTACATTTCGCGACAGTGTGACACGGGCTTTAAGGACATCTGCTCCCATTTGTAAGCTGACCAGTCACCTATTATCCTTTCATAACTCCGGTTTAATGATCAACAGCATCTCAAACACTACTTTGTTCACATAAGGAGGCACTTTTTCAGGCTTCACTCTGTTAGTGTTGCTGACCCTAAATGAGATTCCTCCATCGCTGTGCAGGACCTGCAGCAGACGCGCTCCATACTCAACTCCATCTTCTCTGGAGCTTTAGCGGGCGCTGTGGCCAAGACAGCTGTCGCCCCATTGGACAGAACCAAAATCATCTTCCAAGGCAAGTGTGGATCTATTTTTAGATAAGAAACAACCCACATTGATCTATCAAATTGATCTAACTGATTTTGTGTTTTAACTGGGTTGCTCTTGCATTCAGATTAATGTCAAGTTTATTTATATAGCACATTTAAAACAGCCTCAGTTGACCAAAGGGCTTTCCAGTTTTAAAATAAGACGAGCAGCAATCAATAAAAGAATAAAGACATACTTGTACTCAGGTAAACATAGATCAAATGAATAGAAATACAAATAATGTGAATATTTATATTGCACATATGTTTTGTTTTTTAGTGTCTTCAGATAGATTCTCTGGTAAGGTAAGTTTGATCACAATTCTATAGTAACAATTGCCTGATTCTCATTCATAACAAGAGATCCATTCACAAAACTAAAGTTGAATTCACGGTTAATAGTTCTCATTTTGACCTTTTTTAAAGAATACATCACAGGAAGAAGTTTTACAGACACAAATCTGAACAACAATAGCTTATCATCAATCAATGTGTGTGTTAATATGTGTGCATTACATTCCAGGAGGCCTACAGGTTGATCTACCGCACCTACCTGAAGAATGGCTTCTTCAGCCTGTGGAGGGGGAACTCTGCCACCATGGTGCGAGTCATCCCGTACGCTGCCATCCAGTTCTGTGCGCACGAGCAGTACACGAGGATACTGGGAGGCTACTACGGCTTTCAGGGGAAGTGAGTGTCAGGGTACATTGATAGATGTCTTGACTGTTGAGTTTGTTTTTAACCCTTGTGTTGTGTTCGAAAGCTCTTACCGTTCATGGTGTTGGCGGGTCAATTTTGACCCATGATTTGTTTCAGTCCAAAACACACAAAATGACTATCATCCAATATTGTTTTGACTACATCATAGCTAACTTATTATGCATTCATAACCGTACAATCCTGTTGTCATTTTATTGTATGGCCCCAAAACACATTACACCACATATTGCACACGTTGCATGTTCAGGTTCAAGTGTTAGTGTACATATTCTTTGAGAAAGGTGGAGTTCCCGTGGGGGGAGGGGAGACCAGGTGCATGTCGCGAACAATTATTGTTACAGTGGATGAAGGGGGTGGGGTGTCTCAAGTCAAAGAATAATCTTGATTGGGCCAAATTTGACCCCGAGTCACCCACAACAATGCTGCTGGGTCTTCCCAGACCCCAACACCAAATTATACACTTTTCTTTTTAGAGATCTTCAGACTTGGCTAAAATGGTCAAAATCAGTTTTGTAGTGTTTATATAGCTGTTGTGGAAGATATCATGAAGCCTTGTTCCGATACAAAAAACTAGAGCGTAGTTATTATATCATTTTAAGTTGAAACGGGTCACGGGAGACCCGAACACAACATAAGGGTTAAATGTAATAAGCACTCTAAAGGTTTTCTTTATGTCTGGTTGGAGTAACAGGAACTCTGAAAGGTTTATATATGTTTCGTCCCTGCTCCAGAGTCCTGCCTCCAATCCCGAGGTTCCTGGCCGGGGCTGTGGCTGGTTTCACGGCAGTCATGCTGACCTATCCTCTGGACATGGTGCGAGCTAGGATGGCTGTAACGCCAAAAGAAATGTAAGTATCTTTCAACTTTTTTTAAAACTACAGCAAAACAACCAGGGACTGCTTTGCACCGTGTTGCTATGCTACACTGTTCAGGTTCAGGATTAAATATGAAACCTTTGAAAGAGATGTAGAGCAATCGACTCCTCTTAGCAATTCATTCAGTTATACAATTATGATATCAATACCCGAAGGCCGTAAATACTTAGATATTACACTGAACAAAAATATAAATGCAACACTTTTGTTTTTGGTCCCATTTTTTTATGAGATGAACTCAAAGATCTAAAAAAAATCTATATACACAAAATAACAATTTCTCTCAAATATTGTTCACAAATCTGAACAAATCTGTGATAGTGAGCACTTCTCCTTTGCCGAGATAATCCATCCCACCTCACAGGTGTGGCATATCAAGATGCTGATTAGACAGCATAATTATTGCACAGGTGTGCCTTAGGCTGGCCACAATAAAAGGCCACCCTGAAACGTGCAGTTTTGCTTTATTGGGGGCACTGGAGGGGGTCCAAAAACCCTAGGGTTAAACCCTAACCCTAACATGTCACCCATTGAGCATGTTTGGGATGCTCTGGATCGGCGTATACGACAGCGTGTTCCAGTTCCTGCCAATATTCAGCAACTTCGCACAGCCATTGAAGAGGAGTGGACCACCATTCCACAGGCCACAATCAACAACCTGATCAACTCTATGCGAAGGAGATGGGTGACATGTTAGGGTTAGGGTTTAACCCTAGGGTTTTCGGACCCCCCCAGATCCCCCCAATAAAGCAAAACTGCACGTTTCAGAGTGGCCTTTTATTGTGGCCAGCCTAAGGTACACCTGTGCAATAATCATGCTCTCTAATCAGCATCTTGATATGCCACACCTGTGAGGTAGGATGGATTATCTCGGCAAAGGAGAAGTGCTCACTATCACAGATTTTTTCAGATTTGTGAACAATATTTGAGAGAAATGGTTATTTTGTGTAAATAGAAAATGTTTTAGATCTTTGAGTTCATCTCATGAAAAATGGGAGCAAAAACAAAAGTGTTGCATTTATATTTTTGTTCAGTGTAGATTTGTGAGGCATGTTGCTTTTGTTGCAGACACTTATTCAATACTATATATTTTCCAGTCTGGAAAAATATATATTTTTGGTGAAGCAACTGTTAGGGAATAATTTCCTTAGGTATTCAACCTTCGACCCAGTTCCTCATTTTCTCCTCTCACTGTCTCTTTTCCCATGGCATAGGTCTATGGCCCTGGGTATTGCTGCTATCTCTCTTAGGAGGAGCAGCTTGGGCGCATTGTTGTTGCCAGTCTATGACAGAGCACAAGCTGCCATGAGGTAGTTTACAGTTCAGGGACAAAGGTTCCCTGGCGCAAATGATTTTCTATGGACGACAGCTCTAGTTAGATTCAGGGTCCATAATGTTTAGTCTCACTGATGAAGAATGTTGATTATTGCACTCCGAACTAGTTAAAACATCGAGCTGCAGAAGAGTTCTTCAGAATTGGTTTGGCAACTGCTGTGTCAACTCGTAACACACCACCTGTCTTGTCAATTCTCCGGCCGTAGCTCCAAATAAACCACCAGTGTTTGCCATCAAAGCTCCAGCTCTCCTCATGTCTCTCTGAGTCCTGACTCTCCATTGCTACAGAAGTTTCCCCCACAGCAACCAAAAATAAAAGTCCTGCTTCAAACAGTTTTGAATGGATACCAGTCTCCATCTCACAGGCATCTGAGGGAGTTGGGTCATTGATCAGACTTGCTGTTGTCTTTGGTGGGACTGTAGAGTATCTTCCTGAATGAAAACGGGTTAGAAATAGATGTCAGAATCTGATCATAAGCAGGAGCCTTTTACTGCAAAATGTCCACATGTTCATTCTCATATTCCTTTTGATGTTGTTGCCTGCGCTGTTTAGGTACAGTAACATCCTTCACGTGTTTGTGCGGATATCCCGAGATGAGGGCCTGAAGACGTTGTACCGAGGCTTTGCTCCCACCATGCTGGGAGTTATTCCCTACGCTGGACTCAGCTTCTTTACCTATGACACACTGAAGAAACTACACTCAGGTAATGCACTGCCAAGTCTGATGTAATGCGTAGTTATCTCAAACTGCTTCTTTTACACTCATTGTAATGTCGCATATATGAAATGACCCTTGTTCACTTCCTCCTCTCCCATGTAGAGCACACCGGGCGCCCAGATCCCTACTCGTATGAACGGATGGCGTTTGGAGCCTGCGCAGGACTTATCAGCCAGTCGGCCTCTTACCCTCTGGATGTGGTGCGGCGGCGCATGCAGACTGCGGGAGTCACGGGTCACACGTACGGCACCATCCTGGGCACCATGAAGGAGATTGTGGTCGAGGAAGGTTTAATCCGCGGACTCTACAAAGGTCTCAGTATGAACTGGGTCAAAGGGCCCCTCGCCGTGGGGATCAGCTTCACCACCTTTGACCATACCCAGATTGTCCTGAAGAAGCTGCATGAGATGGGCTACACGGGTCGATAATAGCGATACAGAGGGGAGGGGGGCAAATTGGGGATTGCTGGATGACGTGTTCCCAGTTGAACCATCTGGAGAGAAGGGAAGTTAGAGAGTGACCATGGTGTACACACACTGGCTCAGAATGCCTTATATTAATGTATTCTCTCACGTTATCGGTGTGCAGCAGGGGATGTAAGCGTGTGTGGGAGGATACACACTGTTGTCATGGACAGCTAAGTGCAATATGTTCAGTGATTTTCTGTGCGTTTGTGTGAACACATGATTCATAACGCTCCTGCCGTGGTGGACCAGTCAATCTGAAAGTACACACACACACACACACACACACACTGGGGTCTCCCAACTGCCTTCGGTGTCTGCTTAAAACTGGCTCCTTTGAAACGCAGATTTAAACTTATTTATTTTCTAACTTTTCAAGCTGCATTTGAGAACAGTAAAATAAGCCCCTTTGAGATTAGTTTTTTTGTGAGTGCATTTGTTTTAAGGAATTATACCAAAGGACAGTATATAAGATAGTTATAGTAGTTTATATGATGTTAGTGGTGTATTTTTTATGCACAAAAGTTGTCAAGCAAGAGTACAACTGGAAGAGCAACAATCATGCCTAGCACCGAGCACAGGAAATGGCATTGCTGCTGACGTCATATGCTCAGTTTTTATTTGAGTTGCATTTATTGAAATGAGTCCAGTATCTACAAATGGAGCGCGCTAAAGATTGACATTATACTCACCAGTGCCAACAGATATGAAGTATAAAGAGTGCGCATATGATTTTGTTTCTTTGCACTGTGATCTATGATGGGCTTTTTAAAAGAGTGTGATTGAAATGTGTGTTGTTTGAAGTACTAATACAGATGTTTAGACAGATTTATGTACCAGTTGGGAAAACAAGAAGTTAACCTCCTACAGTCCCATTTAATGCACATCAAGCAATATAATATTACATATACAGTCTAATGTAACCCCTGACGACAGCCCTGCAATGAACATATACCTTCATGAAGATTACATTGTGCTGTTGCTGTGTGACAAGTGTCGCTTTAAGTCCAGTAAGCTTCTAGCCGTGTTGCTTTGGATACAATATATTGAGGTGTTTCTAATATACACACGGTCACATATAGATATCAGTGTTTCCCTTAACATTGTCTTGGAGGGGCGCTGCGCCCCGCCAACGGAGCCCCGCCAACGGAGCCCCGCCAACGGAGCCCCGCGCCCCCCCCTGAAATTCAAGGTGTTTTAAAATATATATATATATATAGCACCAAATTGCAACTAATATATATCTACTGTCACTCTTCACATTGAACATATGCTCTTTTATTAAATAAACTAAACACTTTCATTTTAAGTTGTGAGTTTAGTGTTTTTGACCCTAAGAAACACTGATGCATTAATCAATAACAATAATCCACAGCTCCTCTCTCTGCTCCAGAGGATTTCAAAATTCCCCCCCCCCCCCCCCAAAAGCAGTAAACCTAGGGGAAACACTGGATATACAAATGTTGTGTTTGATGTAGGGTTGACAGCTGCAGGGGTTTTGTTTAAACATGGCACAAGTTGTAGAGCTGTAGCAGTATTGGCTAATGAACTAGCTGACTGAAAATATGCACAAACGCCCGGTGAGGAGATGATTTTAGTTTCTTGAAATGGGAATGATTTGGTACATGTTAGTGTTTTCTGTATTGTCCTTTTACCTCAGCACAAAATCAAATGTTCATTCATTTCCACATATCAATGTGTTCTGTGGAATAGTGTAGAAAGTGGGACTCACTGCCTAGTTTTCTGAATAAATGTGAGACGGTGTGAACAGTATGAGCGGAGGCTCTCAGTGGTTGGAGTGTCAATAGTTTCTATCCTTAGACGCATAGCGAGAGCTGAGGCAGCAGCTGAGCGCAGCAGAGTGCCAGCGTCAGGATGAAGCTTCTCTGGGAAACTGCTGTGAGGATATCCAACTACTTTGAATGACAGTGACACTCAAATAAAAATATTTTAATGTTGTTTTTACCTCTAGAACTTCACTAATAAGGTTTCAATAGCCTGTGTTTTGTGTTTTCACTATTTAAAATATTGATTGATTATCAAATAGGGATTTATTTCTGTTAACTAATCAACTTATCAGCTGATTGTTCTAGGGCTTGTTATCATTTACATTGATTTTGGCTAATGCTTAACATCAGCTGGTTGTCCCTTAAAGGAAAACTAATATTTTAACAAACTATTTTTTATTGAACACACTCATTGAAGTAAAAAAACACGTCCTGGTCACCTGATCGTGGTGATACATTTGTTTTAATGGTACTCTTTTAATATCAGATGGTGATCTTTACCCCTTGCCTTCTTGGTGGGAAATAAGTGTTCTGGGCATTTTTGATCAATGGTAAAAACGGATTCTGACAGAAGTGCTGAGCAATGCTGCAAAGTACAAACTGAAGCTGAATGAATAGTTCATCATAAGTGCCTAGCAAGGGATAGTAATGTTTTACTATGACTGCGCTACTTCTACTAACCTCCTTGAAGGTTGCTTCCATTTTCTGTCCGTTGCTTCAGTCTTGAAGTAATAAGTAGGCCTATTTGAGGGGCAGCAGAGGATTTGAAGTTTGAGGCTCGACCTCTTTAACTGAATGTATTACTTCAGGTCAGTTTTTGTATGTGGATTTTGTAAAACGAGTAAACTGCCTTGCAGTGTTTTGCTATCTAAAGTGAGATGCATGATCCTGGCTCCCTAACAGATCAATCCATTCCAAACAGTGTAGACCTGATTCAAAGGTTATTTGTAACCTGATCTGAATGGAAAGATCGTTAGTGTTATCATCTCCCTATTGATCAAAGGAGGTGATGAAAAACAATACAATAGGGAGAGTTAAGAACAAGCTTGGAAGGAACCCAGACAATCATGAAATGCCAAAAAGTTTCATTTTTAAACATAAGGTATTATCGTTTTTGTTGCAATCCTGACCGTGGCTTAATGATAGTACATAAACACTACTACAACAGAAACTGGTCAAATGTGACTCTTTGTTTGCTCTTGTTAAAGTAAATGTTTTAACCCATTTGTGGGTAAAGACGTGCAGACATACGATGCTACTGTGTTTGTTGAAACAGATCACCTTGTATTGTTTGTGTTTCCGTGCAGCAATAATACGACAGCTGTTTTGTAAATCCTAGTGGTTTGCGCCAACTGAATGTAAACGTACTAATACCACACCCTGTGTCCAGTCTCTAGTGATGATGGTGTATCTGTAGGAACAGTTTTGAAATATCCAATTCTCAAATAAAACTGGATGTTTAACAAAAGATTGATGCTTGTTTATTATCTCAATGTTTTTGCCCTTCCTCTGAATGTCCTCTGTTTGTAAATGTGGAGTTACATTTGGCATTAGATGAAAACTAGAGGTAAACATAAAAACTACCTACATTATGTTCAGTGTGGCCTTCAAGGATTCTTAACATAAAAAAAACACATCCATTGTCATTATTTAAATCTTAAAAATAAATAAACACATTGTTGAAGTTTTAAAGAATTCCTTTTTAATTGAGAAAAAATACTAAAAGGTAAATAAAACATTAAACATAATGACAAAAATAACAACCTGAAAGATATGTATTCTATCTACACATTTCATAATTATCTAATCTAGTGGCCTTATAAAAGTGTTGGCTAAAGTAACGCAGAATATATATTTCTTTTAATTGTAAATAATTAGAAACATTTAAGTGCACAAGTACATAAATATAAAAAAGGTCCAAATGCGGGAATAAGTATAAACAGTGAATGTGTAAATAAATACATGCAAATATGTGAAAAAATAAATGAATAAGGAAAGTAAATGAGATATACTGACAAACAAATAGCTACAGATCAAGAAATAAAAATTAGTACATAAATGTGTCCTACTTAAATTAGTATTCATTTATATTGTATTTCACTGTTCCTATTATTAATATTATTATTATTATTATTATTATTTATTCTATTTCCCGTGTCAGTTTTGGGATCCCACACATAACAAGCTGTCTTTGTTCAGGCGGAAGACACATGGCATGTAATGACATCTGCTGACCAGAGGAGGGCGCTCCGTCCCCGTGTATGAGTGAGTTCCTCCGGCTGCAGTTCAGCAGAGGGCCGGTGTGTGGCAGCACAGCGCCGGGAGCAGAGGGCGGTGAGCCGGTCAGACCGAGCTGCTGCACCGCCTTAGGCCGTGCTGGAGCTTTGAACTTGACCGTGAACGCAACACAGCCTTATGAAGCCGATGAATAAACTGAGCAAATTGAAAAAGGTCCTAATTGATTAAGAATAACTAGTATTATTAGAATATATAGGGTATATAACATTTGATTTGGACGTTTTAAGATTGTATAGTAAGTAAAGAAATCCATATCTGATTTATTAAACGGTATTTTACTGTGTATTGCTCTTAAAATGGGGTGAAATATTTGACTTTATTTAAGGTTTTATACTTGAAAAGGACAGAGAGCTCGAACCAAAATCTTTATGCACAGATTTCTTGTAATGTGAAAGAAAAGGCAGCAGAAGAAAAGAGCTATAGGAAGGACTAATTAGAGAGTGAAGGAGGAGGGATGGACGGAGGCTGAGGATGTGGTTGCTATAGATACTTGGCATGATGCCAGGTGGAGGCAGAGCCAATTTGCATTTATTCAGATGATGACTGCTCTCTCTCTCTCTCTCTCTCTCTCTCTCTCTCTCTCTCTCTCTCTCTCTCTCTCTCCCACCGACATAAAAGCTGCAAAACACCCATTTCGTTTCATAGTGTTCAAATATAGGCCTATTCTTAGTAACACATGTGAACTTACTTCAGCTTGATTCAAACATACGCAGGATATTTTGATGATGACACAAAGCACATCTTTCTCTAAACAAGTCGCTTGTTGCCAGATTAGATCTGATCATTTGAAGTTGAAAGCTTTAAAACCAGATTGTAGTTTTTTTATTTTTTATATGCAATCTATATTTAATAATGAAAATACAAAGAATAAAATATATGCACTGTAGTCGAGGCCTGCGATTTCATGTAGGCCTGAATTTGTTCCTCAAATAAATGCTGCATTTGTTTTAGATTAAAAAAAACCTCAGAATTGAATAGAAAACGTGAAGTAAAAAAGTTAAAATACAGCAGTTTTGCTATAGTTATGCCTATCATATAATAGTCTACTTAATATTAAAGCTTCAGTAATTAGCCTCCTCCGAGGAGTCCGGCCTAAAGTTCAGCTATAGCTAGCTTCTGTTGGGCCTCTGGGCTCATAGATCATTATTTATCTTTATATATTAAAGGAACAAAATATTAAGAATGGTTTGATGTATCAAAGGCTAAATCTATGTTTGATTTTACGCAATTAAAAATGATCCCCTTTTACAGTTTCCAATATAGAATGACACTGCCAGACCTTCGTTAATTTAAAAGAAGCATTTCATGTGAATGTATAAAATAAACAGTGACAACAATGTGTCCTGCTTTATTAACCTTAATGTGAGTGCTTTTTTTGCAAAGTTAAGAGTTTTTACTGAAAACATATAGAATAAATTCACTGGAAAAAATGTAAGTAAATTCTGTCTTTATTTAATACATATATATTTACACAATATACACACACAAAGTTTTGCATGGGGAAAACACATCAGGGTCATTTATAAACTGACTCAACCTCGACATGTGGAATGATCCTTCTTATTGTAAAACAACATTAAAAAAACAAAAACAACTAAAAAACACTTTCAATGAGCGCATAGATGGATCAATGATAGCAAACCTGGACTTATTTATTCAAACAGTCACAAAATAATTTAATAATATTGATGAAAATTCTACTTAAATTAACATCATCATTATATATTGACATATGTCTTATATATATTTAGAAAAATAAATGATCGGACATTTGAATATATATTAAATATTTACCAACAATACAAACTTCCTATTTTACATTAGAAAACACATTTCAAGGTACAGCTGGTGAACCCCCCCCCCAAAAAAGTATTTCCTTGAAGTGTGTGTGTTTGTCTGTTTATGTGTGTGTGTGTTTTCAGAGGCTGTAATTAGTGTCGTCTACAAAAGGTTTAGTGTCAAAAGCTTTATTTATACATCAGAAAATCTTAAAAAATGTTAATGTTTTTCCAGTCCAATTAGAAATCATTTTCTTTGTTTCAAAAGTTGTTCAGCCAATCATTTCCCATCATCAGCAATCTGCAGAAAGACAAGAAGACAAAGAAAATTCATAAATAGAAAGAACAAATGAAAACATAGCAACATATCACCTTTATAAAGCCAGGGACCTACATGCGAGTGAAACCCTCCAAGATACAGTAGAGTTTCACAGTGAATAAATCATGAGTATGTGTCACGTCACAGGTCTGACACAGCACTTTTGGAATAAAATAGAAAAAAAGTATGTTTAAAGGGGAGTAGAGAGAGGGGGGCTCCCTGCTCATGACTACCA
>NC_136907.1:61810060-62215060 GCF_949606895.1 Notothenia rossii
TAGGAAAAATACTTTGGTGCCTGTTTTTAAAACACTTGAATTGTTGGTGATGGTCTTTTATGGGATTCATTGATATGAGTGAAATATAAGGTTTCACCAGATTAATCCTTGAGAAAAGAAAAGCGATTTCCACAAAGACATTAACGTTTTTCAAGTTAGATTTCACAGGAATCACAGCGGCTACAGTTGTACTTCGGCATTAGAATATGTGCCGTAAAACACAGCGCTCTCTATGATTTCCCGATACAAAGCTTCCATCAATCTGGAGAGAAACAAAGACAGGCACCACGCTGGAGAGCCTGAAACCAACTGTGTCACTCAGAGAAGAAATGTCACAGAAAGCAGAGATGTGGGGAGAAAAAGGCTTCCAGACAACACAATCACACTTTCAGCACGGGAGGTCTGACTTTACCCTGCCTGCCTGTCTATCTGCCTGTCTGATACTCTGCTGTGACTGCAGCATGATGAAGGAGCTCTTGTCCAAGTCTACACCCAGCAAGGCCTCTCTGAGCAAACCAGACTGAGCTAACAATAGACAGCCGTGCTTATCAAATAGCCTGGCAACTTCATTAGCATCCTACAACACCCAAAGTGGCCCTACACACACACACACACACACACACACACACACACACACCCACACACACACCCACACACACACACACACACACACACACACACACACACCCACACACACACACACACACACACACACACACACACACACACACACACACACACACACACACACACACACACACACACACACACACACACACACACACACGAGCCAGACAACCCCTTCACTGCGTGGCCTTGACCCATGAACTCTAGGGTTCTTTCACCTGCTACCACAGCATTCATGCTAGCAGCGCTGTCTCGCCAGCGGCCGCCTGCTCTGCATATGTTCCCCGAACATTCCCACGCTCCGATCTCAGACCTCCAGATTGGTAGACCATCACACTTTAAACACAGCAGTATTCATTTAGGGAATTATGGAGATCCGCATTGTGTCTGGCTGTCTGACTTTTTTCACGACGGCCATCATGACTTTTCCCACTAGAGGGGAGGCTTTTTATGTCTGTTCTTCCTGCCTCTAATTGATTTGTATATATTCTACAATCTCGTCTGACTGGCGCACAAAGAAAATAAATGTGGTTTTGTTTGTCCAAGAAGCTGCTTTGTTACATTCTCTTGTGTTTATGTTCGTAAAGCCATGTTAGCTTCACCACAAAAAGACGTTGTTGTGTTGTTCCTCCCTTTCCCACTATCCTTTGCTTCCCTCTCTTCGATTTCTTCCTGCTGTGTGTTGTTGATTCTCTTTCCCCGGCACATCAAGGGTCAACTCCTGACTCTCCTCGCCTCTTCCTTCCTCTTCCTGAGTCTTTATGCTTTCTTATTGGCTAGAAGCAGCTTTGTATCTTCTCATTGGATGGCGTACCGGAGAGAAACAGTGATGCGGCTCACACGAGGCGTCAGTATAGTAGGAGCGTTTAAGTGTTATTGTGAGAAATGGGGTAGAGCGTGTTCCTGCTCCCCGACAGATAATGTGACTGTCAGATTTAGAGGGGTGGGACACTCTGAGGGCTTTTCGTTCAGATCATGCAGGAGAGACCTTGAGAGCCGTGCAAAAGACTGTGACTGAATTTGCCTCGCCACACAGCATATGGACGTCCTGATCGCTCTATGCAAATGGCCGAGACACAGACACATGTTCACAAATGCAGACAAACTACCCCCCCTCCCCTCCAGTCCCTCATTAATTGTTCTTCCTAAAAAACAGAAGCCCCCCCCCTTCTCAAATAATAACCTCTCCACTAACACCCCCCACTCCATCTTCCCCTTAAGAGCGACCCCCCACCCCACAGTCTAGACCCCGCTACCCTCTCTCTCTCCATCTCGAACCAGACGCCCCAAAAGTCCTCCCCCCCCCCTCCCCCTCCCCCTTCCTCTCTCTCCTCTCCTCAGCTCCCACGACCAGCAGACAGACCCTATGATTCGCGTGACCGCCATTTTGCTGCCCACAGTAGACCTAACTGTACAGCGCAGCAGCTGCCCTGATGGGCGAATGCAAATAGGAACGCTGCTTTGTTACCCAGCCGCTCAGACGACTCTCATCGCATGAATTAACGCCCCAAAAACAAGACCTGCTCAATCAAATGCGACCACAAAACGACGCAGCGCCGAAATGCACAAACGTGAGGTATTCATTTATACACGCTTCAATCCTCTGACTACATAAACGCCTCAGAATGTTATTATGCCAACTGATGAGATGCATGCTCAGTTTTTTTAAGGTTATTTCAAAGGACATTTAAAAAAGAAAACAAAGTGCCTCTCATTTTCTTTTAACGGGTGTATTCTTGGAAAAATAGCACTGATCTGATACTTCAAAGCTACAGTGTTCTTCAGACTCCAATTTATTTGCTACACTGCCTATTTATGTGTTTCATATGCAGCACTTTTCTGGCAAAATCAGTCAGCCCAGGATTTGTTCAGTGTCATGGTTACCAGACACATATGAGCATGAACATGAGACTATTATGGTCTGTCTGTCTAGGGTTTGTTGGGCCTATGGATCCCTTTTTAATTACAGTCTGTGTGTGTCTGAGCTTCTCTGTTTGCTTCATGCTTTCATCCGTGCATTATGTATGTCCGTGCGTAAAATAGGACTCAGTGCATGCGTGACAGAGCGCTATCTGATTAAGAGAAAGGCTCGCCTTAATCTGTTGTACAGTGTCACATTTGCATGCGAGGGAATCACATGCAAACACACGCACCATATGGCACAGTAGGACCAGACTCTTGATCTCGCATGCACAGAACACCTATCAAACACATTTTCAGGGTGAGAATACTCACAATCTCAAGAAAAAAAAAAAACGAAACGAAACAGCACTTTGAAACACCCTTCACTTCGGCTCGCTCTCCGATATGCCGCATTCGTGGGAGCAATTATCAGCCAACGACATGATGGTTGGATGTTATGCAAATGCAATTAGCCTCGATTTGCATTCTACAACAGCTAACGGATGCACAGATGGCAGACAACAGAGATGCGCCCGCCATCTTTGGCAGAGGCATACACTGTCGGCCATTTTGTCTGAAGCTGTGCCCATCTGGATGGAAACAACCGCGCTGCATTGCTGTGACGAGGGGAGCTGTTGCTTGCTGGCAAACACTTTCAAGGCCAGGTACAGTCCATTCACACAAACAGAGCTCTGTTTAAAATGAAGCCCTCTCATATTATTCAAAATGTTCAAATTTGAGTTGCGTCTTATAATTCAAATGGCTGTACAAACACATCCTAATAATCTAACTTCTTAGAGTCAAAGATACATCTTTTACAGCTGTCATTTATATCCTAATAATGATTCGCTCTGATACAAAAAAGGTGCAGAGTGATGGGCATACACACACTCAGGCACACACACACACACACACACACACACACACACACACACACACACACACACACACACACACACACACACACACACACACACACACACACACACACACACACACACACACCCACACACACACACACACACACACACAAACACACACACACACACACACACACACACACACACACACACACACACACACACACACACACACACTATTTCAGGTAATGTATGAGGTAATGAGAGCACATTGACAGTTTTCACAAAGTGGAAAGTGCAAAGGAGAGGTACTTGCCATTTCACCATCTACTCTACAAGGTGTGCAGATCTCTGCTATGTGATCTTCTGCCCTCATTACTGTTCAATCGGTTTTTCAAAAAGTCTGAAATTAAATAACAGACATCACGAAAAAAAAAAAAGGTGATCATTCTGCTGCTGTCTCTGGTTTTAACAGACACATGTCTGCAGCTCACCATAGTAACAGCCAAAGAGTGGGAGAGAAAATAAAGATCGTACTGTCTCTTTGTCAAATGTAAAAACTGGTTGGGGAATAAACAACGGGCGAGATGAGGTTGGAGAGTGAGTCAAAAGCAGAACTCCCAAACTGTTTTTAAAACAGCCAGAGGCAGAAGTTGGGGGATATGTCAATCTTATGAAGGGAAACAAATTCAAGAGAAAGAGAACATCCCTGTCGGCGGTCTCTCAACATACCGGGTATTATTTGGGGAGAGATCCCCTTCAGCAGAACCACACACAGCCAGTGGAGATTGGGACTCAGGTCCAGTCTGAGGGGCAGGGGCTGCAGCTGAGAGGGCCACACAGGGCCCGTCCTTTGGAGGTCTGCGGCCCGAGGCCACAGACTAACACAGGAAACCCCACTCTGCTGTGTCGGCTCTGTGTTTCATATTGATTTCTCCTGCATGCCGGTAGCTCCAGAGGTGCTTCGAGCCTTCAGGGAGCTTTTCCATCCTTCCCAGCCCACTCACTTGCTCCCCGCCTGGGCTTCACCGGCTCTGCTGGACCCCTGGATGGAGGTATGGGCCACAGGAGGAGAGGAGGAAGACGAGAGCCCATGGCAATGATGATGAGCTGCGCCGGGTCTCTGAGTTCAGTCATCTACCAGCCTTTATCCAGCCTTCCAACCACCCACCCTTGTTTCCATCTGAAAAAGAGAAAATAGAGTGTTTTTCAAAATCTCACCTTTGGCATTCAGCATCCCTCTGCTCAATGCAAATGCAAATGTAAACACTAACACTTTGATTAAAAATATGTGGGAAGAAAACGCCAACTTGCTCTTTTGTAACCTGCCCCAAGGCACTCGCTGCTATACAGCAACAATACAAATGCTCAGTATGAAACAGACAAATCCACCTCTCTTTATATTTAAAAATGTAGTTTTTTTCCATAAATATAAATCATTCACATTAAAATATTTACACTCTACTGTTTGGAACACTATTGAAATAAATACGTTCAGTTATTTTTGACCATGCCTTATGAGTGAAAAACAATGAGCATGATAACGGTTTTTATACTTAATGAATAATTTGCATGGATTCCTTCACTGCAGTGCATCTTCAAATTGTCTGAAAGCATTCTGAAAGCTGTTATCATGCTAATACAACGTAGGCCTTTATGTGTTGCTTTGTTCTTTTCTATACGAAAAACGAATTGCAGGGGCCTCCTTCAGTAGCTTTGCACCCACTGGCCCCCATTTCTGTACGACCAGCAGCAGAGACACATTCAGCTCAGTGTGGTTTGTGGAAAATGAATAGGACACAGAGAGCAACGGGTTAAAGCAGACGAGGTCAGTTATGGGATGGCTTGTTTGTGAATCTGAGTTCACTGTTATGTGCATGTTTTCATCACATAATGGGGGAGCACCCGGAGTCGCCCCTGGCTTGGCCTGTGCAGGGGAGTGACGTGAGGTGAGATTGGGTGAGCCGGAGGAAGATTCAGACACAATGCCCCCATTGAGAGGGTTCAGACATGGGTGTTAACTCCCCATTCCTTCACACACAATAGGGCCCCCCACTAGAGCCGGCGTCGGGGACAATGTTGGTTCAGGGCAGCCCTCCACCCAGCAAGAGAGAAAAGAACTGCATTATCAAGATGGGAGGAGAGGGAAGCATGGATGGGGGGCAGGAGCAGAGAGATGGAGGGGAATGTTTGTGTTTGAGGAGTGGGGCAGAAAGGAGTCCTGTCCCATGGCTTTGGACTTGAGGAACAAAACAGAGACCCTGACAAACACATCGTAGCAGCGTCAGGCAACCTATACGGCCTGGGAAAAGTTTAAACAATATTTAATAATAATTATTATAATTTCTTTCTACATATAACTTGGTTTTACATCTAGTGTTTCTTATTATTTCTGAAGGATAATTCACATTTGGCCAACGGGCAACAAAACACTAGCCCTTTTGCTTACTGGCATATTTACATTTCTGTATTAAATTAAGCAATATAGATAAAATGCTGGTTAACTAGGCCAATCTCACAACATTGATTATCACGTAGCATTTATTAACATGTTAGAAGTATCCAGTACATTTAAAGGAAGCTTTGGAGCCTGGAGAGCAAATGGTCTTAAGTCGTGCTTTTATAATGTTTTATTAAAGCTGTATATAACTCCTTTATGAAACTGAAGATAAAAGTGTCTTGCAGTGACATAAGTGACATCAAATGCGTTTTAAAAATACAATTACACACTTTACTGAGTAGGAATTAAAGGTGGGGTAGGTAATTTTGGAGAAACCAGCTCGAGTGCGCTAGAATTTGAAGATACACAACCGGAAAAAATCTGCCACTTCCTTACAGAGCCCCTCCTCCAACACACAAGAACGCGCACATGACCAATGAGGGCACGAGATAAGTTTGTCCACAGATGGAAGGCTGACAGGCAGGTAGGCCATCAGATATTTTAGCTGGGCCGGCTCAGATGATTGGTCGTGCTTTTTACAGTACTACGGCTTCCAATGATGACATTTTTTAATGGATTTTTTGTCAAAGCACTTCAGATATTCATTGCTATCAGGACGTTAAGAGCATTCCATGGAATATAACAAAAAGTGTATCTCGAGCCGGTTTCTCAAACTTACCTACCCCACCTTTAAATGGCTGTTGCAAATACACCCAAAATATTCCTGATTGATTTCAACTATTGACCTTTTTTTGCATTTCATTCCCCTTCTCTTCCACTGTTTCCAGTATTTCTCTGACACTGTCACTAACTATATTAGAAAATATATATAAAAATAATATGAAAAGCTGAGATATTAAGTTGAAGAATCTTCTTCCTACCGTCACTCTATAATCGTGAACAACTTTTCCTCTTAAAAATGAAAAACCAAAATGCACCTAAGTACATTTCAAAGGTTTCACTGAAATGCAGACCCAGTTGTGATTTTGATACACACTGAGTAAAATGACAGATTGGGGTGTTTATCCGCAGCCTTTAATGGCATGTTTTCAGCAGAAAAAAGGAATCACATCCTCCAATGACTCCAGCATTTTTTAAACATCTTAAGCGCTCCTCCAAAGACCATATAACAAGCATTTGCTTGTTTGCAGTTGCTTGTTATGTTATATACTCTTTGGTTGTAAAGTAACACTGTTTTGAGAGTGAAGCTGACAGCGCTAACAAGCCGTTGGTAATGTAGAAGCTTTTATTCTGCCTTTATTTCCAAGACAGGTAAAATCTCCTCTGGTTAAAAAAAGGGGGGTTCTGCTTGAAATGTACAAAGGAAGCTATCAGTTTGGCTGTGTTTGAGGCCATGAGGCAGTATAGGTGATGAGAGGAGGGGGGTGGGGGTAGCAGGAAATGTTTAGGAGATCCTGTGTCTCTCTGGGAGCCTAATAGAATCCTGTGGCTGCAGCGAGAGCTCATTGTGCCGGAGTAAAGGATTACACTGGTAAACTGGTAAAACAGGGGAAAGAGCCCAAACACTCTCTACCTCCTATGGAGAGGCAACGAACCATCGAACAATGAGAGGGGAGAGCATACTGCAAGCTGAATCATTTCATCTACGGAATAAAAACCTGGAGAAAGTAGTGAAAGAGCTGCGAGAGGAAGAAGATAGAGGAAATAGATCAGGCAGTTCATATTCATGCATGTGCTTGGGCATAACAATAAGCATCTAGTGGAAGAGGAGTGAAGGATGGGAAGGAAGGAGAGCAGGAGGGGCTGCATGGACAACAGTTTCAGTGCTAGAAGGTAATATGGGGAAATGATGTCGGTGTTGCTTGTCTGTCTGCATCCTGAGTGACAGTTTACAATCTCTGAGGCAGCAGGCGGGCCGAGCAGGTCGGCTCTTTGGCTCCATACGATCTCTCATTTCTCTTTCCCCCCCCTCTCTCCCTCTCTCCCCTGCACCTCTGGCTCTCATCTGTTTCCAGCCATCTTTAATCTTAACCACCACTTCCTCCTCTGCATTTTGCCCACATTGAAACACATTTCTTTCCTCTTACATCTCAAGTTTGATGGGCAATTATTTTTTTCATTGTACTGTGCTGAATGAACGACATGCGAGTAATTTTTTGACTAAAGTATTAAGATGTCTAATACTTAAGCAGCTGCTTTATAATGATTTCTAACAGGCCGTCTGTTCTTTAGTGAGGCTATAACTACAAATGATGAGCCAAATCGCTCTCTCTCTGCACCCGGCCTCCCATTCATCAGTAAAACTGTTAGCTGACTTTCCAAAAGTGTCACCTTATTAATTCAAAACCTGATTAATGTTGAGCTAATATTTTATAAAAAACTGCCTTTTTCTACCTTCAGTTTGTCATCTTTAACAGGTTTTAAAAGCTAAGGAATCAAAATAAAGATTAGGAATAAAGATTAGGAGGTTTTATTGCAGCGGAATATCCCTGCCAACGTGTGACGAGCAGGTACATTTCCCACAGTTTACACGGACAACGCGTAAGTAAAGCATTAATCTCCTCTCATCTGCTGTTCAAATGGAAACCACGCTGAGCATAATGCATCATCTGCATTCTGCAACCTGCCACGCTGAAAGACTCCTCGCTCTCTTCATCTCTGTTCCTTCAAAGGCTGCCGAGGGTGTATTCAAACAGCAGGATACACACTCAGCTAACAAACCTCATTAAGGGCCCATACACACTGTCTCAATGCTAACACTAGCTGTCACACATCCCCTCTCAATGCATACACTGGTGGCCACACTGGCCGCGACAAAGCATCTTTACAGAGCTAATTAGAAGGGTCCCCCTATCTATTTGAAACTCATCTGAATAGGAGGGAAGATGACAACACCGAGGGGAGAAGGAGATAGAGAAGGAGGGACAGGCAGGAGAAAGGAGAGAGAGAGAAGTGAGGACGCTTGCTAATACACTCAAATAGATAGCAGCCGTGTTTTTTTATAGGGTGGAATTAAAGAAAGGAGCTGAATCAGGCAGGGGGACTCTAATTAGTGTGACACCGCTCTGTGCAGGACTGGTGCAACGGGGACGGGGAGGGAACTGAGTGCTGCACCGCTTTGATCGGTGTGCCAGTAGAGAGAGACGGAAGGAATGGGTGTGACACCAGCTTCATTTGGGAGGCAGCTGGACGCTATTTCAGAAAGCTGTGTTAAAAATGCTTCACTTAAACGAGTGATTAAACAAACTGGAACAAATACAAAATGTGGAATAATTAGCTAAATTAACCTGGGTTTGCATTGAACCAAATAAGTGTGAGACGCTTACGTGTTTCTTTGCCTTTTCAATTTATGACAAATGTTGCAAAGCTTGCTGATGAAAGAGATGATCAGCATTCATGGTCTAAATAAAACATCGCTGTGTCTTTCAGCTCCGTATTTAGAGAAGGACAGAAGGTCACACTGAGAGTTCAGCCCCAAAAACATTCCTCCAGAGTTGCCCTATCTTCCTCCGACCCTCCTCCATTTCATGTTTACATTTTTCTTTTGTGTGCCCTTGAAGCAAGCTGTGTGAGTGTGTGTGTGTGTGTGTGTGTGTGTGTGTGTGTGTGTGTGTGTGTGTGTGTGTGTGTGTGTGTGTGTGTGTGTGTGTGTGTGTGTGTGTGTGTGTGTGTGTGTGTGTGTGTGTGTGTGTGTGTGTGTGTGTGTGTGTGTGTGTGTGTGTGTGTGTGTGTGTGTGTGTGCAGGCAGACAATGCCAAGTTGACAGTTAGGGTCTCGGATCAAGCACAAGGCCAAGGTTGTCTCCACAGACTGGGTGAATGGACTCATCAACAATTGCAGAAGTAAAACCTTAATTTGTTCTCCAAAACCGCCTCAATATTTTGGCATCAAAGCTTAAAAAAAAAGATGATATTAGTACCCTTAAGAATGAACAAATAACAAATAATAATAAGAAAATATTAGGCAGTGGCTGTTTTTAAATGTAACAAGAACAGAATGCAAATTAAATGCAAAAAATTGCAAAAAAAAGAAAGAAAGGAAAACGGGAAAATGTTCAATCCTCAGCTTAATTTTAAGTTCAAGTTTAAGTTATGACCAGTGGCCCCAGATGATAGTGCAAAGCATTCTGGGAGGATAGCAGGTGTCCCCAATGTCACAGAGCTTCCCAGACAGCTTGTTAATTTGCACACGTTTTACACACACATCTCTCCCTCTATGTGTGTGTGCATGCATGTGTATGTATGTGTGTATATATTAGCGATGGGACTTGACCCTAGCGAGCTGCGGCAGTGTTTCGCGTCTTGCTGGGCGTGGGAAAAAGACGGGACCCCTTTTCACAGCTGCCTCAGCCGAGGCCTGGGCTGCTGGGGGCCCCTGTACCCCCTCGACACACACCCCTGACTCCCCCCTCCTCCCTCCATCCCATTCAGGCTCCGGCCTACTGGCTTTCAAAAGCAGGACCCCCTTCCCAGCCCTTCATAAATACATCTCATTATTCAAGCCCTAGTTTGCATAGGGATTCCAAAGAGATCTCCACTCTGCTCGTGAGGCCTGAAGCCTCTCAGCCTTTTGGACCGCACAAGTGCAAATTTCGACTTAGTAATCTCCCTGTGTTAATATTTGTTTTAAAACAAAGTGTGCACACTTGCAAAACTGTTAAACCAATATTGCAACTGTCTTAACATTTCTTTTTCTATGCATCTCACTCTTAAAATCTCTCCTTTATTTCCCGAAATGTGGTGGAAAATCGGATGAAACTAAAACCAGTGAAAAGAGAGTTTAGCATGACTATTAGCAAGTGCTTTGCTAGTCTGTATTCCATCTGCCACTGGCTATTGTACAGTACACACACACACACACACACACACACACACACACACACACACACACACACACACACACACACACACACACACACACACACACACACACACACACACACACACACACACACACACACACACACACAAACACTCTTCAACACCCCCCCCCCCCCACTGCACCCCCCTCACCCTCACCCCACCTCTATTCGCTGCAATGCATTACTGCAGAGATTTATCTCCTATCAGCCTGTATAATACTGAGGTTATAATTTACATCCACTTTAGAAAACAGCAGCACAGGCCGGCCCTTGCATATGCTAATATAAAGCTTGGGAAAATCTGGGCGACTAAAAGAACTCCACACTAAATTTGAATAACTGCGCTTCAAGGTTGTGCAACCATGAAAATTTGACCTTGCTAACAATATGTACTTATTGTTTGTTCCTAATGCGAAGCTATTAAAGGAGAAATTGGAGGGAACATACTGACAACCCCAAAGCTAGGAGTGTTTTGTTTTGGTGTTGCGAAATAACTGAAATAGCATCTCCTAGGCTCCGATTTTAATTTCTTAGAAACCTCAGAATTTGAAAATTTTAATTTTAATGCGAGGGTGAAACCAAAAACATCTTAAAGCACTGCTCGTACAAAAAGGTTTTCTTTGAAATGTAAGGTAATTTCAGGCATTTTGGCTTCAGTGCTGCCGTTGCTAAATCATGCATGGGCATACCTTTATTCAAATCGCTACTTTGGCCACAATAATAGGGATACTGTGGACAAGGGGAAGGTGACTCGTTGAGGAATTAAGGCCGAAAAGGACAGAGCCACCCAAACGCTCTTTCCACATGAGCAGGTCCAAACCTCGCCTCCGCTCTCCTAACGGGATAAAGAACCGCAGCAAAGATTACACGGCCACCTCCCCTGCACCTACCACACACTCTACCTGACAAATAGGATCATAGTGTTTAAAGGGATGAATGTATGTGAATGAAAGAGCGAAGTGTGTGTGTGTGTGTGTGTGTGTGTGTGTGTGTGTGTGTGCGTGTGTGTGTGTGTGTGTGTGTGTGTGTGTGTGTGTGTGTGTGTGTGTGTGTGTGTGTGTGTGTGTGTTTGTGTGTGTGTGTGTGTGTGTGTGTGTGTGTGTGTGTGTGTGTGTGTGTGTGTGTGTGTGTGTGTGTGTGTTCATGTGTGTGAGGATGGGGGGTTGATGTGCAATGTAAAAAAATGTAATACTTCAAAGGAATGAAGGAATTCAACATGGAGCACTTCCTTCACTCGCTCAAATCACTGCGTTCACACTGAGCTCCACACTGTAAATATATTCTGATATGACAGAATGATATAAAACTGACACTGTGCGCAAATAAAACTGCAGTAAATGTCCCTCTCAATACGTATTTTTGCTTGAATAAGACAATGAGGATTTTCTCTTTTAAAAATCATTCTTTATGATTAACAAAAATATGAAATCCCCAATGTTTCAAAGTTCACGCTCAGCATCTTATGGTCTTGTCAATTTCACACCCAGAACCATCCTCAGAACAAAAAAATATGGACAATAGTCAACCACCATAATGTGTTCACTCAAGACTCTCCTGAATCAAAACTGCAAGCCTCCTGCATCCTGAAGTCCGACACGAACATGCCTCTTCATGTACTTATTGTCAAACACAAAATACATTATAGGTGAGCTGCTTTGCATTTAACTAAATCTTAGTCTTTGGCTCATACAGATATGACAGCTGAACCACTTCTTTCTATATGCATGTGTTCTCACTTAAAATATTTACCTGCATGCTGACTGTTGCTCCTCCTCCTGTCTGGTGGCAATTTGTCTTCATGTTGAGTTGATGAAAACTTCATGGCTGACGTCGTCAACATGTTCCTTTTAAGACAAAAGAAAAGAGAATCAGTGTGTGTGAAATCACTCATTTTAACAAAACCACATATTTCAGGGAATAAATATGTGGCTTACAAGTGAGTGAAAATAAATGCATTTTGGTTGACCTTGCAGCTAACAGACCACTAAAACTTGTATTTTCCTCGGCACTTCTCATTTGCTTGCCTCTCTGCGAGGCTAAACCTATTTTCAGTTGCTTGAACAATAAGTCAAGCTTGATAATAGTGTTTGCTGAAATTCAAAATTGTAAAACGTGATGGAAAAGGCTCAATGAGTGGGAAACAATGCCACAACACAATAGCATAGAGCATGCTTCATCTGGGCAGTATCACAGTTGCTTAGCTACTGAAATACAGGATTGAACACGAAAAATGCTGTATACAAATTAGGCTATTATGAGAGGATACATTCAAGAAATACTCACTATAAGTGTGGAATCATACAAAAAGATAGAGATTACATAAGTTTATAATATTTAAATGATTAAATGTCTTTGTATCAATAAAAGCTGGAGGACATGGAGGTCAAATAATGTATTCTGGTTTAAACTGTATACTGGTTTTCATGAAACTTTCAACAACACACACGCAGACACACAAGATCCAAGCTCCCTTGTTTAACGGTGCACATCAAATATTGTCAGTCATGGTCTAAATAGAGCATGCTGGGACTTCAGGGATATTCAGTCATCTCCTAGGCTTGCTGATTCTGCTCTAAGAATAGATCAAACTAAGCCGATGTCCTATTTTGTTCTTATCTAGCAGGCAAACATAAAAATAATCCACCCGGCGGAACACAAATTTGAACATATCTGCCATGTCTAACTTGGATTCAGTGATGAAAGCACGTTGGAAACGCCTGTCGATGTACAGCCTCTTTGGCTCTAAATGACTGATTTTGATGTGTGGTACCCTCCGGGGTCAGGATGGGTATAACTAAAACAATAGTTGACACTGATATGATGGAAAAACACTGTTCTTGAATTCTTATCCTGCATGTTAGCACACAACAGAACAGTCTTTTAAACTCTAGTAAGCCTTCATCTTGTACCCAAGTGATGTACATGTGCATCCAATTATACATCACACTCCTAATGTCAAGTAAATTACAGCCAGGGGACATCACTTAGCGTACAGCACTCATAAAGGAAATACACTCAGTATCAGAGGAGTCAGGGAGTCTACATGCAGATGCAGCTCTGCAGGATTAATTCATACACATTAAGTATTGGCGTACATGAAGGCAACTAGTGGGCCTATAAAACCCTCACCATAACCAACATGTGAGATCTCAAAACCGATGTGATGCTCCTGGTGCTGCTGCCAACACGGTCACGTGAGTCCTGGATGGACCAATCACAGTAATCCTTTAACTATTTCTGTCTTACCCCTCAAGGTGTTAATGTTATAACACCCACACAGTTATGACAACTACACAAGAGCACGCGTTGTGTTTTTTAAAGTATGTTTTCTCACATGCATCACTAGCTACTGTGCTAAAGTTGAGCAGATGTATTGATCCTCAATAGGCCCCAGCATCACCGCGATGTCCAAAAAGCGAACCCTGAACGCAGCAACATTCACGCCCTCATAAACACGCAGGTGACACCTGTCCACCAGAGGACGACCAGCACTAAAATCACACCGGTGTGCAGCACTCCGCTCCTCGCAGCATGCAGCCTCCCTCAGCATCCGTCCCTCCTGCCTCCTCCTCCCGCCGCCGCTGCTGCTGCTGCCCCGGCATCTTCTCCGTTTCTACGCCGAGGCGAAAGGGAGCCCCCGGATCCGAAGTGCTCGGCGTCAGTTCGTACTTTCGGTTCTCTAGCTTTATGAAATTAAAACTCATACAGCTAGATAACCAAAGATACAAACTAAGCCATCGTCTCTTAAAGGGGCCGCCTCTCCGGTACACACAGAGAGAGTGCGAGAGAGAGGAGAGAGCCTGCATGTGGTCACATTGCACTGAGAGCCACACACACACACACACACACACACACACACACACACACACACACACACACACACACACACACACGCGCGCGCGCACACACACACACACACACACACACACACACACACACACACACACACACACACACACACACACACACACACACACACCTTTATATCAAATCAAACTTGCAGTGTTGCTCAACAAGGAGTCATCATGACTACTTTGGTGATAAATCAGCATTTGAATTGGCAAAGCAAAACAATTGCAGGCACCTTTTTCGGTCATTTTGCAACCCAGTCAAAACCAGTATTTACACTAATTTTGTAATATAACGTACATTGTTCCAGGAGTGCAGGTTGCCTGGTAAAACACTGAGCTTTTACACTGCTCCAGATTTGAGCCACTATTATACCGCATCAGGCCTAACAGGCAAGCAAAGTTCCCATCAAACAGCCATCAGTAATGTCACAGCTATAATTTACATTTCTGGAAACCACAAAAGCACAATCGATCTGATGGAACACATTAAAGACCTCCTAATCAGAATTAAAGTTATAACCAAATAATCTACCACCTATATCAATCCAGCATGCACTTACTTGAACATCAGCTAGGCTAACTCCTCTCCACTACAGCCAGTATCCTCCAACAATTTCCGGATTGGATTTGTTTCTGTGTTATTAAAGGCTGCTCGCTCCGGATGAGAGTAAATTATAGAAGGGCAGAATATAAAAGCTACAAAGTGTCCTGTGTCTCTACAGACTCGCATGTGTCCTCTCCCTCACACACGCGAGCTGCGACTGACAAGTGCAGAGAGTCCACGCGCTGAGCAGAGGGGTAAACTCCGCCTCAGCGCGAGAGACAGGGGGAGAGAGAGAGCGAGAGAAAGAGGGAGAAAGGCGGGAATCTGAAATCATTAACGCCAATTTGAAAATGAATTAAAGTGTGTGTCAATCAGGACTTAACTCTCCCAGTTGTCCTCATTCGGCGGTTGGCCGTAAAATAAAGTGAAGTGCGTAATTATTTCTTTTTGCAGATGGAGCTGGGTGGATGACATTTTGAGAGAAATGGCTGTTTTATTGAGAATTAAAATGGATATTTCTTAAACTTTCAGGATTTGGAAATGTCAGCTTTCTACACCTATTTACGGACAAATTCACATTTAAGTTTTTTCGGTTGAAAACACAAGCTAAAATGATAGAAGTCATTTTCTTTAAGGTTAGGATATATTTCATTTCATAATTTAAAGAAGCAAAACAAAAGGCTAAAAACACAACCATCCAAATTATATAATAATAATTGATAGGCTGTATGATATTGTAAACAATCAGCTCTAAGAGAGAACAGACATTTGCTGATGTGATTGAATGCATTTGGAAACATCAGCAAAATAAGCCTATTGCTTGATACTCTTTCATACAACCTGATTTTGGCTGCATTCTAGCTAATTATTAGAACACAATGACTTACAATAGCCATGTTTAGTTAAAACAAATGTTGCTGTGTTTTATTTTAATTTTTATATAAACTAACATAAAAAGCTCTTGAGGCTTGCATGCCTCATGCACTGCAGAGGAATATGTGCAGAAAAGGCCCACGCCTATATGGCTAAACCCCTGATAGCATATTCAGGCAATGTACAGCCTTATCCATTGTGATAATATAATATGATTGATATCTGGGCTGAGAAGATGAGATAATACATGAGATAACAATCACACACTACGATAAAAGTAGCCATGTAACAGAGACAAGACCAGAATAGCAACTTCCAATATCTATTAAAGTTTGAAAAGGATATTTAAAAAGGTGCTGTGTGTGTGTGTGTGTGTGTGCGTGCGTGCGTGCGTGCGTGTGTGTGTGTGTGTGTGTGTGTGTGTGTGTGTGTGTGTGTGTGTGTGTGTGTGTGTGTGTGTGTGTGTGTGTGTGTGTGTGTGTGTGTGTGTGTCTGCAGGTAAACCAATAAGAGAGCAGCAGCAAGCTGCAGTCTGGGTTTCCAAACGAAGCTTGCATCAGATAGCAGGTACATATCTGATTATTGCGCATGGGGAATCTGTTAGTATGGAGGTGCTCTGCTGTCAGGCTGCTGCAGGTCCAGCTCTATACTGTATGAATCCTCTGCTACTCTGCATCATTTATAAGAAGATGCAATCAGCTGTGGCCTCTGCTGCTGACTGTCTTGATGTAATTGAACTTACATCAGTGTGCGGTCACTGCGGTTAAGAAGAGCAGTAAGGCGCATACAATTATTTAAGAAACAAAATATAATCCTTCTTCTACATTGGCATGAGAGCAGTGTTCGTTTTGATTAGATGCACAACCCTCAATGCTCCTGAGCATGCGCGACCAGGGCGTTGGGTACACGTGCATCTCTTTCTTGTAGCTTGCAAAGTATCATGCCAAGCCACTGTTCACTGTAATGAATAATAAAGGGAAACAGTACCCGTGTACAAACCCACCATCACTATTGTTTCAATTCTAAATTGTATTCAAAACTCTCAAATCTTAATATCGCCCACATTTTGTCCCCAACATTTGTTGCCTTAATTGTTTTACCTATTAAATCAAATCTAACCACTCCAGAGCAGCCCTGTATTCAAATGCATTATAACGTTTAGTTGCAAATCAAATTATTGCAGAAATACATTTTGGACCTACAATTAATTCACGGAGATAAAGTGCATTCAGTCAACTGTGATAATTACTTGCAAATTACAAGGTGTCCGTGTGTGTGCGCGTGTGTGTGTCCTCAGATGGATTTTCCCACAAACAAGTGACAGGGAAAATTTAACTCCCCCCTTTCTCACCCTCCAAAAAAAGAAAGAAGTCAACATCAAGTTCAACAACGTGCCGGGGAGAAATTAACATGACAATCAGGTCTGGGATCCTCGGGGTGCCCCCCCCCCACCCCACCCCCACCCACCTCACAACAGAGTCTGGCGTCAGCCCCGCTACACTTTCCCAGGCTCACAACAATATCTCCCTGCTGAACTCTGCACTGCAGCCCGGGGCCTCCCCCTCCTCCTCCTCCACCTCCTCCCCCTCCTCTACCACTATGAATACTTCTCACATGAGCACATGGCAGCGAAGAGCCTCATTAAATATTCTGCAGTTTGCATAAACTTTAATGCGGGCTAATTGGCATGCATGATGAGAAAAAACCTGTAGGATTTTTCCCATGGATTGAGCGCTGTTCACGAGGCCTATATGGCACATTTGAGATGCTTTAATGTTGTTGTAATATTGCATTCAAAATGTGTTGTCATTATATTAGCATCAATGTATCAGTTACATAAATTACTACAAGAATAAACATATTTTAGAAGTATTTTCAGGCTTTGGTCTTCAGGCTAAATATTGTATTCTCTTATTTCTCTGCTTGCCTAATGCACAAGCAAGAACCGAAATAAGCTTTTCTCCGATTGAAGAATATTCTTTACGCTATCCAATTTGTAAAATCAAAAGGATATTTTAAAAACATGTGGCACCTACGTGGCAAATATACTCACAATTTACTTGAGTTTCTTCCAAAAATACGTCCACATTCTCTGGATTTTGTAAGTCTATAATTAATTGAATTGTCATTTGTCCCAAAATACGTCCTTTCTGCACTCCATCCATAAACTGGGCTTGATATTAAGAGAGAGAGAGAGAGAGAGAGAGAGAGAGAGAGAGAGAGAGAGAGATAGAGAGAGACAGAGAGAGAGAGAGAGAGAGAGGATGCCTACATGCATGGCAAAAGTGCATCACAACGCCTGTTAGAAGCGATTTTCCTTTTAATTTTATATCACATTTAACCCGCTGCATTAAGGAAGAGCTCCCAACAATATTATGTAGAAAATCCTCTCTTACCGGATAAAGCAGATCATACAGGAGTGTGAGAGCAGCGTTTGCAGCAGCGAGAGAGGCGAGGGGATGGAGGATGATGATGATGATGATGATGATGATGAGGAGGAGGAGGAGGTGGAGGAGGAGGAGGGAATACATACCCAGGGCCTATCAAATGTGTCAAACAGGCCCTATGATATTTAGGGCAAATAAACGGGAATATAAAACAGCAGGTTGTAGGTTCCTGCTGTTTTTTGTTTTGAAATAGAAATAAGAATCGCATCGAAAAAATCCGCTTGTTAGCCATAGATGCACCACCATGTTAATGCAGTGGTTAATAATAATGCAGCCTATAACATAAATGTCATAATTATAATTCTTTAAAAAATCCTCAGGTTTTTATCGTTTTTCTTTGGAAAAACGAATTTGTGTTATTTTCCTCAAAATAAGTATTTTTGTTAACTCAGAAGTTTGAGTGTTGTTGTTTTACAGAAACTAAACATGGATGGGATTGTGTTGTTATTAATTTACTGTGGAGTAGGATTTATAGATTTACAGCATAGTATTTTTCACGTCAGGAGAAGCCTGTAATATTCTCTATTATCCAGGATCAAATGTTCTCGAATCGATACGAAGGTAAGAAAAGTCTGGGCTTGTTGCTGCTGGCTTGTTCTCTCTTGTGGTATATGGGATAAAGATGCTAACCTTTGAATAAAGAAGGAAATAATCCAAGAAGGCACTTTATGATGTAGCCATTTACAGTAGGTCTAATGCATGCTGCATGCAGGTGTTTACAGCCTGTTTATGATCGACCTGTGACATTGGAATGATAAATTCAGTCGGTTATATTGTCTCCATGTCTCTCCTACACACCAACATAATGTGTGTTTCAGGAGCAGGGGAAATGAATGTTAACGGGTTAGAACTTAAACACAGAAAGGCGTAAAGAGATGCAGTGTACAGTAACATGCATCTGCAGGAGGAAACAGCGACACACTTTGGTGAGAAGGAACATGACTGTTTACAGTGACAATGTAACCTTGTTTTATAAGGAAATGTATTAATTAATTAATTAATTACACACATTGTATGCGTTTGCAAAGAGACGAAAACAAATAAAAAAGAGGAAAATAAAAAAGTACACCTATATATACAACCTATTCTGCTGCAAACAAAGTTTATGAATGTAAATGAATACACTTTACATCTGTAATGTAAAAGCCAATCATCTTATTCATGCAACACAAATATTCGTACTTACATAATAAAATGATACCCATTGAAAAGTTTTAGGACTATACAAACAATACACTGCTGTTTAAAAATGAAAACAGCTTTACTGTTTTAATACAATAAATCATTATGGGCTTCAACGTGTGGTACTAGTTGTAGATAAGTTAAAATGTTAAACTACTGTATTTTGTAAATACTAAAATAGTAAATGTGTTAATATTATGTATATGATTAATATTATTATTATTATTGAAAATGAACATTAAAAACGGGATACAGACGGAGGAAAACTTAAACGAAAAGTGTGTTGATGTTTATTTCACACTGCTACAAAATGATAAAGTTATATTATGTCTTGACATCCTAAGACAGTAACACCATGCTCTTGATAATAAACTATTAGTATTCTTTATATGTGATTTTGAAAAGTGACATTTCTTATTATTACAACATGTTGGTCTACATCCTACCTTATATGAAATGTTAACACATTTGATATGTTCTGAATAAAAGGCACTCTTATCAACTCAACACTATATAACATGTATTGAAAAGCCAAAAGAGTCGTTTAACACTGTAGTTGTTGAGCTGTAAAAAAAACCTAATGTATGTTTGAATGATTATTTTACAGGTATTAAACTTATTTTGATGTCTCCTGTCTACCTATTTTCACACTAATTCATAACATTTTGTTTATAGCAGCATCTCTTTAAACTGCATGTTCTGATTTTATTAGCTTTTAGATCTTATTTAGTCTTCATCCTTAAATTAGGACCAGATAAGCTCTTCTCACTGCAACAGTGAGCAGAAGAAAAATAATTAAATGTTTTTGACGGTTTGTTGTTGCATTTGTTGTTCAGTGAGTTATATCAGAATATAAATGTGACTCGCTGTGCTCATTTAACGTTTCTAAATATGTTTGAAGTTGAAGGATTGTGCAGAGCTGACCTTTGAAGAGAACATTATCTTTTATCTGAGTTTTTTCTTAATTTTTGTTAGTCATTGTTAAAGAATCATAGAAGAAATTAAGTGTATATATAATTGTATATACTTTTAAAATATGTGAAATGAATGGGATGGTTTATTTTAAACAATACTGTCATCACTGTGATCTTAAATAAGAAGATATTGATGGCCATTTATCTTTATATTGTTTTTTTCAGTTTGTCTGCTGTTTGTAAATAATGCAATTAAAAATATAACTGAGAATGATTTGTAACTGAGATATATAGATATTGTACCTCTTTATGTTCTCTTTTTTGTCTCTTTTATGAACACTGGTGTTAATGTCTCATTTTACAGTTTCAAGGCCTAATGTTAGATTGAAAAGATGTAACTGAAGACAGCATCAGGCTCAAGTCTGGCCTGTGTGACTGAGTCATCCAAAAATTACAAATGTGTAATTTAAAAATAATTACAACCATTGTTCTGCTCTGATATTAGGCTATTAGAATGTTCCAATTAAAAAGGTATATATATCAAAGACTAGTAATATAAGTAAAACAAGTTTAAAATGTTATTTAAAAATCAATACAGTCTGATTTTTAAAAGAAAGAGACTTTGTAAATACAACATTAAGAATAGAATAATAATATATTTCAGAATATGGCACATGCTGTTCTAATTTACAATAATAAAAAACATTTTCCAAAGGAGATTCGTTTTTAGAATATACACTTTCTCAATTTTGCGTGCAATGGCAGCACTGAGAAATAAAATAAAAGTTATGGCCTGTGATTTTCGGATAAATATTGTTACACATTTACACTGGAAATGCAACCTTTCAACCAAGTGACATTAAACAAAAATACACGCTGTGTGCAATCATACAAAAGTTATCTTCATTAAATGGTTAATAAAAACGAAATTAGAGATGGTCATGAAAAAATAAATCGTATAAAGAAATTAGTCATTTTTTACTCATCACTAAATGTAGCATTTTTAAAGCACATTAAAAAAATAGCCTATTCTGCATTTGAAAAGAATACATTTCGTTTATAAAACGATGCAAACAAGTTATAATCGTGAAATTGCAACTAGTCCCAAAAAGTCAAAATTGTACAGAAATGTCACAATTAACAAAATCACTCATGACTTTAAGATGCCGACACATGTCAGACATTTTGTATAAACATTAAAGTAGCCCGAGAGAGGACAGACATTGCATGGTAAACAGTTATCTAAACTTTATGTATAAATTCAGTAAAGTTCTTACCACAGCAGGCTCGTGCAGGGACCTGTTAGTTCCTCCTCGGGCTCATGCGAAAGAGAGAGAGCGAGCCTGAGCCCTCGTGCCTTAATATGAAGCAGGCTGGGTTTTATGCTAATTTGAGCTGACACCGACCTGTGTGCCATGAATAGAGGAGGGCACCCTCAGCCTGCTTTCCCACGAGCCGCATTCCTACGGTCAAGTTCAAGCTCAATGCGCGAGCCACCATTACTATGCGAGGCGTGCCGCGTGGCTAATTCCAAAAAGGCGCGCACTCCCAGTGGGAGAGTTCTCTAACATGTATGTTAAGTGGTCTTACTTTTACAATTCATTTATTTGGTTTTTGTTGTTGCACCTTGTACAACACGCTTTGGCAATACTGTGTTTTTCTGAAATGGTCAATAAAGCTCCTTTGAATTTGAATTTGAGTTCTTCACCTTGTATTCAAATGCAGTAGCAGCAGATAGATATAGATAGATATATAGATATAAATATATAGATAAATATCTATAGATAGATAGATAGATAGATAGATAGATAGATAGATAGATAGATAGATAGATAGATAGATAGATAGATAGATAGATAGATAGATAGATACTAGATAGATATTTGTTCAACATATATTACATTTTATCACTATTTTCTAACCTTTTTTGGGTGGACTTGGGCAACAGATGATAAAAGGGCCAAATCAAAAAGAGATACATAGCAGCCCTGATATGCTCACATACTGCCTAATAATTGTTTTTGCTCTGTTTTGGTGGTGACTCATTGCAGTCAACCACAATGAGCTCGTTAATTATTTATAGCAATAACATTCACCTGAACTTTCTTCACATCATAATATTTATAATCAAACGTTTTAAGTATTCTTTTCAATTTTGAAAATAAACACACTATTTATTAGCAACACTTTTGTTTTGTTTGAAACTAATTATTCTTAGGGACTGGAAGAGAAGGGTGAGCTCTTAGCTAATAACTGCAGTAATGCATAAGAACAGATAATGATATCTTTCTAAAAAATACTTCATGCATTGCAATGTGTTTGTTATAAGTTATGGGTGTTCACCCTCAATCAAAGAAATTCAAAATGATCATAAAAACAAAACCACAGAACTAGTCACAGAACTTGGATATTTCAAATGAGCTTATTTGACAGGTTTATATTCTGTTTACATGTTTTATTGGATTTCTACATCTCATTTAAGTGTATCTCTTTTAGTTTCATGGATGATTTTCAATTTGAAAACAGTGAAGTTCAAAACTTTTTGTAAACGACTGTATCGACACCCGATCAATTGTAAAGATTGACATTTGTAAAAGTAGGACAGCATATCAGTAACTAGACAGTCAAGGGTAATTGAAAACTTATCTTGAACTCGTTTGGTTCTAAAACCACTTATTTCTGATAGTTTCTAATTCATGTGATATATAAAAACTATATTTTGCCTATATCAGATAAGATTTGACACATAAATATTCTTTGAACATTTTAAGGCTCACACAATTAAGTAAAAAAAAAAACTTGTATCCATAGTGGCCCATGCTTTCAAAATCCAAAGACAGCCCTACAGGTCAGTGATGGTATACTTGACAGTCAAGCTTATAAAACACAGAAATACAGATCATAGCTTACACACATTTCCGAAGTTACCACAAATTAATTGCACATTACATCAATAAATATATGTTTTATAATGACTTCAAATAAAATCAAACACACACGTTATAAGAATTAAAAACAACTTAATATATTTCCAGAAAGACTTGACTTGTCCCTTTAAAAACCATAAAAAAGTCAATCCTATTCCAGTGCAGGACGTTTGAATGCCTTATTGTTCTGCATTCACAAAACACTATTTTATTTTAGCTTGGTCTGCTTGCCAAGATGTGTATTTCTGTCAATTTTCACATTTGTTATTTAGTCATATTTTGCACCGTAATATGCAAATTATGTGATGAGTTTAAAAAAAAAAAAAGGTGTTACCACAGAGCCAGGAGTCTGTATAAGCTCTGTGTGATATTCATGTGAGAGGCAGAAGATTCCCACATGTATGACATGTTAAAGTGCGATCTGTCTAGCCAGAGTATAATTGGCCGGCTCAGTCCCAGACAGCCCTGTCCCACCTCCCCATGTTCCTGCATTTGAGGTCCCATAAAACGGTGTCTGGCTCGCTGATCCCACGACCCCTGAGGGAATAAACCCCTCACTCAATATTAGGACGTTTCAGTTCTATCTGTGATCATGAAGTGAAGAGTTTCACATATCAGGAAGTCACACCACTTTTAACCTAAGCTCTCATAATTACATTTTAATTATAGTACTTTAAAATGTACCATACTTTGTGATGCATAAGTTGTAATCTTCCTTCATAACAATACTGTTTTTATCATTCACATCTGCAATTGGAGCCAGTACAACAGTGGTCATCACAAGCTAATAACAGAAACCATGAAACAAATGACTGAACCTCTAAAGCAGCATGTAGCTTTTATTTTTCTTTGTAACACATTAACAAGCCCATATACCTTTTCACTGCCTCCATTTTTACAGACCTCTTCAGTTGGGCTTTAAAAGCTAAACATCCTCGTAAAGCATTTATTTTACTCAGCGATCCTGTAGAGAGAAGCAGATTGATCAGTGTGGAGGGAAACATCTTATTGTGTAATGACCACAAAGAGGGCTGGCCAGGTCAGAGGTGAGCTGAACCCCTGAACCCCCCCCCCCCCGCGGAGTGTGCCGGTGACCACTGGGCCGATGATGAAGTCCAGGACCTGCGGACAGTGCATTTGGTGACCTTTGGTGACCTTGGGTGTCAGCAAACGGACAGCATACGGATGTGTCTTTAACCCGATCAGCTCTGATCAGTTGACCTGTCGAGGCACGATGATGTCTCATTGGATCATTGAATCTGATCAAAGCTCATACGGCAGCTATACTCACTTCAAGAACATTTGGTAAGGCTATATTTAACCCCCCTATTTAGCATGTGTAAGCAGTATATGCTAACTTCATAAATAATTTACTACAAATTTAAGTTTATTTTGCCACAATCTTAATATTGTGCAGTGAAATCCAAAGTACAGCACTGTCCTTGATATATGCAATGTATTAGCCAACAAAGAACATAAAAAAAGATAACACATTTTTCTCAATATTATTTAGTAAAGTGCAGATAAAGGGATGCAGGGGAATGGTGAATATAATGCACATTAAAATGAGGACATTTTCAACCTTTAAGTTATGTCTTCGTTAATAACTAGCTGCAATCCAACCAACACATTTCACTGTGTCATACAAAAATGAATGCAGCTGATTTCAGGATTTAAAATGTTTTTCATAAAAGTTGATCAAAATAATCTTGACTCTATGCTCTTTCAGATGTCTTTCAGAGCTTTCTGCACCATCCCAAAATGTGCAGGCAAAAGTATTAAAATACATGACATGAAGATATATTTGACATGATTGTAACCAAGTGATATTGTGAATGACTCATTAATAGTAAATGTACTGCTTTTTAAAAGACCATACTTTTTAGTATGTCTTGTTTTTGGTGCAATATTAAATCTGGACCAATTGCAAGTTTAAAGATTGACGTCCAAATGTTTGATGTGTTATCAAAGGATCTGGCTGTTGCAGTACTTATGGAGATTTCTGATATCATCCCTGCACATCTCGGGGTTAGATGTGTGAGACGGCGGCGACATAATCTCATCCTCAGCCAACCGTGTAACCCAGACACCCGGTCAGTCCGTGTCAGCAGCATGTCGCCAACAACCCTGACTTAAGGCACCAAGCAGACCGGGTGACTGCAAATTATAAAAACATTTATGAATGATTTCGTATGATCTTCATTAATTAAAGTATTTTGTTTTACTTCCAGTTTGACTTTTACATTAATTACACTTTTTTCAGATGGGTCTACCGGAGTATAAAATCCTTTTTTATATGTTACCATTGCATGATTGTCAGTCTTAACCAGGGCTGGGCAGACACTGGTGGGCAGTAATTTTACACCCCCACCCCACACGCACACACACTCAGAGACACACACCGCAGGGCAGTCATTTTTCACCCAGCCCTATGGGCCCCTGACAGGTCTGGGAGAGGGTCTGCCTCCATGTAAGGCAGACTGGCAGGACTGACACCTCCGTATAGTAACGTTAATTATGGGCATCTGCTTGGACGCCACAGTCTGGGGGTCTTCCAGGGTCCTTGGCTGTTGCCATAGGGACAGTGGAGAACCGTTGGTGGTTTGGGGGGCAGACAGAGACCCCGTTATTCTCCTGAGGGGTGGCCAGACATGACCCCCCACGACTCTCCCCTTTTGATTTGGGTGGGAAACAGCGAGCAGGCAGCCAGGAGAGAGACAGATCACTTTAGTTCCATTTTGTGGACTGTGGGTACAAACTCTGTGAGACTGACAAGAGTGGCAGGAGAAAAAACGTTTTTTATTTGGATGCAAAAATACTGAAACAATGAATGTGGGTGGACCCCTGTTTTATGAGTCCTAAATGTATGTATTTTTAAGAAAAAAAAAAGGTTCTGATTTTTAAATTGCAGTTAACTGTGTGAAATGTATTTATAATGATATGTATGATTTAAAATTTGCATTATATTTACACAGAGGCAAATATGCAAGTGAATGATAAATGGTTGCTTAAATAATTTTCTCTCTCACACACACACACACACACACACACACACACACACACACACACACACACACACACACACACACACACACACACACACACACACACACACACACACACACACACACACACACACACACACACACACACACACACACACACACACACACACACACACACACACACACACACACACACACACACACACACACAGAGCGCCTGGACTAGCTTTATTCCCACTTTGCATATATTAGCTAAGTGTCTGTGTTCTGAAATGCATTGTTGTGTTTTCCCACACCTCCTTATTTGATGTCTCTTTTGTCAATGTGAATAAAAGAAGATTGATGAATGGGAGGTGGACTGCAGCTCCATCTGAGGGGGAGAGACCCTCGGGGCAGCCACAGAGGCAGTGGGTGACCCCTGTTGGACGACACAGAAACAGCAGAGAGAACGACTGTTGGCTTTAACTGGAATTCATGACTTTCATGACTTTTGGATATTCTTACTTCAAACTAATGAAATGTAAAGCTATTGTAATATTTGGTTGTGGACTTGTGGTACAAGCAAAATAGCAATTTGATATTAAGCCTATATATTATATTTACTAATTTTACTAATATCTCACATACATCCAACATTTCTAATGCTTTAGCTGGCCAAGAAAGTATTAAATGAAACCACTTTAAATACTTTTTAGTAGTTACTATCTTTACCATTGACCACCAAACAGTGGAGTATGACGTATCAACATGCTCTTAAAGTAAAAGTACTCATAATATAATCAAATGCCCCCTGAGTATAAGATATTATATATTCATGTTGCTTATACATATTATTGTTGTATTGGGGTGAAGACAATGTAGAACTTGTGTTTATTCGTTCAGTTAAATCTATAACAGTTTACACTGCAGGTGTGTGTCACCCTAACTATTAATTTAAGCAGATGAAGAGAAACATAATAATAAATATATAAATATGGTTAAAACATATTGTGATGGTCAAGTCCATATAAGGTTAAACTGTATAAAAGGTTACATGATAAAAATATGAAGTAAATCTTCACAGTTCAAAAAGTCAAAGACTGGAGATCATTGTCAATCTTTGTTTTTTTGTACTCTAATACACAAGTTATTGAGCCGTTTCCGCTCTACATCCTGAACTCCTCCCTTCGATGCAATGCACTTCCGTTTTGGCGGACTGGGTTTGTTTTGCTAGCTAGCTCCGTTGTGCCGACAAAGCACTGATATCGCAGAGACAAAGAGGATATAACAATTACAACATGAAGAAAAGTGGTTCGGGAACTACGTGTGCGGTAGTTGGTTGCAATCACTCGAGAAAGCACCTGAACGAGTGGTTAGATAGAGAGTGCTACGACCACAAACCAGCACCCAGCCATGTTGTTCATTAAATACAGATAAACACAACAAATACTGCATGCATTGTATTTTTTAATATTATATATGAATATTTTCATAGTGATGTAATTGTGTGGGCTGCTTTTATATTTTAATTTGTAATACCTGTTAGGATTAAACATGTGATCTTTCTTGTTGAAGCCATTTCTTTAGTTTCCTCTCAACAATTAATTAATTCAGTGTTATTTATGTACAGTATGAGCTTAATATGAATGATGAACTGTGTTAAAAGAAATTGTAGCACTCTAAGGAACATATGAAATGCAATAATGCAATAACAGTGCAATAATGAAATTAAATTACATCAAACTTTATTTTCACTCAAACAGTACAGGCACATATGATATATTGCACAGCATAAAGAGATCATGTAAATTGTGCATTATGTAAACAACAGACAACTGTTGGCTCCTGTGGGCATGACCTAAATAAGGCAGTTTATTTTGGTTTTATGCTGGGCCACGTCGTCATGTTATCCTCCCAGTTTTGCACTGAATTCGGGTGGGGGAGAGTAACGCCATCTCCAGTCAAAGAAGTAGAATCGTGTTCCCAAGCTAGCATCACTGTTAGCATCGAAATCGCTGTGTTTACACCAGCGCCCGTCTGACTGTTTACATCGGTTTACACCGACAGACGCTGTGCAAAAGACTTCCGGCGGAAATGAAGTGCATTTGTGTAGTGTCATGGCGCTACCCGTGTTTTGGCGCGTAAACTTGTCTATAGGAACATCCTAAAATCAACAGCCAGCCCAATTAAAGGGTCAAGTAAAGAGGCGGGGCTTAGTCACAAGCTGCTGGTGACGCGCTGTGGAGAGAGACGCCGGCTGAACCAGCGACCACCTGAGTAGTAGTAGTACAGCAGCAAACATTTCCACAACTAAGTGATTAACGATTAAATATGTTTAGACCTATACAAAATTGGATGCTTGTGCATTGTGACCAAATGTTTACAGTGTAAAATACATGTTGTGTTGCATTAACCCTTATCCCTTAGCATTAACCGGATGTATGATGTTTCGACCCAAGCTGTTAAAACTTCAAGAGGAAGCATTCACTTTTGCTCGGCCGAATATTCGGATTCAGCAGGATGTGTGCAAGAGGGGAAGATCGGGAAAGCTCTACTGACCACCATGGAGACGAGGGTCCTACTCCTGCCTGCTGTTGCTGCTGTTTTTTCTCAGCTGGATATCCAATGCCCCGCTTCCGCTCTTCTACCCCCCCTGACTACTCCAGGGAGTGGTAAGTACTAATACACTTGCAAGTGCTTTATTTTTCTGCTTCAACAAGTGAAACGGCCTTAAAGTTTTATGCCTGCTGCCAAGCAACACCACAGGCCTGCAACGAGCGTTTTGTTTACATTTTGGTTTTAGTTGCACAACGAGTGTGTTTCTGGGTGTTTGGGCCCCCAGTGTAATGTTGATGTTCACATGTTTAAATGTGTTTTACTTATTGATACTGCATCTTCATTAAAAGTGGCAGATGAAGATTTAAGAGAAACAGCTATTTTTCAGAACAGGTTCTGAATAATAGCTTATAATCATTGTTCTTGTTTTCTGTGTTTTTAATCCTGGAATTATTCTTATTTGCATTAATGTTGTAAGTAACCTGAATGAATATTTATTGTGTCTCACGTCATCACTGGTAATTAAGATTTTATTATAACTGTAAGTAAGATGCAAAATAACACAAACTAAATAAGGTGTATATAACTTCAATACGCATTACTAATCTAGTCGAGGCAAAAGTAGTTATTTAAATAGCAGGAAAGGGCACAGTTATTTAAAAGTACAGGTAGCAGCGTATATGTTTATGATGGACATGAATGTGATCCACTGGCACTCGACCATTCATCTGAAGAGGAAAGGTATTTGTTTTCTGTGAATTTATCCTTTTGATCTTCACTTATATCATCTATTTTTATATATGTTTCCCCCCCAATTCTATTGTTCATGTAAAGCACTATTGTACCATTGTTTTGACAAGTGCATGCATAAAGAAAGGTTTGCTTGGACCATCACTTATCATGTGACACCGCTTTACTCCACTAGATGGCCCTAAAACATCACCATCTGAGCTGCTACAGCAGCATCTGAGTTTTCTCCCCTGTTCTGGTTCCTTTATGAGAAAGATGACATACATTAAAACCCTTCTGCTTTTTGTCAATAGAGGGAAGACCGAAGATATTTTATTTAAAACACAGAGCAACAACAAAGACTTTCAAAAGCTCAACAGCATTTCTCAGTTTAAATTCTCACATTTAGTCTGACAGTTAGGCGTCTTCTGTGTCAGAGGTTTTACAAAAGTTAGGGGAGCGATGTCATCACTTTCTGCCTGCTTGGTCAAACTGACCCTAAAGGTGTAATTTACTGGAGCACCGAGGAGAAGCAGCAGCAATTTCGTGTCCTTCTAGAAAGTTGCTCCTAACATTTATTAGCACAGAAGTGACAGCATAGAGCAAGAAAAGGGAGCTGTGGCTGTGAGAAACAGTGGTTGCATTGCAGTGATGAGACCATTAGCGGCACAGTGCTGCACAGGGAGTAGACAGAGGGCAAAAGAAGGCGACCTAAAATCAGGACTTGGTGAATGTCAAAGTTCAAATCTCCAAAGGCTGCTGAGGTTTCAATTAGACTGACCTTTTATACCCGGTAGGTTAGAGAACAGTGATCAATGGGATTGTGAGGAGGCTGAGCAGGTGTGTGTGGATGTGTGTGCAAAGGTATACAAGCCTTAAACTTACAAAAAAATCAATATAATTCTGGGGAAAACATAAATGTGCCTCTGCTGTTCTTTTGCTTTAAGGTATCTGAGTGTTGTTGAGTCAAGGACGATGTGATGGTGATTTGCAGCAGTGTGGAGCATGAATATTTCTGCTGCTGAACAATTTACTGGCCTTTCTGCGTAATTCTCACTCAACACGTCCCCCTCACCCAGCCAGGCAGACAGCAACAACACAACAGAGACAGAAGAGTAAGATGTTAAGAGTCTAGTGGACAAATGAAGGACGACCAGGTTCCTCCGAATAACAATGAGGCATGAAGGGCAAGTTTGAGAGCTAATGGTGTGTGAGCAGGGCCATCCCTGGCCAACCCTGGCCTGCCCAAGCGACATTGTAAGATGAGCCCCCCCCCCCCCCCCAACCAACAGGAGTGAACCATTTGTTTTGGGAAATAAAGTACTCTGCAAATATAATTCCTGTTTATTATTATTATCAACAAAGTTACTTTTTTATACAGTGAGGTAAATGGTAAACTTCGCCGACATCTCTTTACCTGCACTAGTGGCCGTATCAAAGCCGTGATTGATCAGTTGTCGATTCATTGCAATGGTGTCGGGTTACAGACGTGCTCCCCTTGTCACCTCTCACTCTCGCGTGTCAGCGGGGGGGAACTGCGCTGAGAACTGCACACAAGCCGAGCTCATAAGCCGAGGCCCCCTGCACAATGTGAGGCCCTGTGCAGCCTGCATGATCGGCCTGTAGGGAGGGACGGCCCTGTGTGTGAGTGAGTAAGAGGGAAAGAGGATTTAGGTAACATCATTTATTTTTGTTCTAAATGCTCATCCTCAGCTGTTGACGTTTGTGGGGAATTGTATTGCTCCAAAACTTGTTGCTGTGATGTTACTTGTTCCTTTTCCTAAGCTAGACGGCAGCAGGTTAGCTTAGCGCAACGACTGGAATAAATGGGAAATTGCTAGCGGGTCACTGTCCAAACCAAACCAACCAACCAGCACCTCTGAAGCTCAAACATGATACATAAATCTAGTAAGCAACACTCCATTTAACATGGGGAATTTCCCCTTTACCCTTCTGAAGTATCTACAGATAAACAAATGAGATGGTAATAAGTTAGCTATAGATTGGCTGGTTGGCATATTTCTAAAGACTTTGAACACAGCCAGGCTAGCTGTTTCCACTCTTCGTGCTAAGCTATAGGCTAATTTGATCCCCACAGGAACTTCTGGACAAACATGAAACTGTTATCAGGCTTCTCATTTGACCAACAAGTCCTCCGAATTAAACAACAAAATACATTCTTAGTGAGCCCCTTTTGTTGTATGACATCTTTTGTCTGAGCATTGTCAATCATTATTTATGGAAAGAGACATTGCTGTTCAGTTTTTTTAATATCTTTTTGTTTTGCCTCTTACCTGAAGCTAAGTGCCATATTTTGATCCTTAAAATCGAGAATTTACTTTACGACCCACATCTCTAAAACAAGGTCAGAGTTGTGTATATTGTCTTATTAAGGAGTAAAAATAAAAAAAACAATAACCGGAAACAAACTGTGTATAGTCCCTCATGTTAAAGTACAACGCTTTGTTGACCAATCCACGCTCTATAACACCTAAGTTCCCCCTTTGCCCCCATTATAATTCCTATGAGCACAACCAGATGTTGCCATTCTGCTTGGAAGGACAGTTAGCAAATTAGCGTTACTTCCCAAAATGTTTGACTATTCCTTTCAGGAGACTCCCAGATTTCCTGTTACATCAACCTGACTGCGTAGTTAGAGTCGGCACAGGATCTTATAGCTCTAATTGGCACTTTAGCAGTTGTGCCTTCAAGATGAGAAATATTTCCGGTGGAGTTGCGTGCTTTAAAAAATATGTTGGATTCACGCTGTGTTAATGTTCTGACAAGCCAAATGCGTTGTAATTGGGATAAACAAACAGATGGGGATTTTCATTAGGCGTTAAAGATGGGTGTGTGTGTGAAAGAGAGATAGAACGGGAGAGAGGAAGTTCATTTACGTTTTTCAGACTTAATACGCTTTTGTGAACTCGGAATCACCAGTTTGAAAGATTCTCTGTTTATTGCAAAGCATCTTTATAGAAATTGCAGTGCTACAACTGTGAAAAAGTGCTTTTTGTATCCAATTGATCTCACATTTAATCCCCATGCTGATAGGTCTGCTGGAAGCAATCTGTTTTAGCCTTTATCATTATAATTTGATCTGATTTGCTTTTCACTCCTGGGCTACACTCCTCTTGTATTTGCAGTCATTTTAAATAGCTACGGTCCGTGTTTTCCATTCGAAAAAGGATGCAGAGGAGGAGGCTGATAGCAGACAGGGAAATAGCATAATGGTAGGCTACACGCAAGGTGTTCACTCCATTCATATTGTCTTGAACATCAGCCTGCTGAGACTTCATTTGTCGGCACAGAGAGGAAGTGGAGCATCATGTTTGTAAGCAACTTGTTTTCCAAACAGAGTGAGGCTGGGAAAAAGACCTGGTTGATGAAACGGGGTTAACAAAAGAGTTAAGTAGGTTAAGGAATGAGAGTGCATATCTATGTGATCATTTAGTCAAATTCCCCTAAGTGTCAGAGAGGCAGAGTGAGGCAATACGACTGAAACACAGGCTATCAGGACAACTGGGGCAAGTCTCACCTGCAGCGATGAGGATATAAACAGCTAGATTACTTCTGGAGTTAGGATGAGTCCTAGCTGGGTTGCAGGAGAGAGGCGTGAAGATGAGCAGAATTCATGGCAAATGTTTTAGGTCTAAGTTGAACCAGGAAGTTCTGTAAGCTGTCACGTATGTTTATAAAAGTATGCTCGGTTTGAAAGGTTAATTTAAACCTTTTTTCCCTCCTAGAGTGAGGAGAGAATTTGTACCTATACCATACATTACATATTGGACCTATCTAATGTTGCGGCACGTCTCCTGAAGTTCAAATCCCCCACCCCCCACTCCAGAGATGCTTGATTGGAGTCCTTTGTTTTCTTCAGTAATATAGTGTCATCACTTTGTAACAATTGTGCTTGTATTAGCTAGCACTCTAACACATTGTACATGATTTGCGTAGGGGCAGGACATCTCCAAGCGGTTGACCAATCAGAGCAGACCTTGCTCTTCTTTCAGACAGAGGTTGAAAAGAGGTGTTGCAGCACAGGCAGTATGAGAAAAATATAGCATTTTTTTAACATTAAAACTTGCAAACATGTCACGGTAGAGACACAAACTACAATCATGAACCAGAAAAATTAGCATAATCAAACAAGTTAGTGTGACAAGTGTAGACAATATGTATGGTATGATGTATTGTTGTCATTTATTTAACTGTGGCAATGCTAATTGTGTGTGTGTGTGTGTGTGTGTGTGTGTGTGTGTGTGTGTGTGTGTGTGTGTGTGTGTGTGTGTGTGTGTGTGTGTGTGTGTGTGTGTGTGTGTGTGTGTGTGTGTGTGTGTGTGTGTGTGTGTGTGTGTGTGTGTGTGTGTGTGTGTGTGTGTGTGTGTGTGTGTGTGTGTGTGTGTGTGTGTGTGTGTGTGTGTGTGTGTGTGTGTGTGTGTGTGTGTGTGTGTGTGTGTGTGTGATATTGTAATAGGTGAATGCACTGACAGCAGAGCTTTTTCTTTTTACAACTCTGTGGTTTTTATTTGCTGCTGTGAAGCGAGAGACTGCCGCAGATTCCTGATGAAAGCAGTAGGAGGACGAAGCTGAGTGCCACACAGACCACATATGCTGCACAGGAGAGCTCATTAGACACACACACACACACACACACACACACACACACAGAGACAAACACATCAATTTAGTCATAGCCAGATGCCCAAATTGTCCCTGTGAATGTACACACACACACACACACACACACACACACACACACACACACACACACACACACACACACACACACACACACACACAGCTGCTCCTCCATACATGACCTGAATTTTAAACGCCAAGGTAGATCAGCACCTAATTGAGCATGTAAAGTGTGTGTGTGTGTGTGTGTGTGTGTGTGTGTGTGTGTGTGTGTGTGTGTGTGTGTGTGTGTGTGTGTGTGTGTGTGTGTGTGTGTGTGTGTGTGTGTGTGTGTGTGTGTGTGTGTGTGTGTGTGTGTGTGTGTGTGTGTGTGTGTGTGTGTGTGTGTGTGTGTGTGTGTGTGTGTGTGTGTGTGTGTGTGTGTGTGTGTGTGTGTGTTTAATTAAAAGCTTTGCACATCAGCCAAACTGTAAGACGAGCTCAGATGTAGGCGCAAACAAAACAACTCTGAAACCGAACACAAATCTTCAAAGAAAATAGTAATACAAAAAATAACTTCTCCTAAGAACTAGCCTCATTCTGTCCCAGTAGTGGCTCAAACATTTGTACTATCGTTGTAAAAAGCATTTTATATTTGGGAGCTTCTATCTTCTTCTCTCCTCACCTCCCACACATTCTCTTTTCTCCTGTCTGCTAAAGGTCCCTCCACTCCTATTTATTATCCTTTTTATTCAGTCCACAAAATACAATTATGAATCTGAAAATGAGTATTATATGGCCCCTTTAAGTCATGGTCTTAACAGATAGCATCCGCAAATGTTTTCTCAGTTGTCAAGGAGATGGTGAGCGTAATTAAAAATGTTCTGTCGTTAAACTTAATCTTCTATCTTTGACTAAACACGCCTGTGTGAGGTCAAAGATAGAAGTTATTCTTCTCGAGGTAACTTGAGGTCGGGGAAACAATGTTTAACTATAAAACAGCCAAATGAATTTAATTGACTGTGTGAACACATCGTTTTGAATGACTTAATTTTTAACAGATTTGATCTTGTTTAATGATAGTATCTGGTATAGGGTATATGTAACCCTAATATTAGGTTATTTCATTAGAACTAAATCAAATAACCTAATATTGTAACTTATATCAACACGTTGTTGTGCTTTTCTCTGGCCTCCGTAATGTTTACTCATCTCACCCAGGACCACGGGAGTGAAGATCATGTTGGAGCAAAGGAGACATCTCTGATTAATAAGGCAAGTAGCATTCATCCTCCAGTAACATTAACGTCTGCACAAAATGTTTTGCTAGGCAATGTGGTAGAGGTTATGATATTTCAAAAACATGTAACTGTTCTTTATAGTCATTCCAATTCATCCTCTCTGCAACAAACATTTCTGTACAACATTTGTATCAGAGTCCATCCAATAGTTGAGATATTTACTCTGGATCAAAGTCATATTGTTATTCAGATCCTTAATGCAGTGGTTCTCAAACTTTTTCTGTCAGGCCCCCCCTTTGGAGAAAAAAAAAAGGTGGGACCCCCCAACACAAGTCAGGCTCAGTAGCGGCGCAGGAGATTTATTTTGGGGGTGCTGTGGGGTAGCTTGACGTTTCATAGAGGGTTCTCAAACATTTAGGGTTTCCCATTAATGTACCGGTCGCTACAGTGGAATTTTCTACTGCAACAATCCCCACGCATATACACAATGTACCCGCAACTGTTACAATGAAGGCTCGATAATCAGCTCACGGCATATAGGTGTAAGCAGGGGTAAAGTGCTATTTGTATAGGTGGTGTATGGACCTCACATAGGGGGGTCCGGGGGCAAGCTCCCCCGGGAAGATTTTTGAATATTGAAGTTAAAAGCATCAATCTGGTTCACTTTGAGAGCAAAATGAAGAGATCTATGGATACATCTCTCAACACCCATATGAAACAGAACTGTAAACAGATTTACTTTTTCTTTATGGATATTTTACAAATCACTCCCTTTTAAACTTTATTCTTTTTTTAATGTCATATTATTTCAAAACTGTTTTTAATTTATTCTCTTATTTTTTTTATAATGATCATATAAACGTGTGCCTCGGAAATAATTTACATTACAATACATTAATGGTGACCAAAACGTTTGAGACCCACTGAGATAATACTGAGAGAGCCCTTTAGCTCACTGAGCCTCTCAGTCTGACAGGAGAGGACTCTCCTCCACCTTGTTGTTGAAAAAACTCTTTATATCCGTTAGCGTAGCTCGCTAGCACCAGAAGCTAACAACAACGATCTCCGGTACCGGTGCTCTCTCTCTCTCTCTCTCTCTCGCGCACGCACACAAAATGGCTCGTTCCACACACACACAGAGCCGAGCTTTAATGAAACACAGAGATCCAGACGTAATAGTACTGTACTGCATCATATTATTTTCGAATCAATCATTTTTCAAAATATGATTCTTTTTTTTCTTTTTTTTTAATAACCATTTTTCCTCCTGGTCTCTCGCGCCCCCCCCTGTCATGCCCCTGCGCACCCCCCACTTTGAGAACCACTGCCTTAATGTATGGTTTGGTCATTATACAATATTTCAATTCAAACACAAACAGTATGAGGCACTAAATCAGTGACTTACTGACTGCATTATCAGCACCATGGACAGCACTACACCTTAAACAAGCAAGACGTCTGCCTGCATCTGTGTGGATGTTATTCTACTCTTGCATCTCTATTACTTTCCAGTAACACAGAGTGGGCTTTACACCCTGTAAGTCAACTATTTAGACTTGGCATCCACCACACATGAAGCCTTTAATCATACCTGTAATATAAATCGATGTCACCCCATCGATCTTATAAAATGAGGGCATCAAGTTGGGAAGTAACAGATTATGTAAATTGATTACCAAAATCTGTAATGACTATCCTCCCAGATCAGATAAAAAAAATGGATTAGATTTAATGATGGCATTTTCTTTTTCTTTTTTTTGTATCCTCCATTTGGAGATGGTATTGCCATTTTTTAAAATTACTCCCTGTTTTAGTAACAATGAAGGGCTCCTGAAGTGCTCATTCTAAAACAAAGAAAAGCAACCCTTCTTAGTTTCAGGTGATAACATACTCATGAACTCATTTGCTCTCTACTGCTGTGAGAGTTGCCGAGGAAATGTTGTTGTACTTTGTATAATGACAAATAAAGATATATTCTATATTATATGAAAACTAACAAATAAATATGATATCACATTTCTGCAAGTACATCCCCCTAAATCCTACACACTGCTCCTTTCAAAGTGTTCCTGTGGTAAGGCAGAGTGGAGGTATCCCATGTGGTTATCATCGTCGCCCGCCCCGTCTCCCGGACTTCCTCCATGACTGCTCTGCTGCCGCCCAGATGGGGCCTCTTGGTTCGCAAACACTTAAACGCAGCATGGTGGCTAAACCCAGTCGGAACAACTGCTGAGTTTATAAAATCCAGTTTAAACTTCTCTCTACTGCGAGATATCCTGTTTCCTCTCTTTTTATGTGGCTTGGTTACTGGCCTGTTTGATCTCTTCACATTAACAGCAACCCCATAAAAACCCATGAAGAAGGAGCCTGCCCTGCAAATGATAAACAAACACAGGAACCCAAACACACCACATCTATCAGGGTGAGAAAATCACGACGCTACCGGAAGCCTCATTACGCTCCCTGTTCTCTACAGAGGGCAGCCGGTGTTGCTTGGCTGTCTTATGTAGCTCCCGTTAAGATGCTATAATAGCTTTCCAGAAGTCATTTTTGTGTCACCATCTTCATCCTGCCTCCCTTGTGTATTGTGTGTTCCTCATTGTGTGTGGATGGCTGCTCCCTTGCTGGAGAGTGATTGACATTGTTTGTCTCTTTGGCGAGGCGCCTGGCATTTCTAAAAGTCACAGCTCGCATTAAGCCTGAGCCAAGCCTGCTTGCATGTGAGTGAATGTGTGTTGGTCTGCATAAATTAGTGACTATATGAGCAGTGGATGGGCAATACATGCTGTACAACTGTCATTTGAAGTTTCATCTCATAAATGTTGAACATAAATCCTGGTATAAACTTGCACTTCCTGCTGTGAAATATATTATATTTAGAAGTCAGAATATTTCTGTTTAGCCGTAGCTTTGCATTGTTCTCTCAAATATCGTACAGCTACAAACACACATAAAACAACACGATACACTGCTGTGAAATAAGATCATTGTCTGAGGGCACTATGGGCAACACATCTATAATAACCTTTAAGCATATTGCATTGTAGGCAGGAAACAGTATATAAAGAATGATAGCCTCTTTTATGCAGCTCTTCTGTCTATGTGCTTTGTTCTCGCTCTGAATTGACCCGTGATTGGCCAGATCTCCCATCACAGGGGAGTGTTTCTGAATCTTGAAAGCAGAGCCATGATGAGTACCACTTGAATAACAATATGGTGAGAGGTTATTATGGAGTTTGCCAAAAATATGTTGTCTACCCTCTCTTTAAAGTTGCAGTAATTGTTTTGTCGCTACATGGGAGAAGTGAGAGTCTGTTATCACTGACACCTAATTACATTGCAAAGTAGTAATGTTGATAAAATGATATATATTCCTAAAACTTCCTGAAATGTACACAAAACAATCAGCATACACATATTAAAAATGGTTATGCAGCAGTATTTATAAACTCAGAAAGTGGAGACACACCTGCAAAAATATCAAATTAGACATTTTTCTGGGAACTCTTCTGGGGGAGGGGGGGGGGGGGGTGTAAACAAGGTTGACTGTACAGGGAAAGACTTGTTATAATTCAGCCGGAAATTGATTCCCTGGAATTGTAGCTGAGGGCAGATTGTATTTCCACTGTGGCACTGATCTGTTTCCAGTCCACAGAGGTATGGGAGTTTTCCAATAACAAGTATTGATCCAGTCCATTACTGTTATTGAACAGTGTAGCCTTACAGTTTGTGGTCTTATGACACATATTACTAAGATTGATGGAAGTTGTCTCCTTCTCTGTTCTCGTCGCAGAACTGACAATGAAATACAAATATGAATAAGTGCACCTCTAGTTAACACCAAAGCTTTTCTTTCTGTCAGCACATAAATCTGCAGGATGGATGTGCCGTGCGGAGTGAATACACGAGACACTCTATTTGTGACAACAAAGCAGGAGCCTGCAAAAATATATTCTAGGCAAATGTTTGTTCATTCAACCATCTAAATACATCATCGTAATCTCTCTGTGTTTCATTCTTTTCTTTGTAACACAGAATACATCAAAAGACCTTCCAATAATCTCCTTTTCTGATGCAGAAATTCATATTTAAAAAAGGCTGTTTGATGTCTCAGTGAACATATTTGAGTGATATTTAATCATAGTGTGTTATCAAATTTGAAGTTGGGTTTGCCTAATAACCGTTTGTTCTTGGTTTAGGTTTTTGTTGGCTTTAATAATAATAATAATAATAATAATACATGACACTTATATAGCGCTTTTCTAGGAACTCAAAGACGCTTTAACAGAGAGGGATATAATAAACAATGACGAGTTTTATGAGACAGTTGGACAAAACACTGCATTCACAGGAACTTAGGATCTGAAAGAATAGAAGCTAATAAGCTTTAACACTGATGCTTTGGTATTTGCTTTACAAGAAAACCCATTTACAATAAAAACATTATTTTTTTACAGACATGTTTGTTGACGTGGGCCTTCTTTGGTGCTGTGAAGGACGAACCAGGCAGTGGGGGATTTATCCAACTCTTACTGCGTCTCTGAACAGGAGGAGGGCCAGAACGAGATGAACAAGATCTAAACTGAACGTTTTACTGCAAAGGCCTCAGGAAACTGCTCCAGGGAGCTCTACTGCACAAAACACCCCTGTGTGCACTATCAAATGGAAGTATTCCTTATGTCTTTTCGTATATATATATTTCAAAATTCAGCCTGATAAGTACCTTTGGAAACTGGATACACTACAAATTGAAATAAAGTTGAACAACATTTGGGTTAAAATGGGGTTAAATGAATGTTGCAAGTCAAAACCAAAAGCTTTTTCAGTTGCCTGGCTTTGATTTGTATCATTTAAAGCGTCAACACTGATACATTTACAATTATAAAAATGTTACCTTTATTATTTTAAACCAACTCTTTACAAGGCCTCAAATAAACAGACAAAAGTGCTATTTTCATCAAATATTTCCGTTTTGAATGAATGTGATTACCATGATTAGTGGCTCTACTAGGATTCCAAAAAACAACTCCTGCCTCTATCACAGAAGGGAAAAGATGCATAATTCAAAACCATCTCGAGCGACAGACTGCAGAAGTACAGTTTGATGAGTGTGCTACTCTTCTGCACTCTTTAGTTATCATTGAGAGGAATCGGTGTCTGGACCTGCAGCGAGTCAGACGGCCAGAGCTGCCACCAGCAACAAACAAGCTCTTCTTCATAATGTGCTAATGAAGAAGACTGTTGGGTGTGTATTGACCCGGCTGCAGTGTAGAGATGTTGGCTGTTGCCAGGTTGCGAGCTGCGGCTGAGGCAGCTGTGTTATCACATTGAATCCTGCTCAGCATCAGTCAAAATGTTATTCCTGCACACATTAATTGGGTAGATACAGTATGCTCTTTCTTTCTTTTTATCTCATTAGAGCAGAAGGCCTGAGGGCTATATGTGATTACACAAGTTCAGTTGATTCACAGGAGCAGTGTATAACAGAGGATGTGACATGAGGATATCAGGGGGTTTAGCTGATGGCCAGACTGTCATGGTAAGCTCATGGGTAAATTTGAATTTAATTTACAGGCACGGGATCAACCTTTGAGGTTTATGTAGGAATCGGATTATGGTCATAAAAGTACATCCCCCCCCCCCCCCTCTCTCTTCTATACACCCCCTCCCTCCCTGTGTCTCCCCCTCTTTGAATGGGGGCGCTGGAGCCGTCTGCCTGTCACCGCTTGCCTCTTTGTTCAAACTGATCTTGCTTCTCTCCCTCAGCGTTGATGCTGGCGAGGAGGGGGTCGGAGGCAGCACCTTGCTGTGTGTGTGTATGTGTGTGTGTGCGCATATATTCCGATCTGGCAGATATCGGTGTGTGTGTGTGAGAGGAATGAACGGCGCATAGGCTGCAGCTCAGCGAGGCGAGGATAACGTTGGAGAAGGAGTGAAAAGTCCAAGTCGTGGAGCGCTGGTGCTCACGCTCACCCGGTCTGGTCTGCTCCGCAAAGTGCTGTTTCACCCCTGTTTCTCCGTGTCTGCACCCTGTGGGAGCTTTGGGGAGCACCTGCACTGAGGAGAGCACCTTCCTCAGGATTGCACCATTGGGACGCGTCTCGGTTTATCAGAAAAGGTAAGAATGAAGTGACGGAAATAATTCGCTTCGCATGCGTGGCTGGCTTTATGAAATCAATCATTTGGTCGGTGTGGTATTTCAAGTCACTGGGTGTTAGGAGATAGGATTTTAAGTCCGTTCATTTGTTGGTTGCGATATACTAAAAAATAATAATAATCGGAATTTTCAATTAATGCAAAACGTAGTTTTTTCACATTACCCATCCATCCATATCAAATTCTTTGCATATGTTAGTGGTATTTAGTATTTCCCGAGCACCAATCAACGCATTACCCCTCTCATGATTTGAGACGCACACAAATCGCACCCGTTTGGGATATCTTTAATTATTTACAGCTCATAGCTTTTAATATTGCTCTATATTTACGACCCATGTAGAGGCATGCATTAATCATAAATTCAGCAAGTAACCTTGTTGGTGTGTCCTTTACATGGTTTCCTCTCTGGAGAGCTCTTGTCTTCATAAGAACTTTGCTTTAGATGCGTATACATATTTTTAAATCATCCTGTACAGATGATACAATCAAAAGACAAGGGGGAGGGCGCCTTCTGTTGACTGATGCAATTGTGGAAGCAGATCTGAACACTTGAACAGGTGTTTGTGAAATCTATTATGTAAATCAGAGTAATTTGGTGAACAAACAACATGTGTTGAATAACTGCCAAATTCAGATCTTATGTTGGTCCACCTCCAGAGCTGTCACCTGGGCAGGAGATCAAAGACCCTGTGAGGTATAGAAACTGGATTATCAGTGATCACACAGTATTTTATCCTTACATCAAAGTCTCTGCGCCTTGTAAACTAACTTTGGAAATACTCAAGTATGGTAAAATGAGTGATTGCCATAGGAAAACATATTTGAAATGCTTGTATTAATGACTTTGTGCTCTGTAAACAAACTGTGGCATTCACACATCACAGTGAAGGAGGAGAACAGTTTGGGTCACCTTGACAAATGAGCTGTATTGTGTGAGAATATAAGGGCCCCTGCTGCCTAATAAAGCCTATTCTGTTTAGGTTCAAAAGACTCCAAAGTCTTTTCTTCTTTGACTTGTTAGTGCGGCAACCACCAACTGTGTGTCAGGATGTGGTTAACCAGGCAACGCCACACTTTAAACCTACCCGAGCTGAGGAAATGTAGCCCATGTGTGAGAGATAACAGAGCAGTAGTGCCTGTGGGATGAGCATTAGGAGACTAGTGAGGAATGAGGCTATGAGGCCCAGCTGAAAGTTTACACCATGCATTTTTCATTCTGTCCGGATGTGTGCATGTGTGTCTTTGAAAGTGCATCCATGAGCCCGGCACGCATACAGTACAGTAGAGATGTGTGTGTGACGACATTCACACGAGCCGAGGGATCAGGGAGCGGTGTTGTGGGGAAGGAAAAGGTCCGTTCAGCTTCCTCGCTGTCTGTTGCTGCACACTTTGCACTTAACCAGTCTCAGTGTTGTTTATCATGTCTGACTCTGAGACGGCTGCAATTCCAGGAGTCACTTTGCATCACTAGGAGATGGGAACAGGAAGTAATGTCTGATGCTTTTAGATACAGGAAAGAAGCGGCAGATCGACAGAAAAAGAATGAGGAGGGTTTTAAGTCATTGTTCAAGCAAAGATGTCAAATGTTACCTTGTTTCTCTCGGTAATTGTGAGAGTTTATAGCTTTTCTTTGTCTTTTTTGACAGTAAACTGAATTATTTTGCATTTAACTGGACAAATAGAAAAAAATATATCTCTATCTTCTAGCATTTTATCAACAAAACCAGTTAAATTAGGAGCAACTGTTATGAACACATATCACAAGTTGCTGCTTTTCTATGCATTACATCATTGTAAGCTCAATGCTTTTCTGTTTTGGGTTGTATGTCGAACAAAACAAAATACTTTGAGACGTCACATTGGGCTTTCGAAATTTGTGGCGGGCCTTTTTCACCATTTTATGACATTCTATAGACTGGGACAGAGAAAACAAACTGCTGTTCAATAGATAATTTAAAAAGTTGTTAGTGATAGGGAATAAAAGGAGGAATGCAATAAGTGAGCAGTTTTGTCTCAAGTCTCGCAGATGGTGTATTTTGAAGAGAAACAAGATCATTCTCTGCCAGGGTTTTATATTATTCTCCATGGTATAAAAGTGCCCTATCCAATATGTCACTCAGGTGATTATGGGGTCCATCCCCCTCTAATGCAGCATTAATAGCTAACAAAATAGCGCCATAAAAATGCAAATCAGAACCGGCGCTCGCTTATACTGACGATCAAAATAAGCTTCACCTCTGAGTCAGCCAAAGGCTTGTTGCTTTATGGCTATACTGACCTGAAAATAAGTAGATTTGGTTTGGATCAGATGCTTGTGATGTACAAAGCAGAAAATGCATCATGCTCCTTTGTTCAGTTTTTACAAGTAGTCATTTGTAAACAGCAGATCCAACTGTGAACTAGACTGTGAACTAAAGTGCGGATTTTATGCTGTGTTTGAACTTTGTGGTGCGTTAACAGCCAGAAGTGGAATTGGCTTTAGACTAACAATGACTTCACAGTGACTGGAGCTGAAACTGTTCACGTTTTCAGCACTGGACAGCTCTCAAATCTCAGAGCCCAACGGTCCCTCCTCAAACATTTGTCAAATAGAAAAAGAGCCCTGAATAGATGTGTTTTGAGTGGCTGGATAGAAACGCAATGGCTTCATCTCTCCCTGGAATATTGAAACCCGAGTGAATCCCCAGTCGACCAGACCCAAAAGGGATTGGGCAGAACCATCCATCAATCAACTCCAGTCTGTAGCCTGGGAGGGACTAAAGCAGCCCACCAGGCCAATCATTACAAGAGTAGAGGAGACCACAGCTGAACAGCTCAGCCACACAAAGAGAAGGGTCCCTCTCTTTGTCTTTGGCCAGAGGCTCTCCTCTAAGGCAGTGACTGGTGCAAGACAAATGTTTGGCTTCGCAGTCGGCTAAGAAGAAGCTCTTTGAGGCTGAACCAAAGTTTGTATCCGCCTATGCAACTCAGAGAGGATTAGAATGATTAGTCACTTTCAAAGAGGTAGCTTATAGCGATTGCTGCTGTGTTTTATATGTATTTGTTTCTCAACGTTCCACCGTTTAAAACATGAACACTCTTTCCTTGAATGAGGACATGGTTTCTGCCACTGTGGGCCTCGGTGGTAAACACTTGAAGGACAGAGTGTTTTTTTGTCTTTCTTCACCTTGTTAATATTCCACAGATTCAGCATGGTATAAAAGCCGAGGATGTTTTTGGATGTGGTCCCAGCACGATGCATAACTATGTTTTTGTCTATTATTTCATGTCATTTCACAGCTAAGCTTTTCCCTGACCACCTTTCCCTGTGGAGGAAAATGTGGTTGTGCTGTGGTGGCCTGATCTATCAATCCTGTGTGTGTGTGTGTGTGTGTGTGTGTGTGTGTGTGTGTGTGTGTGTGTGTGTGTGTGTGTGTGTGTGTGTGTGTGTGTGTGTGTGTGTGTGTGTGTGTGTGTGTGTGTGTGTGTGTGTGTGTGTGTGTGTGTGTGTGTGTGTGTGTGTGTGTGTGTGTGTGTGTGTGTGTGTGTGTGTGTGTGTGTGTGTGTGTGTGTGTGTGTGTGTGTGTGTGTGTGTGTGTGTGTGTGTGTGTGTGTGTGTGTGTGTGGAGCCATAGACTAATATAATTAATATGATAGCTGCGTCTCCTGCACCTTTATTGACTTTGTTACCAAGTGCTGACCTCAGGACCTTCACCTTTGACCTCTGGTGCTTTTACAACCCAGCTGGTGAGAGGCTACTTACGTATATAGATTAGACCTCTGGCTGTAAAATCAATATCCTCTTCAATATTGCTATTTACTTCAACAATTTACCTCAAATGTGCATGATCCTCATTGTCTTTAAATCTGCTTGAACAATAACTATGGATTCAGCATTTTTTTTGCACTTTTTGTTGTTTTGTTTTTCTCATCTTGACTGTTTTGGTTCATCAGCCTCCTGGCAGTTAAACAAACATGGCGACCAGCTGGTAAACATACAGTAGAGCAGTGTTAGGCTGCTTAAGAGTCATACGTCCCCCTCGAGTGGGTGGAGACCAAAAACTGAGCAAACAGCACAGTGGATATTTGACTGAAATATATTCTTATGTGTCGGCTGGATTTCCTCATCAACCTCTATTTTCCTCATCAACCTCTGTATGTAAACACATCTGCCTGACTAACGTATGATAGGCTATAACCATAGCCCCAGGAGGCCAAACATTTAATTGGATTTTTGTCAGTATTTAGTAGATTTAAATGTACATTACTATGCAAAGTACTACTCATACATGTTTGATTTGTTTTATTTAAAAAAATCATTATCACATAAAATGTTTAAGTTATATGACAAACAACAACTAAAAATGTTGTATTAAAGTATTTTAATGTTTTAAATAAATTAATATTTGCTTTACATTAGTATTTTTATTTGTCCTAGACAGACCATTCTGAATAAAATCACTCCAAGGCAAATACTTTACAATTCAACATTATTCTTCTACCAGTGAGGAGGTTCATTGTTAACAAATCACTTGATGTCAGTGTGTGTTCAATCCTTTTTGATGCATTACAGAACAAAGCGATGATTGATTCCACCGAGGTCACTTCCTGGCTCTCCCTCGTTTCTATTTCCTCTAAAAGCTGTTACAATACATCTCACATATTTATGTGCACACCATAGACTGTATATATAATGGTGCACACTTGTAAATAGTGCAGCTTGCTCATATGTCAATCTAATGTATTCAAATAGATTGTTTTGTCCGACTCCCAGTTGGCTTACATACATTGTATCTCATGTAGTGAAACCTACTCCTTTTGCACATGCACACCCAACGATAACACGCGCACGATGGTGCCATAAAGTGGCTGAGAATAAAAAGGTGGAGAGAGAAAATTAGCATCATCCGCTGCAGGTCTGCTGAGTGTCGCTCCACAGCAGCCAGACAGGAAGTCAGAACAGGTGGATGTTATAAGAGCTGTCAATCTCTCACAGGTTTCCACTAATTGGTGATACATGCATTAAACATCACATTGGTGTATTTCCTCTTAGGTTACTGTGCACCAATGAATCATTAAAGAAAACAACAGGAACGCTGTAACTACCTACTTACAGGAACTACTTCACTTGTCGGTTGAGGAGCCTTCAGAGTGATGTGAATTGCCTCCTCTCTGGACCCTACTGCACAAACTTAGAGCCAAATCTAAAGTGGGCCTCTCCTTAGCAAGCTGGTTTAAATAACCTCTGTGTCCATGCCCAGTGAGATCAATGGTGTCTGTGTGAGAGGAAGGAGTGTGTAATCTCCAATCGCAGGGACCAGCTTTCCAGAGTCCTCTCTCCATCTGAAGCCAGCAGAGCTGCATGAGTCATTAGTTGCTTTGAGTGTGATTAGTCAACACACACACACACACACACACACACACACACACACACACACACACACACACACACACACACACACACACACACACACACACAGCCTAACATTACTATACATCATAATATATATCAAGATGCAGCAACTCCTGCAAACAGCAAAATGAAGGAGGGTTATGAAGCTTTAGCTGATTCTCTGAAGAGCTTTCATCATAGCAGAGAAGTAATGTCACAACGGGGATAAAATGACCTTCCTTTCATTCCTCTTCCTCTCCCAGCTCACCACTTTGTCTGTCACTCATCCGGAGCTGTTATTCTGCCGCTCTCTGGAGGTAATAGGTTTGAGAGACATGATTAAAGAAAAAGGGAGGTAGAGAAATCACCTTTTCTGTCAGGTCCCAGGAGCGGAACACAAGAGCCACACTTTGACTCCTTATGGCTAAAACTGGCTCCGTTTCCATCCCGAAGTCTAAGAGAACAGATTTATAAAAAGTCCTCAGCCTCTTTTATTTAGCACCTTTTATTTTTAGATATTAATTCAACTGCTTACTCTTTTCATGGTGCCGTCACCCAAAAAAGACGTTGGAACTTCCTGTAAGAATACAAAAGAAAACTTCATTTCCCAAAGGTGCAAAACGAGCTTGAGCTCTTTCTTTATGGTGGAGAACAATTTTATTTCCAATTTAGAGGCAGAAAGAAAAACATTATGGTTTCATTTCTTTTTTTTTATTTGACTCTTTTATTGCTCCTGTAGGCTATATGGTTTGGGAAGACTCCAGCAACATTTCCCAAAAGCCCTGGTATGTCCCGAAGTGAAACATATTGTTTGAAAATACGAAAATGTAAAACCTTTACCCAGGTATGTTTTTCTATCGTAAGCATGAAAGCAGGGTTTTTTTTTTATAACAATTGACATTTGAATTCCAATGATATCTAAAACAGCATACTGTTAGCTTGTTTGGAGTCTCTCTTGTTCTAAAAAGTCAGTTGGAGAACTAAAAACATGGAGTTGGTGTTAATTTGCCAGCCAGCCATAAAGTGAGGCTATAGAATGTGTCAGTAACAGTAGAAAAGTCACCTGTTGAAAGTGAACATCATTTAAATCCACTTCTTTCTGAAGTCCAAGACCCATTGTTAAAGAATACTCTGACTTTTCAGGAAATCTCCCGCTGTTATCTTTTTAAAATGCATTATGGGGGTCAATTCACAAACTGTAATACAGGAAGCTTACTTCCCAGCTGCCAGTTTGTGTGTGTGTTTGTATTGGCATGTGTGTTTTATAATGCATTTAGCCAATGTGTTTGTGCTCATGCTTTGTGAACATGATGCAGAGGGTGAAACTCACTGACCTACCTTGTGCATCGATCGGGTTAGTGCTGGGCTTTATAGGAGCTGCAACATTACAGTGGTGTGTATGTCATGAATCAACATGGGACCCAACTTGGCCTGATTAAGGCCTTTGCAGTCTGTGAAGAAGCACACACACACACACACACGCACGCACGCACGCACACACGCATGCACACACACACACACACACACACACACACACACACGCACACGCACACGCACACACTTACAACCACACACTTACAACCACACACACACACTCACAGACTCACACACTTCAATGTAGCATGATGGAGGCATTGCCAGCATAAAGATGTCGTGCTGTGCTCACAAATGCGATTTACCTCATAGCCTCAACAGCAGCTGACATGAGTTCTTCCACACTCTTCATGTTTTTTCTTCAAGCAATTTTCCCACCAACGGCTGAACCGAAGGAGATTTGGGTCGAGGGGCCCTGTCTCTCCTGCGTTATGATGAACATGAGGCCAGTGGGTCTCCTGCTTCAACAGATTGACAGCTTAGTGCTGAGCCGTGATGTAGGTCTGCCAACCTCGTCTGTTAGCCCTCTTTGGATCTCTGTCACTCCGCTCGTCCGCACTCACAATGAGCTAAGAATGCATCCTATTCAGACAACATCGTGAAAATGTGTCGGACGGACATCCACATTGATGTCCACTGAAGCATTTTAGAGACTTCTGGCTCTTTTCTCCTCAAGACACAGCTGTGCCTGTGAAAGTGAAGAGTGGGGGGCGATTTAGAGGGAGGCGTTCAAGACATCTGATGTCTCGTCCTCAACAAAAGGAGGTGCTGGTTAGTATGCGGCTGGTGTCATTGCATAGCCCATGCACTGTATGTTGTAAATCCCCTCTGGTAGCACTTTGAAAGGCGCTTGTCTATAGAACACACAGCAATGTAGGTTGTAAAGCAGCCATAGAGATGTCCACAGGCTGAACTCTGTATTCTGTTGCTGTGGATAGTGGCTTCTGGGCCCCTGCCAGTCCCAGGTTTTCCAATACAACACTCTCTAATGCTCTCTGCTTACAATGCTGGGCAAACTCCTCGGTGTCATGACCCTCTCCAAGCCTTTAGAAATCTCTTGTCACCCACCCAGCTAGCTCCACCAATGGTCCGGGCCTTCTACATGCAAAGAGTCCAACGGCTCGACCCCAATCTGTCACGGCCCATCACAGGGTCCTGACCCACCTTCAGGATGGGCTGCCTCAAAGTGTGTGGCACAGCAGCGTCTCGCCCACACCAGAAATCCCCCTTTTTCCAATAATCCAGAGTTTGTTGCCAACAATAAAAAATCCTTCAACAAATTGTTGTTAATGGCAGTTTAGTTCGGCAGGTGTCACAGAGTGCTTTACTTATCTGGGAGGAATGTTTCTATTTGTCTCACACACTCCAGTTGTATACGGTCGAAGGTTTTACTGCGCTTTCACATGGTCAGAGAAGAGAGAGACCATTATTCCTGTAATTTATAAAGGGTTGAACTGGTGTTGCATAATCTTCTTTTTCAGCATCAGGCATGCTGAAGGGTTGAGCTGCTGTTACCTTGGTGAATGCTAAAAGGTCTTCTGATTTCCTGGATAAATAATTCACTTAGATCACTGAGATTGAGACAGTCCAAACTCGATGGACACGAAACTCTTCATTTGGTCCATTGCAACTCACTGTTGATTTTGCCAATATAGTCAGGGAAATATAAGGAACCAATCATTTTTAAGTGAATAGTTATTTGGATGCCTATCTCCCCTTAAGATTAGACTTTAAAGTAAAGCTTGTTTACCTTCAGCATACTCTCGTCGTCTTCTTCATTTCATACCAGTGCAGGGCTATAAAACTCTCGGGCGTCTTTCCATTCAGCTGAGAAGCTTCAGGCCCCAAGCCAAATCCTCTGGCAAAGTCAGCAGCTCATTTCTGATGCGGTAGGATTTCCTCAATATGTTGTGCTATAGTATTGTACCAGAAGTGCCTTCTCACTGCAGCGTGCCAAAACTGAATCCAGTCTTTTACTTTTGGAGTGGTTGTCATACAAGTCAATCATGTTTTGTTCTAAGACTCTGTGTGTGGTCTAACATCAAATCAGACTTCACAATGTCTGATGGCCAGTTAATAAGACCGGACCTTGCTGGATGGCAGCTGGAGCTCAAATGGCTGGAAAATGGAAATGGCTTTGTGAACAAAAGCATCTGCTAAATGAAAAGCATTGACTACAAACCACTGCCTCTAAGTGCCCTCACAGATGCAGTATTGTTTAATTCTTATTACATTATAACACTAGTAAATAAAATGGATACAAGACATTATCCGCCCCTTTGTGGATGCTACTAAATCACCTAATTTGCCTGAGATAGAGATCCTGTGATCAAGGCCATTTCCTTGTACTTTATTTTATGAAGATGGCCACAAAGCAGTTACGCACAAAAGGAGATTAATCTAATAAATCATGATTACATTGGTTTATCCAAAAACATTGATTAGGTCAGCAGTTGTTTTTGTGTCGGTAAGATTTCATGCTGCTTTGATACCTGTAGATGACAGCTACTCCTCATCATGTGTTCCTCTAAAAGGGCTGTGTGTGTGTGTGTGTGTGTGTGTGTGTGTGTGTGTGTGTGTGTGTGTGTGTGTGTGTGTGTGTGTGTGTGTGTGTGTGTGTGTGTGTGTGTGTGTGTGTGTGTGTGTGTGTGTGTGTGTGTGTGTGTGTGTGTGTGTGTGTGTGTGTGTGTGTGTGTGTGTGTGTGTGTGTGTGTGTGTGTGTGTGTGTGTGTGTGTGTGTGTGTGTGTGTGTGTGTGTGTGTGTGTGTGTGTGTGTGTGTGTGTGTGGATTTAATTGGTGTAATTAATTTTGAAGAGGTTTTTGTAAACCAAAACAGCTGTGCAAGCTTCTCTTTGTCTGTCACCTGTCATTGAAACATTCTCCATTTATATCGCACTTTTATATTTTGCTTCTCATTTAAGGATTCGCACAAACCCAAATGACAAAACCCAGATACTGGAGCTGACTGTAGGTTTGATGAATTATAGACCAACATATTTAGTTCTTTTTTATTTCATGTTCTTTAGCATGAAATGACAACCTATGCATGTTACAAAGTTCAATTTGTAAAGCAATTCATTTGTACTTCCTGTTTGTATGCAACAAACCTATTTAAGGTTTACCTCAAAGACACAGCATGTAATGATGAGGTTGGCAAGTGGCAACACTGGACACCAATGAATGAACATATGTAGCAATGCTTTATTATGATGACATGCATACATTTTGGAAGATGGAGACAATTTTATCTCAAATATTTTATTTGTGGCTAAACAGAAAGATGAACACCATGAACTTTATTGTTTGAAAGCGTCTTGGAAGTTTTTGTTTTACACTCAGATATCTATATTTCAACCTCTGTTCACTGGCATATCTGTGTTCCTTCATCATCCAGCTTCACTTCTCTCCTCTCCTCTGTCCCTCTGCAGGTCCAGGATGGCTCTGAATCTGTGTGCAGCTGGGCGGCCGCTCCTCTTTGCTCTAATGCTGTCGGTCTTTTTAGGAGAAGGTAAGTTATCTGTCTCCGACCGCCACTCATTGTTTCCATAAACTGCTGCATCTCCAGGAACTGCAGGAAATTAAGGAAAATAGTAACAGGTGATGTCGGCACATAAGTGGCTTTTGTAAAAAAGAGATAGGGAAGAGAAGCAGCTGGAGCAGATTACAGAAAACATCAGCTCCCACATCCCATAGACATGAATACAGAAGACAGGTCTGCACTCATTTGATTGTTGAAAGAGAGAGCAGACATGCTCGGTGGGACTGAACTGGAACAAATCCAAACCAATTTCTGCAAGTTTAGTAGACCATCTGTTCCTTACAACTATGTATAAAATTCACAATTATGGAACAAAAAGATAAAACATCTCAGAGCCGCAAGTCTCTGGTGGGAACTATCGCAGGTTTGAGGTCCCACATGCAGCCTGCTGACTGCCTGTGATAAAGATAAGTTTCTCCTTATTACTTTTCCTGCAATTGTTATGCATGATGGGAGCTGGTCAGCCTGGGTTTTCATTAAGTGGATAAACTGCATACTCATTTCCAAAATTAAAACATTAATTTGCTTGACATTATGTTTTGACAGCGGAAAGTTACTGCTCCACATTCAGTCGTGTGGGTGTTGACTGCGAAACAGTAGACAGCATCATTGTGTTTCATGTTGTTTTAACATGAGTAAAAGTATATATATTATGAATCGTGACCGTTTTGAGTCAGTAATGTTCAAGTTCATCTCAAAGTTGCCCTCAAGCAGTCAATAATGTCCTACGATATACTGAACTAGGACATCTGGATAACATCATTCACTCTAAGAGTTTTACTGATGGACAGCTGGCAAACAGGGTACCAGGTTAATGGTAAATACTGAACATCAATCTCTGCACTGTTCTGTTAATCACAACATGTTCAGCCTGCTAACAAGAACACGTGGAGTTTAAAGCTGTTTGTTCCTGATTCAAATGTGTTTCGACCTTGGCTACCTTAGTTATGAAACAGCTCAGTATAAAGGTGGAAACGTGGAAGGTACTCCTAACGTTAAGGTATGTTTACTAACCTTTTTGTAGAGCTATAAACAGAATTACAGGTGTGTACAACTATTGCACTTAAGAAATACATATTATTTACAACAACAATTTAAACAACTAAGCAAACTGCCATTCAAAATTGTGAGATGCAATTAAAATCTTCCCGAAAAACCAAGTAGTTAAACCTTATTCATCTTATCAATGGTCAATTTCCTCTGTCAAAACCAATCATTCACACTCAGCATTTTAAAAACATCCCACTGTATGATTTGTCGCCTTTATTTCCTTATTATATGTTTTATGCAACATTATCTTTTGGCATTAAAGGATCAAACTCAGCACAGTCCCTTCAGTTTAATAAACATTGATATCGGCCTTGAAAGCCTCCTTGCAGTTTACAGCGTATGGACTCTGAAAGAGGCCTGACAGGAACAAGAGACGGCATCTGTTAATGATAGAGAGTGTCCTTTCATGTCACTAACAGATCTCTCTTTGTCCCATCTGTCACCACCTCCATGCTAAAGGACACACTTGTCATCCAAAGTCTCTCTTTTTCCTCCATCTTCATCTCCGGGTTTCTCTCTCTCCTCTCTCTGTGTTGTTCTGGCTCTCATGCTCGTCCCTGGTATTTGTGATTCTGTGATTACATCTGATTTTGGGGGAAGGCAGCAGAGGTTCAGCACAGCGAGATGCTCTCAGGGGGTTCAGTTTGTGAAAGCCGTCCAATCTAAATGCAGATGGAAATATCTTAAGGGGATTCATTTCCTCCATGTGCAAAGTGCCATACAAGGCTTTGTTTTTTCCTCACTCCTCGTTACGCTCATATTAGTTGCCACACATTAGTGCATTTGGCTAATGGTGACAATTTGAATGAAGAGGACAAGAAAAGAAAAGCCACAATCCTTAAGCAGATGTGCTTTAAGCTCATTAAAGCTTTGTCATTTTGTCATCTGCCTTGTTGTTCCCAGGAGGACTAATGTGCCTCACAGTCCATGTTATTCCTCGGATTTGTTAGCAAAAACGGCTCATTATTATTATTTGTATATAGTCAGATTAATTATATTTAAACCTAAATGAAAAAAAAGAAGAACAATAAACAAATTGAACTCAAAGTCCTCCTAATGTCTTTACAGATTTCATCCACATCTCACAATCTTCATTAGCAAGGAGAGGGCTCAGTTGTCATGGTGATAGCTCAGTCAGCATTATGTCAATGTACAATGAAAAAAGGAAATGAACTTTTATGATCAAAATAAGTATTTACTTTTTATGAAAACACAATTTTATTATGATTATTATTATTGTCATCATCTAGATTGATACAAGCAGTAGATATGAAAGTGAACAAAGCCACAAAGAGGAAGAAATATTTCGGTAGCCGATGATGTCTGTACAGGTGATCATGTTGTCATGGTAACATGGAACCAACATGCCATGGCAACCAGCAGAGAGCAGAGGCCTGCACTACGAAGCCGGTTCAACCTAACCTGGATATGTTTGAGTTACCCGGCTTACCTAATCCAAAACAAACGCGCTCTCGCTAAACTGTCCTACGACGCTGGTTATCAACTCGTTAACTCAAGCCAGCCGTGTTCTATCTAGTTAGGTGCACGTTCACATGAAAGGGGTGGTATCTGGAGCATTCGACCAATCACAAACATGGACAACTATAATTAGACAAATATGAAGACGTTCAACTTTAAACATCCATGACTTAAACACTTTATCCATCCATGACTTAAACACTTTATCCAGGATAAAAGCCACATAGTTGCGGCTGCAAGGTGAATACAGCTGGTAAAAGAAAAAGTGTTTGAATAGAATTGGGAGGGATGAAACCCTCTTTAATGGTCACACATGCAGAGCACACAGCACACACAGTGACATTTGGCCTCTGAATTTAACCCATCCTAGTACCAGGAGTCTACTAGGAGCAGTGGATAGAAGGGGGGTGTCCGGTGCCTTGCTCAAGGGCACCAAGGCAGGGCAGGTGGTGAACTGGGACCTCTCCAAGTAGCAGTCCAAACTCCTTTTTTTTTAGGTCTGGTCGGGGACTTGAACCGGCGACCCTACAGCTCCCAGTCCAAGCCCCTACTGACTGAGCCACTGCCAGTACTGAATGCGTACATTAACAGGTTTATGATATCACTGCCCCGTCTAAGACACGAGTGGATCTGACTTTAATTACATTTAACTCGAGTGTTTCGTCAAATTAATGTGTTGCTTAAAATAATACTTCTGCATACAGTAGTCTATGTGACACTGTGAGTGTTGCACGGCCAGATACGGCTCAGCTGACTCAGATAAGGAAATATATGATACATTATGATGTGATATGATGTGATATGAATGATAATGGGACACATCGACTTCTGCACTCACAGTGCCGCGGCCTGTACGTAATGTTACTTTGATCCGGTTACTTATGTTGTGGCAGATATTTAAGTAAGCTTTCTTAACGCTAATGTTATAATAGTCAGATTGCTCTAAAGATGGGAGGTGATATTCTATTAATTTTCACGTTCACAGTCACAGTTTTGCCGGCCGTCTTTCCTGCAACAGCAGTTTTTCTGTATTTCCTCTATCCTGTAATATGACTTGATCGCTTTAAACTTCGCACACTGAGCTCTGATTGGTCAGCTGGCGGTGCTTTCACTGAGTTGATCTCTTATCCTGGAAACTAACCTGCTCAGGACCAGGCTAGCCGTTCAGCATAAGTTACCATGGAGATCTAGCCCGCTAAGAAGAGAACCAGCGTCGTAGGACCCCCTGAAGTTAGCTTGCTACCTGTATGGCTTCGTCGTACAGGCCTCTGATATCAATCTGCAGACCGGTGAACCTGTCTCTCACAGTGACAGTGGCTCAAGTTAGGCCTATCTTCACATTAAATAAGTGTAAATCAAACTGTTTGACAGACAGTTTGAATCATTTACAGTATGAAAACATAGGTTAGACATACAAATAAATCATTAAAGAGGACGATGTTTTGCTTATTACCAGGTTCATAATTGTATTTAGTGACTCTACTGTGACCTGTTTCCATGCTTTAATGTTCAAAAAGTGCTCTATATTTCTCATACTGCCTGTGCTGCAGCACCTCTTTTTACCCTCTGTCTGAGATCAGAGCCTAGTCTGCTCTGATTGGTTAGCTGGCTGGCTCGGTCGTGATTGGTCAACCCCTTAGAGATGTCCGGCCCCTTAGCCTATACATACATCCAATAGAAGCACGAGTGTCACTATGTTATAGAAGTAAACCAAAGAGTCCAATGGAGGCGTTTCAGGCAGGGGGGCAGAGTGTGTGGGAAACTCCTTCTCGAGGTAACTTTGGGGATTTTAGCCTTTGCAGACCATTTACATATACAATAACCTATATGACACATCAGGGAAGGGGAACCCCAAAAAAGCATAATCAGGCCTCTTTAAGTTGGAGCCGCTGTGATTACTTATGTGTGATTTTTTTTCTACTCTTGTCTGTGTATACATGTATATAATTATGTGTGGGATTCTTATAATGGGTCAGTGTTATGTTTCTTTGCTGGTACAATAGAAGCAGTTCCTCGTGTGGAAACGTGAGTGTGAACTTGCTAATGAATCCCTGAGGTCTTGTTACTGTAGCAGACTTGGAGGTTACAGTACAGCTCATATGCATATACTGTACATCTCCTCCACTGCTGAGTGAAGAATACTGTGAGACAAGCTCTTTAATCAAACACCAGCCTTGTTCATGTCTGTCAGACAGTAGACACATGCAATTAAACGTCCATTATTTTCTTCCCTTGTAAGCAAAGTGACCAACACATTTAATTAGATTCTAATTGTTTCTGGTGTCTTGTTCGTCCTCTAGGTGCAGTCTCTTCCATAGTTAACATGCGTAGGATCACACATCCTACAGTCCAACAAACGCTGGCAGGCAAAGCCGTCCTCCCCTGTGTCTTCACTCTCCAGACCAGCTCCTCCCCCAAGCCCCCCCACGTCCTGTGGACCCGCATCAGAGGACCAGCCGAGGGACAGGGGGCTCCTCATGAGCAGACTGTGCTTTCTGCTAAAGGTAAAAGTAGGACACGATGATCTGGGTCAGCTGTTGATTGAGACCTACATTACTTTACTCAGTCAGATAACATCTCAAGTGCTTAGAGAGTAAACGTGAAAGGTGCGCTAATCAATGTTTTTATATTAAAAGTGGATCAAACTATTTGTGTGTGTTAACACAATCATCCCCGCTGATCTGCAGCTCTCCTCAGCTGGAAGAATGTAATGAATAAATCCAAACCTCATGGGTTAAAGAGCTGCGAATAACAAGCTTAACGTAGCTCCTGGTATTAAAAGGACATAAATCCTAATAGTAACTTTTAAATACTTCAAAAAAAATCTTGAGTGAAATTATTTAAGCAAAGTCAAAGCATGGCACTGATGGAATTTACCCCCCTTTAAAGTGTTGGTGCCTTTTACTAATTTGTTTCAGGTCCTCAAACTATACTGGTTGCCCATTCACCAGGTTTTTAAATGCAGCATGCAGTGAAAATAATCAAAAGTAACAGGTGGACGTAGGAGTTAGGCTGCAGATCATTACTTTTAACTAAACCACTCAAATTAAATAAAAATACTGATTATATTTTAACATCTCTGAAAAGATTACATTTCAATTTCCTTTTCTATTTTTATAATGTTAAATGTAAAAGACCAAATAAGCAACCATTAAATCTAAAGTTAGAAATTAAACCATTATTTAACTCGAGAACATTTGCTTTGTCAGTATTGTGTTGATTTAATTGAATCACATTGAATTAGTAAATGAATCCTGAATGGTCTGAGAGTCACGTTGTAAGCTGATCCCCGTCCACTACCCAGTGGGAAAAGTAAAGACAAAAAACACAAATACAAAAGTATTTCGTGGGAAATAACCTAAACTGTGTTTGGCAGAAAAGTGTGTGTTGACATAGGACCGAGCCATTGAGAAGACATGTTAATATGTATCTTAGACCCTTTATAAGTTTATGTTTTATCTCTAAAAATCTGCAAGATGCCAATGGAGACTCATACTGAAGAACCCTGTCTCTCTGTGCCAAAGGTGATGTAATAAAGGTGAATAAGGCTTTCAGTGGCCGCGTCATGCTGCCAGGATACGCTGCCAATCCTCTGAATGCTACCATGGAGATCTCCAGTGTCCGCACCAACGACTCAGGCACTTACCACTGTCAGGTTGTCATGGGCAACGACTATGAGAGAGACACTGTGCCCCTGGTGGTATCCGGTAAGTGCAGCAACCACTGACGGGACTGTGAGAAAAGTTTAGTGCCTAACGGACATACTGTATTAAAGAATAAAACACTTCTAACGGACCAAGCAGCATCCAAACACAAATACTTTAACATTCTTAATTGATTTTTCTCATTTATTGCAATCCAGGCTTGTTGTGATAGTGTAAAATAGATAATGGCAGCTGGAAAACAAGAGCACTGCCAACACTTTTTAGCGTTTGTATTTAATTAAACATTAATAACATTGATTCACTATATCAGTATCGTAATGACTGACTTCATTAATGCAGCATACTGCTCCGTGTGTTTGTGTTGTTCCTGCTATCTAGTTTTCCACTTGAGCAATTGTGTAATTATTTTAATTAAAGAGTTTGGAGTGAATACCCATGATAATTGTTCGGAGTGCCCATCTGTGAAATTTAAGCTTAAAGTCACCCACTGTTAGATTGATCTGCTTGGGGCCAGAATGACTTGTTTGTTGATTACATCCCAATGATTTAGTCACATTAAACCCGGCTGTATGTCTCAGATAAACACCTCCCCACCTGTCCCTGTGTCTGCTCGTGTAGGCGTGGTGTTTCACTATCAGGCTCCCAGCTCCAGATACGCCCTCTCGTTCACCGATGCCCAGCGGGCCTGCCAGGAGAACTCAGCTCAGATGGCCACACCTGCCCAGCTGTGGGCGGCGTACTATGACGGCTTCGCCAGCTGTTCGGCGGGATGGTTGGATGATCAGACTGTCCGGTGAGGAGGCGTTCAATAACTTCCTGTTGATCCTCACATACTTGGTGTTGCTCACTAGTTGCATTGTGTGAAGCAATTTTATTAATTATTATTATTATTATTATTAAATCTGCAGATCATTTTCTCAATATCTTCATCAGTCCAGGTTTTTTAAATGGATCGTTTTACTTGACCCCCAGTCCTAACCCCAATTATAAAAGATTTGCAGTCATAGAAAAACAAGAAAGCATATTCATATTCACCGTTTTGAAGACTGAAATTGGACTGGATTATTAGGCATTTTTACTTAAAGGAATAATTCAACTTGTGGGGAAATGTATAAAACCATTCGTGTCTGGGACTACATTTAGGCACTAGATCTGATTGGTCAAGTAATACCTTAAGATTGTTTTGTGTACAGTTCGTTTCCACTTGTATCTTACTATCTGCAGTCTTAAGTAGTATTAAGTTTTGTAATTTTATCTGCTTCAGACTCATGTTTTTCCTTTTACCAACATTGTTACGTTGCTGCTAATTATATTTTAATTGATTTCACTCTCTTGCCCTTTAAAAGAGATTGCAAATAAGAATGTTTTTCTAACTGACATTTAGAGTCTTAATGAAGATATACACTTTGATATGTGAGCTTAGACGTTGTTGGTACTATGTCCCCGAGTTAAAAAGACTGTATGCTTAGTAAAAACGAGGTTCATTCACAGTTTTGACTCCCACATGTTCATCTCCACAGCTATTCTGTCGAGCTGCCAGAGCTTGGTTGCTATGGACACAAGGAGTACTCTGCTGGAGTGAGGAATTATGGGAAGAGGGACCCGAAAGAGCTTTTTGATGTTTACTGTTATGCAAAAGAACTGGATGGTACACACACACACACACACACACACACACACACACACACACACACACACACACACACACACACACACACACACACACACACACACACACACACACACACACACACACACACACACACACCTCAACACATGATGAGGAGTAGCTGTCATCTACAGGTATCAAAGCAGCATGAAATCTTACCGACACAAAAACAACTGCTGAGCTACACAATGTTTTTGGATAAACCAATGTAATCATGATTTATTAGATTCATCTCCTTTTGTGAGTAACTGCACTGTGGCCATCTTCATAAAATAAAGTACAAGGAAATGGCCTTGATCATAGGATCTCTATCTCAGGCAAGTTAAGTGATTTAGTAGCATCCACAAAGGGGCGGATAATGTCCTGTATCCATTTTATTTACTAGTGTAATGTAATAAGAAATAAACAATACTGCATCTGTGAGGGCACTTAGAGGCAGTGGTTTGTAGTCAATGCTTTTCATTTAGCAGATGCTTTTGTTCACACAGCCATTTCCATTTTCCAGCCATTTGAGCTCCAGCTGCCATCCAGCAAGGTCCGGTCTTATTAACTGGCTATCAGGGGTTAGTGCAGGGCTTTATAGGAGCGGCAACATTACAGTGGTGTATGTGTGTGTCATGAATCAACATGGGACCCAACTTGGCCTGATTAAGGTCTTTGCAGTCTGTGAACAAGCAAACACACACACACACACACACACACACACACACACACACACACACACACACACACACACACACACACACACACACACACACACACACACACACACACACACACACACACACACACACACACACACACACACACACACACACATAAAAATGGTCATGGTTGCATTTTGCAATATTAAGTTTTGTCTATATATTTTTTAAATAATAATTAAATAAATCTAGTGAAACAACCCAAAAAATAATTATTAAACTTAATAAACATAAATAGGAGCTCCAACAAGCCGTTTAGGAAAGAGAGTGAATACACATACTACACAGAGATGCTGTATGAGAAACCAATGCGATTTTGGAAAATTGCAAAATATAAATCTATTTTAGTAGACCTCAACAATGGAATTATGATCAGTAGAAATGGCCATGACATGGGACCTTTAAATATTTACATCTTCAATAGCAACCAATGGGCTGTGGGACGTGTGCGTCATACAGGCAAGGGAAAAATATTATTGGTTTTGGCCTTTACATGGGATTTGTTGAGAAAAAGTAGAATACAATAGCCTAAGCTTTTAAGTAATTCAGTAGATTTCGAAGCCTGTGCAGAACCCAGGTGTTTCACTGCAAGTTCCCTTGTCTCCGTCCTCCAGGTGAAGTGTTCCACTCCTCGGTCCCAGGCAGGCTGTCCCTGTCCTCCGCCTCAGACCGCTGTGTGTCCCTGGGGGGGCAGCTGGCAACCGTGGGGCAGCTCTATCTGGCGTGGAGGGCCGGCTTGGACAGCTGCGCCCCAGGCTGGCTGTCTGACGGCAGCGTGCGCTACCCTGTGACCTGGCGTCGCCTGGACTGTGGGGGGGGCCAGCTGGGGGTCCGCACCATCACACCCAACAGCACAACTGACAACACCACAGCGCTGTATGATGCTTACTGCTACAGAGGTAATGAATCAGACACTGAATCTGCACCTGCATAATATTCTTAATCATGGAAAAGGAGTGTAATAGATTCGTTACTGATGGATTTGAAAAGTTAGCTACTGGCCAAAAGCAAATCTGTGGAAGAGTGCTGTTAATGTAGCTATTGTTCAATTACAATATATGTCAATGCCACTGGTGTAGCCATGGCAACAATGATTTTGGATCCACATTATCCATCCCACTGTCAAGTCTGTGAAGCTGCTGGATTGACAGCAGCAGTGGGAGAGCGAGAAACAAGAACAGGATGTGTTGAAGTTAAATATTTTCAGATGTGCGGTTTCTGTCTTGACTGCAAAATGAATACACAGCAAAGTTTTGAGACAAGCTGGTTCAAATCCTTCATTGACAGCCATGTGAACAAGAAATCTCTTAAACTTGTTTCCCAGGTAAAATGAAGGATTCGGGCTCCATCTCTCAGATCTACACCTCCCTGTGGAAGCCCTGGAGCTACCTCACAGACTCCAGTGATGCTGGCTCTGCAGGGACCGGCAGCCCGGACGTGACTACACAGCAAACCACCACTGCCAGAGGTTTCACATCTGTCTAAAATATCAGTAGTAGCATAATGAAGCTGATTATTTCCAGGACCAAACGTCAAATCAGTAAACATAAATACAGTAAGATTGATTTTTTTGCAAATGCAACCTTGCTGTGTCCTCAGATGGCAGCAGCGCTTCGCCTTCAAACTGGACGGGATTGGTCGACCTTGAAGACGAGGCCTCGCTTCACAGCACTGATGCCTGTAGGGCTGATTTCTAATTTATTAATTCATTATTTGTATTGATCACTTATACAGTTGGATCTGTTGTAACACCTCTTTCTGTTGTTTCTTCAGCCTCAGACCCCTGGTCTGCAGAGTCTTCAGGGTCCTTTGTAACGCTCCAGCTGATCCCAGGACAGATCCTCTCAGACTGGGGAGAGCCACTGGAGCCCGGACCCGAATCAGACCAGTTCCTCCGACCACCAGTTCACCCTACTGTGGCTGACAAGAAGGTTGGTTTGAGCTAAAGCTGCAATTATTACGATCCATCAATCGACAGGAAAATAATCACTAACTATTTTGATTACTGATTCATCCTTTAAGTACATGACAGAAAAATGCTGTTTTCATGCTCTCAAAGTACGAAGATTACGCTCTTTTCTCAGTTGTATATAATATTTTTCTAAATATATTTGGACAGACAAAGACATTTTAAATCATCACATTGGACTTTAGTATTGTTTCATTTCTATTCCCAATTCATCGATTAGTCTAGAAAATAATCAGCAGATGAAGCGGTGATAAAAGTCATTCTTAGTTTTAGCCCTAGTCAAAGATTTTAACCTCCCCCGGGGGGCGGGGGCTCCCGCAACATCTTGCAAGAAACAGCGTCTGATGGCTTCTTAACATTTCACAAACTATGAATGTGTCATACCCACCTAACGGGAAAAAACTCAGCTACCTGACGATATTAACTATTTTTACCGAAAACAAAACACAAGTCTAACGCAGAGCCTCTGAATAAGCAGTAAGCGAAAGAGTGCTAACGCACTTAGCACATAACTCACGGTAGAAATATTGTATACTTCATCTGATCTGCAAAAACTAGATAGCGTTTGAAAGCTGAGATTCCACAGATTCCAATGGTATAAGTATCATCACACCCAAAACCCGCGGCAGCGAAAGCCAGCAAAGACAACACACAACTTCACTTTACGTAGCCAAAACGACAAATACTTCTTACCTTTGCTGTTTTCTGATCACAAGTTGTGTTCAAGGGCATTACAACGCATATAAACGCTGCTGAAGATTACTCCAATGTGTCTGTGTCACTTTGAAATTATTGCTGATAATCCATCATAACATTTATGTTAATAACCGGAGTTTTCATATAGCTATAGCTGCTATGAGAGCTACAAGAGTGTATGAGCTTCCGGTTTTAAACCTCCAAAAAGGTCAAATTTCACTTGTTTTGCATCAATCTTGATACAGGGTACTTATTATATAGTTTGGATTCCAAAAGCTTTTGGTCTACTATCCCATCATTCAAGGGTGATTTTCACTATAAGTAATGGAGGCTTTTGGACAGAAACTATAATTTACATGTTTTGACTATGTTCAATCTGAATTTACTTTATAAAAATAAAAACATCTATATTGATTCTGACTCTTCTACATCCAACTCACAGGTGTATCATTGCTTTGAGAAAAAAGATTATTAATTTACCCCTTTTAGAAGTGAAGATATAGTCATTTGTTCTGGGCATGTCTTTTTCGAGCCTCAAAACTGAGCCAGCTAAGTTTCTGTGCATCTACGATATTTCAGGTGATCTCAAAGATCGTGAAGTCGATCTGGAAGCCTTGGAACTACCTGGCTGGGAGTGAAGACGAGGAAGGAACCCAAGCACCGAGCAAACAGACAGAGGAAGAGGAGACAGCCCCGAAAAAGAAAAAAGAGGAGTCAAAGCCATCCGTTGAACCATCCAAGCGTGAGTGGATTAAGGCTGATGTGCGATTATGCAGTGCATAATATATTACTTATAATTGTATTTCAATTATTGCATTACAATTACCAGTGAGGATTTTTGGGGTTTAGGATATCTTAATTAGGATATAAGGGATTTTTTACAAGTAGATGCTGTATTTTGTTCTACTTGCAAGTCAGAAGAGAATGTCAGATAAAAAGCTAATAACCAAGGGAGAGCTTCAAAAAAATAGGAAATGTGTACACTTAAGTTATAAACCAGGAAGATTTGAAGTCAGTGAATGTTCATGAGAAGTATTCTGAACATATTGCTGTGGAGGCACTAATTGATTCAGGTCTGTGATGTGAGCAGCTGGGCAACACAATATGATGATAATTAAAGTACAAAGAAGCCTCATGAATGGAGTTAACTATGGAAACAAATAACTCATAAGGGGTAGAGTAGGGGCCTTGTGGCGAGGAGAGCAGAGTTTGAACAGCTTCAACTTCTCCTGAAACGACTTTAAGACTCTCTGCAGCTCAGGATGTGTAGAGCCGCTTACGAGCTGTGATTGACTCCAGGTGTGGTAGCTGACGAGCTCCAGCTGTGGTTTCACTCACAAACATTTTTTTTGACTGTTACTGTGACCTGTATATAAATAATTACTTGACTTAAATTATATAGAGGCTAAAATGAAATTGTGTTTTTATTCTTTATGGCATTATGGAAGAATATGCCAACCTGTATGCCGTCTACTGAACAAACTGAACTGTGACTTTATTTAAATGTATTATGGAAACAGATTTCACATAATTGTATAAGGTTAGTTAAAAGCAATAGTATTACATTTAAATAAAAGATATGAGGTCCAACTTAATATTATTGCTTTCAACTAACCTAATACAGTTTTGTGAGATTTGTTGACATGATACATTTAATTTAAGTCAACGTTTCAGTTTTTCAGTGTACTGAGCAGCAACAAATCTAGCGAACTAGCACACAAAAATGTATTAAATTATATTTGGGTCATAAGTTTTTGTAGCATCATATAAATATGCTGTGTTTAATTTTAAAATGATCACTATTTACCTACATTGGAGTTGCACATGATGAGAACATTTGGATAGGCCAACTAAGTAGATCCTGTGTACATAACATGCTGTGGGCCTATAGCATGTATGTCACTCTCACTAGGCTTGTTTGAGACAAGCGAGACCTGCGCAGTTGCGATCAACGTCTTGCTAGTGCGTTGCATGATGGTAAGTCATTTTGTCCGACTTGCTCTGGAGGCTCGCCTACATGAGGCGTTAAAATCTCGCGTGACAAAGAAGCCCGCAGGCGCGGCGAGGCGGCGCAGTTCCTCTCCACGGGCTGAGGAAGCGAAATGCTTGATGGGAAACGACTCGCTGGTATCTCGAGCTGAGCGCTCATTGGTGGTTTTTACCCTGTGCTGCTGATGAAACTCTCCAATTGGCTCGGCAAAAGTGTGTTGTTGTTTTGTGTCAGTTTTACGTCGCGACTTTCTGGCCGTTTCTCAATCGCGAGGAAACTGGCTTCCAAGCCAATATTTCAAGGATACTACGTCATCGAGTGCCGCCGAAGGACTGTTCCAATCTCCAGCATACTTGGAATTCCACCGAGGCCGTGTCCTTGGTTTGGGGGTAATTTCGAGGATGCACATGGGTAGACTTCACGTCCTTAAAATCCCCACAATGCTTTGCGCACGGACCAATTTCAAAAACCCTTGCGGAGAATGGCTGAACCGACGCAGCACAGCACACATTTAAATGTAAGTATGTAGTGGCGTAGAACCTGTGTTGGTAAATATGTTACTTTGCTGCATGTGTTATCACCAAAAATGTGTTCCGTGAAAGTAAAGCAAGTTCATAATTAGATAGACATCGTGAGGTATTTATTTTCGGTACAGTTTATGTTGAAACCGTTAGAGAGAGGGGCACACTTGTTAGCCTGTTCCATTCTTCTTTGTTTTCCGAAGCCGTGGCTTGGAAATATACTTGCTTCGTTTCTGAAGGAAGTGACTTGGAAGTATGCGACTACCAAGCCAGTATCCTCGCGATTGAGAAACGGCCCCAGTCACATTTTTCATCATTGTTCCACAATGTTTATCATCATGAAATTAATATCTATATATTTTATTCTATACCTTAACTGCTTACTGTTTTCATACTTTATATATCTTAGCATATTCATACACACTGTTAATACTGCTCATACTGCTCACAGGCTGCTGTGTATCTAGTGTATTCATACCCCTCACTGTTTATTCATCATTCAATTAATTCTATATTTTATTCTGTAGACACTTTACTGCTTGTTGCACTCCTGGTTAGAAGCTAAACTGCATTTCGTTGCCTCAGTACCTGTAATGTGTGCAATAACAATAAAGTTGAATCTAATCTTGGGCAGGAACACATTTATTTACTTATTACATATCTGACATTAACGATTAAACACATATGTGCATTCTTTATAAATGCAAACCGAGTCAAGCCGACTCCGGAGGAGGCGGTATGCACCTTAAAGTTGTTTGCAATCCGCCAAAAAACCGAAAGAAGAAGAAGAAGAATCCGAGCTGTCCGACTTCAGGCGAGCTTTTTGAGACCTCCCCCGGCTGCGATCGGCTATTCTCGTCTACTTTCGAGACGAGCCGCAGCTCGTCTCAAACAAGCCTACTGGGTGTTTCTCAATCGCGAGGATGCTGGCTTGGTAGTCGCGTACTTCCAAGTCACTTCTTTCAGAAACGAAGCAAGTATGCTTCCAAGCCACAGCTTCGGAAAACGAAGAAGAATGGAACAGCCTAATAAGTGTGCCACTCTCTCTAACGGTTTCAACATAAACTGTACCGAAAATAAATACCTCACGATGTCTATCTAATTATGAACTTGCTTTACTTTCACAGAACACGTTTTTGGTGATAACAAACAAATGTAACAAAGTAAAATATTTACCAACACATGTTCTACGCCATTACATACTTACATTTAAATGTGTGCTGCGTCGGTTCAGCCATTCTCCGCAAGGGTTTTTGAAATTGGTCCGTGCGCAAAGCATTGTGGGGATTTTAAGGACGTGAAGTCTACCCATGTGCAGCCTCGAAATTACCCCCAAACCAAGGACGCGGCCTCGGTGGAATTCCAAGTATGCTGGAGATTGGAACAGTCCTTCGGCGGCACTCGATGACGTAGTATCCTTGAAATATTGGCTTGGAAGCCAGTTTCCTCGCGATTGAGAAACGGCCACTGTGTTTGTTGTGGAGTAGGCCACAACGTAGAGTGGCGAAGTCACGCCCATTTACTTCCGGCCCATGGGACCTTACTTCGGAAAAATTATGTATTGAAGTCAATGGAGAGAGAAAACGTATCTTTCGATCCCATTTGAATTGTGCCATGAATTACACATATAATGTTTGTCAATCTTAGAAAATCATTTCCATGTCAAAAAAGTCACAGTTTGTCGTAAAAATGTTGAAATATAAGACTATGAAAGCTAGAAAGACTACAAATCCCAAAGTCGCGTAAGTGATGTCATAACTGATGTCACAATTGTTTTCCTCCACTAAATAAGAGATAGCTAAGATAAAATAACTTTAACAAGATGCCTGTGTGCTTTATACCAGGTTGTGGGTCTTGTTCGTTCTTTCGCTTCCCGTCTGATGAAAGGACCTGGAGTGGCTGGATCTAGTTAGCTACCTAGCTATTAGCAAGCACGTTAGTTAGCATTACAGCCTAAGCCTTGTAATTTTTATTAGCCTTCACATGAAGTAACATTAATTAACCCAAAAATGTCAAACAGTAAGAGTAGTAGTCTTTTTTCTATTTCGTTTAGCATCGGCGATCTCTTGTACTTCATGCTATCTGCACAAATGGTTGACATTAAACATTAAAAAGACCAGGCGGTTCAGAGAGAATTAAAGGAAGGCAGGCAGGCAGCTTTGCATGACATTCTTTTGGACGTGTTTCCTTGTGGTGAGAGTGAGGGTAGTCAATCCCTTTTTTGGCAAGACAGTAGTGACGGCCATCTTGGTAACGTGTGTTGTTGTGCGAGACCAAAGATGTAGTTCATTGAGCGTTTCACACAAAACAATGTTACTTCACAGTTTTACGACTTTTTTTTTTTTTACTTGCAAACATCATATGTGTAATTTGTGGCACAATTAAAACGGGATCGAAAGATAATCTTTCTCTCTCTATTGACTTCAATCATAGACTGTAGACTTCAATACATACAGTAATTTCTCCGAAATAAGGTCCCATGAAGGAAGGGGAGGGACTTCACCACTCTATAGCTTTCTTCAGAGGCCTAACGGCCCGTCCACACTACAGCTTCGGCAGCTTCAAAAACGGTTTCCAACGCGTCTGCCCATTCACTTTGAATGGGGTGACGTCACGTTGCCTCGCTTTTCGCCGAACTGAATTGTGGGTAGCAGAACGGAGCTTTCCTGGCGTTTCAGGATGCAAAAGTTGAACAATGTTTAACTTCTGAAGCCGGAGACGCCGGAGTAGCCAGCGTCAGCCAATCAAATCCCGTTTATGCAAATCTGACAGTTCAAGCGCTAGCCAATCAAACCGCGTGCAAGCTGGGAGAGCCAGACCCGCAGTTCTCCTCATATTCCAAACGAGAAATTACGGTAGCAAATCACCCGGTTCTTTACGACCAGAACTATTTACTGGGATACAAGCCGGAGGAACCAGGCATGGAGGGAGGTGGCAGAGACAGTGGGTGAAACTGGTAGGTTTTCGCCTGTTTGGGGAGTTTATATATATATATATTGCTCGCATAAAATCCCCGGGATTTTTTGCTTTGTATGACGGGGGCGGGACATGCATGTGATTGGTTGTTGGTCGCGGTGCTCGAATAAAATCCCCAAGCTTCAGATACGCCCATCTCCAAGCTTTTTTTGAAGCTATAGTGAAACTACAGGCATCAAAAAATGCTTTCAACGCTTCGCCTCGCCCATTCACTTGAATGGGGAGACGTAGAAGATATTCAATCTTTGCCGAACTGCATTGTGGGGAGCATGGCATGGCTTTGCAAGCATCACGAGCATCTATCGGTATCAAAATGTTCAACTTTTGAGGCTCGATGCTTGGCATCAGCCATTCAAATCCCGTTTACGCAATTCCCGCCAGTACAAGCGCTAGCCAATCAAACCGCATGTATGCTGATACCGCAGGTCTTGACTATTTTCCATATGTCATAAAATGGAGGATAAATTAATCATTGCCGTGGCAAGTGTCCCAGTCCTGTATGACTGTACTCTGTTCACCTACCGGGACCTAAACCGGAGGAACCAAGCATGGCGGGAGGTGGCAGAGACAGTTGGTGAAACTGGTAGGTTTTCAACTGTTTGGGGAGTTTATATCCTGTTTACTTCGTTGAAAAAGCGGGCTTTTTTTTGCTTTGTATGCCGGGGGCGGGCGGGAGATTCCTGATTGGTTGTTGGACGCCTTGGGCGCGAGAAATCGCCAAGCCTCAGACACGCCCAGCTTCAAGATTTTTTTATGCCTGTAGTGTAGACGGGCCGTTACGGCTATTCAGTTACAGTACGTGGATTCACACTGTGGTTTATTGTTGTTAGAGCTCAGTTACGATAATGTTTCTTTAGTAAATTGAACTGAAAACCAGGGCATCCATCTCACAACTTCTGTAGCTGAAGAAGATAATCGATTTTATATCTCGTTTCAGTGTAACTGTAACTATAACAGTGAGAAACACAAACTCTGCAGGCATCGACAAACTTTGAGAGTAATGCCTTTATTGGCAGTTTAAAACCTTATTCCCTTCTGATTGTGTGATATATAGTCTTATGTTAGGCCTAAATAGCCAAAGACCTTGTCTTGTTCTGCTTCCCATGAGTTCAGCCTTCAGCTCTTAATTCGAGGCTCACAGAAAGAGACACTTGGATCATAAGGATGTGAATCTACAGACAAAAGTCCTTTAAAGCCCCTTCAACAAATACTCCATAGAACTGCATATGTAGTGGGATACTGTTAAATCCTTGCACCGTGAGTTGAATGATCAAGTTTCCTTCCAACAGGCAGAATTTAAGAAGTGAAATCCATCCCATCAGCCTGTACTCTTTCCTGTGTCTAAGTGGTTCAGCAGCTCTTCAGGTCTTTATAGGCTGGCTGTGGATTAAGCTTGGTGTTTGTTAAAACGTTTTATTCATTAAATTCTGAGGCTGTGGTGGTCTTTAGTTTCTGCTTCAGTGTGTTTTTTAAAGAGTATTTGGTCCTTCATCCATCTCAGTTTTGTCCTAATTATTTACCTGCTGTAGTTAACGGTGGCTGTTTTAAATTAACATTTTCCATATAGCATCAAGTCGAACATATCTGAGGTTTCAGAAATAAATGGTAGTTAATTTGCTGTAATTACAACTTTGATGCTGACATGAACAGCATTCATGAGTCAGAAACAGGTCATTACAGTGGTTCTGATGTGTCATGAAGGCGGCGTGATATTGTTTTGAAAGCTTACTCCTACATTCATAATGGTAGCACCTTCTGCTAATTGGCAAACAATTTAATCCTCACTTATCTTGCTCCCATTTTTTATTCATCCGCAGTGTTCTCTGGTTGCATTTATCCTTGTGATAATAATGTTTAACATACAGTAGTTTCTTCGCAGTGTGCGCAGGTTTGCATGCTGATCATATTGAAGTGTAGACGGCTGCTGGTACACAAACAGCTGACGGGCAGCTCAGACAGCTTAGAAGTGTTTGTTTTGTCTCCCTTGGCAAAGCAGAGGGAATGCAAGATATGCAGGAATACAGGATTGTTGCTTTGTTCATCCCCTCACTTCACTCTGTTTTTTCTTTTTTGTTTGTTCTGTGACCTCAGCAGGTTTGTTTTCTTGGGGAAGTTCATGGTTCAGCGATCCCTCGAGCAAAAACTCTACACCAGCCAGTGAAGAATCGCCCACTCGTCTGGCATCTACTTTGGACGCCTCCAGTAACTCTCAGACTACAGAGAGCGAAAAGAGAGGGGAGACTTCAGAGATGCTCACGTCCACCGCCTCCAGCTCTGCGCCCAGAATCGACTCATCCAGCGGGGAAACCTGGGTCCGCGTTGAATCAGCGACCACAACCCAGCCGGGGGACAAGAGGGAGGAGACGGTGACCTCCAGAGGCAGCGGCAGAGGAGGCAGAGGAAGGGGGAAGAAGAACAGAGGGGAGGACAGGAGCAGAGGAGAGGAGAAGGGGAAAGGAGAAGAAGAAGGGAGTGGAGAGATCAGTGGCGTAGAAGCAAAAGGGGAGATACAAGTTTCACGTCGACCAGCGGATTCAGGCAAACCAAGAGAAAGATCCAGAGAAAGATCTAGAGAGAGGGGCCACAGGAAGGGACAGTCCACTACAACAGCAACTCCCACCACTACTGCTGGTCCTCTGGGGATGACAACAACTGAAACTGTTGATTTATCTACATCTTTATTCCCGTCCACCTCTCCATCAAGCTCAACAGATACAAGTCCATCCCCCTCCCCGTCTCAGTCTGCTACTGCGTCCCCATCTCCATCTCCATCTCCATCTCCATCTCGTTCCCTGTTTGAATCTCAATCACCCTCCTCCTCCCCATCCCCAACTTCCTCACCTCCAGCCAATTCCCAAACCCCATTCCTTTCCACCTCACCTTCATCCCCTCATTCCGATTCCCCGTTTCAAACCGCCGGATCAGGAGACCCCGCTCCATCCACTCACTCAGACAGCCAGGAGAGCTCTACTGACCCCCTGCCCTCGTCTCACTGGGTCCCGGTGGAGAAAGCCGCTGTGAACAGCTCTCTGGATTATCCTACATTACTGTCAGGACCCCAAGACATGGAGGAGCCCGCCTGGTCTCACACTGTGGGGTCAGGGGCCCTGTTACCTGGCAACATGGAGGAGGAAAGTAACAGAGGGGGAGTCAACATCAGCAACATGACCCTCAGCCCCTCAGGTTAGTATTGTCTCTCTGTCCTCAGGTGATTTGGCATCCTATGGTGCGTCCATGAATCTGTATATTCATTGTAAATATTTGAAGCACATTTTTGATTTGATAACTTGACTAACGTCTTATTTTTGTTGTCTTTATATTGAGAATATTAACAATATGTGGACCCCACTGCTTTACTGTTAGGCCTGGAATTGCAGCTAAGCTAGCAGGCTGTTCTTATTCAATGATCATAATTTTACCACTGAAAAGTAATACACTTTTATTTATATAAAACCCATGTAATCAATTGGTATGTAGTCCATGTAATTGTTACCAAGGACGTTGAGAGGTGCCTTTAAGGAATTCAGGTGAAGGAGAATGATAAGCATCGATACCTGCATAGTGAGGAGTGCAAAATGGATCGACTGCTCAAGAAACACAGGAATCTTCCCAAGTGGGACGCTTTTTGTGGCCCAAGTCTAATGTGTACTCATTTGTTGCGTTATGATTCTGCACTCATTTAGATAAAAATGTAGACAGAAAATAAGGTAGTTTTTCGTACCACCAGAAACCTTTGTATAAGGATGCATTGAAGCTAGCTGTTGATGGTAAAAGTAACTCCAAATTAGAGGTTGACTGCTTCTTGAAGGGAACATTTGCCATTTTGGTTTCTTAATAAAATAAGTATAATAAGATCACAGGATGGACCCCTGTCTTGTCTAACCATTAGATTTCAAAGCTAGTGCTAGTAGCTGGTTAGCTTAGCTGAGCACAAAGACTGGAAATAGGGGGACACAGAATTAACTAATTGTATCTCAGAGCTGAGGCTCCCAGAAGTAACCACAGGTACAGTGGTGTAAGAACAACTTCTGCTGTTGAGTAATTCAACAGTCTGGATGTTTGATCGCCTGACTGCTTGTGTTCCTTCCTTGGACTCACTTGGTTGCAGATGAAATACATTGAAATGTACATCGTTATCATAAATGATAGGAATGAAGGCTGATGAAAATAAGACCCAAGTTGTAAATAAATATAAGTATCCTTTAAAATCACATTTCATTTCCTCCCTGGACCTTGCCAATGGCATATTTATTCAAAAAATCTCATTGTGTATTCCCTCGGCTGCACAGCTTTTATTTTCCAACGAAAGCAGAGACCATCTCCCCGCCACCGTTCACAATCTGTTGATTAAGTCTGCAGCTCAGTATATCTGAGTGAAGCTCCTGGCTGGCCACCTGGTTTACTTATTTTTCGCTTGATAATGAGAGCTCATACAGGGAACATCCTATCAGCCAGTGTTTGAAAGCCCTGAAGGCATCATGCTATCGCACATTTCTATGCTGATTTATTTTGCTCCCCCCTTTAAAAGCAGCTCACGTCTGCGGTATGAAAAAACAGCTGTAAACTGTATCGACAAGAAGCCGAGGGTAGCCATCTGCGCTCCTGGGGTACAGTATGAGGGCTGATTGATTGACTGACACCCTGGAGTCATGCAGGCAGAAGGCCACAAACACACAGTTACATCTTTGCTACACAAACACAATAAGTGGATGGATGCGCTGGCAGGAGATTGAACCAGAGTAATGGCTTACATCTCCCTCCCTCTTTTTTTGTACACACTCGGCTTCAGTTCAGTCCCTTGTGGGATTCATGGTTGTTGTCAGTGTTTTCTCTCCTGACTGGATCAGGGAGCATTTCATCAGTCAGTTCAATCAATGCGAGAGGAGTGAAAAAAAAAAGAATGGCCTCAGGTTAGGTTCAAGGACCTTTAATAGCAAAGCAAATTGTTCTCAAACAAACAGATGCAGACACTGCACGAATACACACAATGCTTTCAACTTCTCTTCCCTTGTCAGACCATATAAAAGAGATTTTTATCACTCAATCTTCCTCTAACATTTAAATGGTAGACGGTTTCTTTGTTTCTGACTTCCTTTATGTGATCTCATTCTCTAACAAAAATGCCAACGCCACCTGTGAGGTGAACGCGCTTTTCTGAAAATCATATTTCCAAAGTAAACTACATTTCCACCGTGTTCGTGGCTGTTATTACTCGAAGCAATGTGTGAAGTGTGGATTATTACTTTGAGGTATCTCAGCGTTTCCTCCTATTATCCCCTTCCTGTCCTATTTCTGTAAACGTATTAGTTAGATTTTGCTGTTGCCGGTTTATTGTTGGTGCCGGTGGTGTTGGCTGTGCAGAGCGAGGGACAGTCCACTCCGTCAGCTTCTTCCACGGACTATTGATTTTTCTGCACCACTAGCTTTAATGAACGGCCAATCGTACAAGGTTTATCTATCACAAATACTCAGACACACACACACACACACACACACACACACACACACACACACACACACACACACACACACACACACACACACACACACACACACACACACACACACACACACACACACACACAGTAGTAAATCTGCTTGTCATAACAGTTGGTATTTGTCAAGGCGTGCCATGCCCTTGACTGAAGCAGAGGGTGCGAGTGCATTTCGGCCTGAACTGATGTACATTAAATGAAATGCATGGTTGGCTTTATCACCTGACCTCAGCAAAATTCAAACCACGAGCCGAGGATTAGCTCGCAAAACTCAACATAAATCTTTGGACGCTATTGAGAAATCTTTCTTGTGTGATTGAAAACCCTCAATCCTTTATTTTTCTATTTACATTCATTTCGTGCAACATAGCAGCCGGCATCACGGTGATTCAGGCAGTGTGAGCTTGAAATGTCTGCCTCTGGGTAGCTATTGGACAGGATAAGCCTGCAGGCTAATCAGAGACAGATTCTTGCTCAATGTAGGCCTACCGTGTAAACACAAACCCACACACACACACACACACACACACACACACACACACACACACACACACACACACACACACACACACACACACACACACACACACACACACACACACACACACACACACACACACACACACACACACACACAATGTCAACCCCACACACCACCCCCTCCCAAGCAGTCTTCAGTGACGGAAAAGCCTGACAGAACAAAGACTCCCACAGCCAAGCTTTTTTGCGGCCAGGATGAACGAGTGGTGGTTTTCAAAGACCGTAGGTTGCTATAATGAGCGGCTCAGGGGAGAAACACGTGGTAGTGTGTCAATTGATATGGAAATGTATAATTGTGGAAGGAGACCACACACACGCACACGTTTAGGGGCTGAATAGCAGGGCCGAGGCACTCAGCGGGAGGTCTGTTCGTTTCTGTTGAGGATGGCTAGGGTCTGAAGTTCTCACGCTGCCCACTACGCTCGCTGGAGTGAGCCAAGGCCTCGCTTTCCATATGGTAACCATGACAACTGTGGCTGTGAGTGGATGGTGGGGTTGAGCCTCCTGATCTCTTTTGAAAAGAGACAGAGTGTGAAATGGATATGCGTGTTTTAACTATAGCTGGTGGTGGCTGAGCAGCAATGAAGGAAAATTAGGGTAATTTTCTTTTTTGTGTCATGCCTATTTATCTATGGAGAGGTGAGGGATATTCACCAATAATAAATACAGCTTGGATTCACCTGTTTGTGTTTCCATTTACATAAAGAAAAAACGTTTTTCCTTAACAGGATCACTAATTAGCTCCATTTTTACACCCCCCTACACCCCACATCCTTCTGTCTGTCTGTTGTAGACGAATCGGAGCCCTGCGTGACAAACCCATGTCTGCACGGAGGAAAGTGCCTTCCACAGGGAACGGGCTACAGCTGCTACTGCCCACAGGGATACACTGGGGAGAACTGTGAGATTGGTGAGTGATGCTTACACACACATCCCCCACATAAGCACACATGCATGTATCCACACATTAGCATGATTAAGTCAGCCTTGCTTTTGTACATATTGACGTAAGGCCCTCCAACGGCCTATTGGCAAGTCAGAGGCCAATATACACGTTATATTTAGGAAAGACATTACGTTTTAACACGGGTGACAGGTTCAAATCAAGCCATCAGAGTTGGGTGACGATAATGGTCCCGCAAGGACTAACTCTTAGTAGATCCAAAGGTTTTGTTCTATCAACAAAAATTACTTACTTGCAGTCAATTACATTTTTGAGCTGAATTGATTTCTTGTTTCTGGGAATCCAGTCAAGGCCTCTGTTAGTTTTGTCATTGGCAGAAATAAATATTTAATGGCGGAAATCCCAGATTCGGATCAGCAGCAAGAACAAATCAATTGTTCCTCACAAAAGGGCCTTGATCTCCAAGAAACTTCATGGAAATCTATTAATAGAGTATGATTCGCTGCTGACAGAAGCAGCAACTATCAGCAGAGAAACATAACCTCCTAGTATAAAGATGGCTGAGAGGTGTTGATAGCTGCTATTTGTGATTACAGCTTCAGAGGTTACAGATTATATATATTATACCACAGGATGTCAGGGCCAAAGGGCTGCCATGTTGTACAAAACAGATTGTGACCTGCAGGAACGGCCAGACAAAAAGCGACTGACGGTATCTAGATTCAAAATCTTCTTCACCTACACACAATTTCCTCTCTTTCTCTCTCTGCCGATTCCCCTTTTGTTTCCCCTATTTGTTTGGCTGTAGCGTGGTAAGGTCATGTTTGAATAGACCCTTTTCATTCAAGGGAGAATTTTGACCTACCAAAGTTTTGTTCATGCCGATAAGAAATGGCCTACTCAGACACTTAATGCAATGGAGCCTTTTTAATGTGAATGTATACAACCGTGCTTTCCTGCTTTGATATGCCAACATGCCTGGAAGAGGGTCTATTATGTTCTGCACACAGGTGTAACTCTGTAATGCTGTAGTCGTTTCAAGGAAGCCAGATGTGATGTGTCTTTAAAGAGGATAATAAACATCTGCAGCCAACCAGCTGACACTAGGCTTATTGGATAAACTCCTATACGGCAGATGTAAGCAAAACATAAACAACACATTTTTACCAAGGTGTGTTGTGGATGAAATGGGAAAACTCCACCCATAGGCTGTCACTGTAATATCTTATTTGAATCATTGGACCTGATGGGGCTATACACACCCTCATGTTTTTTGATTTACTTTGTCTCAGGACTGTGCTTGCTTATTTCACAGAAAATATTGTTGAAGTTTTTAGTGCTTTTCCTACCAACACAATTCAAAACCTCTCCTAGGAAAAAGGCCGTATAAAAAGATACTCCTTTTTGCTCCTGCTTGGGTGATACAACTCACAACTTTAACATTTTTACTGGCACATTTACTTTGCTGAAAAATATTACGCAGTTCTGCCCAACTTTACCTTGAGCGGGGGTAGTCAATCAATTAATCAAAATGTATTTATACAGCCAAATATCACAAATGATTCTCTTTACGGGGCTTTACAGTAGCAGCTATAAATGAAAACGTGTTTGCAGGGACTTTAAAGGCCCAGATACACCGGCCAGTCACCTGAGAAGTCGCCGACGCCGACACCGACTGTTGCGTCGCCGGACTCTCCTGCGTATTTGCCGACTTCGCGCACTGGAACACACTGCAAATCCGAGCCGAGCACGTATGAACTGCGCATGCGTGAGTGGCAATAACTCTCCTTGCCAGTAGGCGGCGGTAATGTGTATTCATCATTCAAAAGAGGCAACAACCGGAACAACCGGAAGACAGAGAGGAAGAACAGACTCCGTGATATAAACAAACAACAAATAGTGTTTTTCTTTCCATTTTGACTCTCGTCCATTGAAAACATGAACGAACAGGAGCTCTATAAACCGATGAGGTGAAATAGCCGTCCGTGTGTGTTCCATCTTCCATTTTAAATCATTTGTTTACCTCCCTCACTTCCGTTAACGCTTCTCATGCACTGATTTGCTAGCTGAACAGCCAATCAGTGTTATCCCTTTGTCCGACTTCCGGTGGTATTCCCGACGCCGATTCGGCAAGAAAAGGCGTCAGGTCGGCAGAAAAGACCCGACGGTGCGACGCACACCACTCCGAATAGGGCGTGCCCACGCTCATGTTCGGCCCGACTCCCATTTACTGCCGATTTCGGGCCGGTGTATCTGGGCCTTAAGTCACTGGTCTGGTATACAAATTCTCAGCAAGGTTCACAATTAAGAAATTAGTCATTACAAATTAGTCAATTCAAATGTTTTCACTGTTTATATAAAGAAAGTTACCCTTTTAATAGTTATGGTTGTAGACCATTTCAGGTAGTTGAAATCAAGGAGCAGTCCTGCTTTGAATAATATCATTGTATTGGGGTGAAGTAAAACTTTTTTTCAGGTATTTAAGACATGATGTAGTCAATGATTGTAGATTTAATCCCTCGTGACCTACCTTCAACTTTAAAACCCAACTGTATACCTAATTCAGGGACATTCTAGTTCCCCAAAGCAGGCACCTGCACAGAGGCACACTGATGCTTTGACATGGAGGTTTAAATCTGCCTTAAGGGTCGTAATCTGTCAATAATGTATAATCAGCTTGTTTTAGCAGCCATTCCTCATGGAAGGTATCACTTTATGAATAAGTAAACATCACACAGTCATGTAATCATTCTCATCTGGGTGTGAACACCTTCAAACAAACTGAGAGCCACTGTTCAGTGTCACAGAATGGACGGACAGACATCCAGCTGATGCGTGGGTATGCTAGAGGGCTCTGTTATGGATTTGCAGAATTTGCAGTATTATTTCTCTGAGGAGCAGCTTCCCCGCTGAATAATGGATGAGAGGGACGAGGGGATCAGATGTTTTGTGTTCAACAACAAATAGCTCGTATGATTTTAATAGAAAGAGTTGGTGGTGTGTGTTTACTTATGAACCAACACAGCGAGAGGTCATTCAAGGTCTCAATAAGTCCAGGTGCATTTCATATCAGTGTGACATTTAAAATGATAGGCTAAGTTTTGGTTTTATTTAAAGCATTTAACAAGTGTGAGGCCTGAGAAAAAAAACGTTTAATATAATAAAACTTCTCTTTCAATTTGAGGAAACACTTTATAAAACACACATGTTTTATTTCCTGATTGATTTTCTCTTGACATTTGGAGTTTATTTTACAATTGAAATGAAGGCTGAGTTGCAACCACTAGGTTTCAATTCATCATTATTTAAAACATCCGTTCCTTGACTCAAGTTATCAGAGTTGTTTCATCCGTTTCTTACAGTTTCCCTAAAGATTGATAAATCCAAGATGCATTTTATACTCAGATATGGTTTCACTGTGTCATTCCTCATTATGTAAAACATGTCATCAAATCTACACAGTGTGTCTTTACGTGATATAAACCAAGCTGCGAAGAAGGGTTTCTTCAATAAGAAAAGTGACATTTGAGTTCTTATTCTCTTCAATTTCTATTTTATCTTGCAGACAAACAACATTGTTTAACCGATCGCACAACTTTGAGCCTGTTGGAGTGAAAAAGCATTAGCATAAATCTGTGTTTTCAGTTCCCATATCTGTCCTCTAAAAACAGCCTCAGCTGCCATTTGTATTAACAGATAGACAACCTGTGCTGTCAGATTAAAGTTAGATTAAACCCTAACCATTTTGAAGAAGCAGCAAAACACTTTTGAACATACAGACTCAAGAACACCTTGCAACGTTCTTCATTGATAAACCACAATTTATTTCAGAAAAGACTCCTTGCCATTGCAACCGTCTCTCTCTGAAGGTCTTATTTGAGTTGTACGGTCAGTTTGATCTTTCCGACACAATTAGCTATTTATAGTTACTGCCCTTTTTAGTCTTTTCAGCTTTTATTTAAGATTTGAGGAAATACTTTGAGGTGCTTTTAAACTTATAAGGAGCTTTCTTTTTGCTCTCTACCTGTGAGTTTAATAGATTCAGTCCTGGGTATCCGTCGTACTGGGTTCAAAAAGAACTCACCGTGGTGAAAGGAGATTACATTCCTTCTATTTACAATGATAAAGTGATACTTTACTGATCCCTGTGGAGAAATGTCCCTTTTGCTCGCATTTTATTCCACAGAGAGGTCAGAGAGCACAGTAGCACCGCAGCCCTGGAGCTGGTCTGAAGTCTGTTGGTGCTTAAGGCTTCTCCAGTAGGTGGATGGTGGAAAAGAGGGGGCTTGAACCCAGATACTCTGCTCAGATTCACCCTCTCTGCTGTCCATCCCACCAGAAGTGTGTCTACACTTTAAATGCTTTGAAGAAAAACCATTGCAACGTGTTGTTCTTCCCAAATTCAGCCTTTGTTTAAAACAATTGACAAAAGAAATAAGACATACATCAACCTTACGCTTTGCAAATGCATAAAGGATGTGAGAGGCTTTTAGAGTGACTTTCTCTGTGAGAGAATGAGAGCAAACAAGGAATAAAGCGGTTCTACTGATAAACATGTCTGTATTCTCATCACACATTGTCGGAATTACATTATGATACTGTACTCACCAGCATGAACACATTTCACTGTTCCAACCAGGACTAATTATCCGCTCATCTTGTGTCTGTATGTGAAGCAAACACCCACAGTTCTCTTTCTTTATGAACAACATGTCTCCAGCTGAATACATTCTTTTAATCTGAACTCAAATTAGATTCCGCAACCCGCCCTCTCTTTCTTCTTCTCTCCTCCTCACAGATGTCGATGACTGCCAGTCCGAGCCCTGTGAAAATGGAGGCACTTGCATTGACAAGATTGATTCGTTCCTCTGCCTTTGCCTGCCCAGCTATGGAGGAGACACGTGTGAGAAAGGTGAGAATGAGAACACTGCATCAACACATTCAGTTGTTGTGTGTGAAACTGCAGTGGTGGACTTGATTTTTGTTCAACACTAATTTGATTGATACTATGTGAATTGCACACACAAACATGATCTAGGAATAAAGAAAAAAATACATATTTTCTTACAAATGAACCCTTTGTTCCTTGCCAACTGCTGGTGGAAATATTCTGCTCAGTAGGCAGTGCCTGTTAAAGCTGTATGTCACAACACAATGTCACAAAGATTCATTCCTCAGCTGCTGTCAGACACAGTGTCTCAGTGTGTGTCACGGGGCTGCAGACACTAACTGAGATTTCTGCAGGCAACACAATATACACTCTGGTTTCAGTAAGCATATATGCACATACAGTATATCCTTATACCCATGATAAAAGAAAAACACAGTTCTGATATGTTTGATCAGATAGTAATATTGTTTTGGGGTTAGTAATTCTTATTGTATGTAGTTTAATTAAAGGTGTTTTGCTGGCTTTTAATCTTCTTCCATGCTTTTGATGTGGACAATAACTGCTGATCTGCAGGATCCAGGCTCAAAATCACTATTAGTGGTCCAAACCTGCACAGCCAGGCTAGCTGTAAGCAGATATGATTCAAATCAAGGATGGAAAGCTAGAGAGACAAGCATGCAGGCTTCGTTCCTTAATTTAAAGCATGCAATGAACTTGCTGTGTGCAAAACAAGTCTGATGAATGCAATCTTAAATCAAAGTAGGCAAATCAGGATTAGTGTGGTAATCAAAACAGGGCTGCGGCAGAAATCAGTCAACTAACACGAGCTGGGCAGCCCATAATAAGCAAATAGATGCAATTTAGTCTCAGGTGTGTCCGTGTGCTAGGTGGCACAAACCCACCAACCACACACTCATCCCAACAGTCAGTGATTCATCGCCTCACTGGTTTTTAACCACCTCTAGCCCTATATCTGTGTGTGTGTGTGTGTGTGTGTGTGTGTGTGTGTGTGTGTGTGTGTGTGTGTGTGTGTGTGTGTGTGTGTGTGTGTGTGTGTGTGTGTGTGTGTGTGTGTGTGTGTGTGTGTGTGTGTGTGTGTGTGTGTGTGTGTGTGTGTGTGTGTGTGTGTGTGTGTGTGTGTGTGTGTGTGTGTGGCACTAGTGGTAGTGAGAATGAATGAGTATCTAACCTTTGCAGTTATAAATTAATCCACTGGCTTTGGTGTTATTAATGAATACTAATAGTGCAGAGAGAGGGCCACATGTGCTGTGAATTGGAAACGAGCCTGTGTAATTACAGTTCATGTATTTAGCCCTTCAAGATGCCACAGTCATATATTTTTGTCTTTATTTGCCAAATGGGAGGCAACGTTCTGTAAAAGAAAAATCCTCTCTAAAACCATTTGGTGTTACTTCATTTTCCTGCATTTAACTACTTAAATGCCCTTTTAAGAAATTATTTTAGCTCTCTCACTTCCACTCCTCTTTTCTCTTCATCTTTACAGACGTAGAAGGCTGCGAGCACGGTTGGAGGAAGTTCCACGGCCACTGCTACAGGTAAAGATTGTGAGAAACTGCCAAATATATGAACCTGAACACAGTACTGCCTCATCTGTCTACATTATACCCTGGAGGTATCCCTGATATACTTACCACTGAGCTCTTTGCCATTTAAACTTGTCTTGCGGCGTAATGTATGAAATATGTATTTTCATAACCACTTTCACTACGTTTTCCCAAAGGTACTTCACTCACAGACACACCTGGGAGGATGCAGAGAAAGACTGCAGAGAGCACAGCGCTCACCTCAGCAGCGTCATCTCAGCCACTGAGCAGGAGTTCATCAACGGTTGGTGTTTTTCTGTCATAGACAACCTACACCCTAGTACAAATACTCACAAAACCAAACCCACCAAAAATAAATTAAATTAATGTTTTTGGTTTCAACTAAATGTTTGTATATTCTAGAAGAAAATACACTTAAAATGATATACAATAAGGGTATAGCATAAATATCATTAAGCAAAGACAAATAACGTAACAGGATAAACAATAAAATACTTACCTTTTTTACTGCAAGATGCATTGCGAGTATTAACACGTTAACATTAACAGCCCTGGTTTAAACATATATGAGAACAGTATGTTTCTTAGTTTGTGTGTATATCAACGTTTTTACAATAGTAGTAAAGTTAATTTTTTGGTGTTTTTCACAGGTCTGGGACACGACAACGCCTGGTTCGGTCTGAACGATCGCACAGTGGAGGAAGACTTTCAGTGGACTGACAGCAACGATCTGGTCAGTGATCAGTTCTGAACTGTGCTCTCGTGAACATCTCAAACTCCAGTTTTAAGGGCCACTAATATATGTTGTTGGGAACAACCTCAGTTGTTATTGAATCAAAGTTTAACACCCCTCAGATTTTAATTACAGAATCTTTCAAACATCAGCAGACAGACTTAGGATTCCAATGGTGCTAAATGCTAAGCTAGGCAGACGTTATGCAAGTGAGAAGAGCACAGGGAGAGACACAAATAAGGAAATCCCTTAATAAATTGCCCAACTTTATTAAGAGTCCCGCATCACCTACAAACTCCTCCTGCTCACATACAAGTCGCTCCATGCCCTCTCCCCTCAGTACCTCACAGATCTCCTCCACCCATACATCCCGTCCCGCACCCTTCGATCCTCAGACTCTGGCCTGCTCTCCATTCCCCATTCACGCCTCCGCACCTTCGGGGATCGTGCCTTCAGTGTCGCTGCCCCCAACCTCTGGAACTCCCTCCCTGCTGAAATCCGCAACGCCCCTTCTCTCAACATCTTCACGTCAGCCCTTAAAACTCATCTGTTCAACATCGCCTTCCAACAATAACTCACTCTCCCCCCCACTTACACTTCCATTTCAGCCCCCTGTTTTATGTTTTATGTCTTGTCCTTGTATGTTTCTTTGTAAAACGACCTTGAGGTTATGAAGGGCGCTATATAAATTCAAGTTATTATTATTATTATTATTAAGAGAAAAAAAAAAAAAATGCCTGAACTTTCATAAAGTGCACTGCTCACATAGCAAATTCTGCTGAATCCTGTTGTTTTTCAGGTATATGAGAACTGGAGGGAGGGCCAGCCAGATAACTTCTTCGCAGGTGGGGAGGATTGCGTGGTGACCATTGCCCACGAGGACGGCAAGTGGAACGATGTGCCCTGCAACTACAACCTGCCCTACATCTGCAAGAAAGGCACAGGTACTGTTATGCTGCTGGACTCAGTGTAGCAGGACCCAAACGGTCTAGTGTGACTTTCCCAGCAAATCAAAGCTAAATCAATTCATTTGGAGGGATTTTGTTGCCGTCTAATAGAATGTGGTTGCTTATATATTATGTTATCACTGACCAGATGGCGGCTGTTGTTCATCACTGCTCATGCTCATCATCATTTATTGTGCTCTCTATATACAGAAACCATTCAGCTGTTGGTCAGACTTCAGTAGCCGTTTCGCATCACTTCCACTTTTTCTCCATTAAAGGTCACAGCGGCAGATGCTCGATTTAAAAACAAATCTAAACACAAACTTAAGTGAAGATTGTGAATCAGCGTCCAACCTGTATTGATTTTCGAGAGCAATATCAATCTCAATCTTCCTCTTATTGCCGTTCGTCCTCAGGGCTCACTTACAGTTGTCCAGACAGCAGAACCGTTAGTTGCAGTTATTGCCAATTACTCTCTTGTTCATAAATATGATCGGAAATTCCTCTGAGCCAGCTTTGCCAGGTTTTCCTAATACTCTCCCACAACTTCCCTCTGTGGACAGACTGGGAGCCGACCTGAATGTGAATGCAGCGGAACTTGTAGGATGCAAAGAAAGCTTTAGACTGGGACATAATGGAGAAACGGAGGATGCTCAAGAGGAGTTAGAAAAGGTTGGATAAAGATGGAGTAGGACGTTGAGAAAAGGATTAAGTAGTTTAGGAGTGTTTGTTTGTCTGGCTGCGGTCTCATGGCTCTGTGGTTTGGCTGCACTCCCTCTCTGCTGCAAAGACCCAAAACCTCCTTCTGGCATCAACAGGGCTCAGATACAGCAACAAGCTGCCACCTAGAGGCAATACACACCCGCAGGCAATACACACCCGCAATACTGAATATGGTACAAAGTACAGTTGTATTTCTATGGTCTGAGCACCATGAGATTGGAAGGACCCTATTCAAACTGTAAGAGTTGTTTATTTCATTTTTCTCTCAAATGAATCGCAACATTTCTAAAGTTGCTTCCAAACAGAATTCGACTTTGCAGAAAAAGAAAAAAAAAGTACACATGGTCGAAATGCATATGAAATGTGGATGTTGCGCATAGCCCCTGCTGTATGTACTCTCTACATGTATGAAATGTATAACACATTGAAACATACAAAAAGTCCATTGGAGGTATACTCTAAACCCAAGAGGAAGCTGGCGCCCCAGTTGTAGCTTTAATTTGAGGTGGGATTTGTACCTAATGCAGAAAAAGTGGAGTAAATTAACACTATTATATACATATGTAGACTTCTGCCACCACCACAGTATATGTGTCAGTATACTGTACCAGTATATTGTTATGGATATATGCCAACCTTCATCTTGATGATTTATATGGTTTGATTTAATTATTTTTGGCAGTGTTGTGTGGAACCCCGCCCGCAGTGGAGAACGCCCATTTGATTGGTCGCAGGAGGTCACACTACGACATCCATGCAGTGGTTCGCTACCAGTGCTCCGAGGGCTTCTTCCAGCGTCACATCCCCACCGCCCGCTGCCGGGCTGACGGGAGCTGGGAGAGACCCAGGATCATCTGCACAAAGTGTGAGTGTCTGTTTAAACCTTTATCATTTGAGCAAAGGTGTGTAAAGGCTTTTTTACTAACTGATAAGAGTTTATAGATTATCAGTATCCATTTTTTCTGTATCAGTTATTATCAAATTCTGACTCTTATGATAGCCTTTTACTGTCTTGTGGTGGTATGACACTCCATCAAATAGTTTTGTGTTGATATTCAGTCCCTGTTTCGTGTTGGATTTCCATGGTTTAATTTAGACCTGCATTTTTTATGCTCACATTCAGAACAACTTACAATACAGGTAGTGCAGCAGATAAATACGATAAATGTAATCACAAAAAACACATACAGTATAATGCATCCTTATCAAAAATATTTTTGTTGTGTATCTATGTAAAATAAACTGCTATTTTCCAATTCAATTTTATTGGATTTTTGTACTCGAGTTCCATATCAGCTCAAGTCTCAAGTCCTGTATTAGTCAAGCTTTGGTACAAACTATTGGTTACTTCAAATATTTCTTAAATTAACAGGATGAATGTGTTAAGGAGAGGTAAAAAGAAAGAAAGAATACAATTACAGTTGTGTATCTACCACAATAAACTTTAAAGCCTTTTTGCTCCCTCTTTCAGCCCGGCGGTCACACCGGTACAGACGCCACCATCACAGTCAACATAACGAGCGCCGCGGCCACAGAAGACACGGAGGAGATGGACACAAGGCCAGAGAGGACGCACACAGCTACTACTGAACCAAATAATACAGCGTCTGCAAAGCCCATGTGCTAACCACGGCCCATAAAGAAAGACAGTAGCTCACCCCCATTTCCTTTCCTGCTTCTAACCATGCTCCGTTTGGCTTTATTCCTCCTTAACAATTAGGTTTTCTTACTCTGACATACTGTACAGTTTATCTCCATAACCACTCTCCCGGTGCTTTGATGCTTCTTTATGTTTTCACCCTGCTTCCTTTAACCGAGGTCCATGCGAACACTAGCTATGACACTAACTCCCTCCCTAACATCTGAGTAATGTTAATCCTCTTCCTGTCTACGAACTAAACCCCGCTCAGTCTGTCTGACTGACAGCAGTGTGTGACGTATGCATGTGAGAAACTTAGAAAAGTGCTGAGTCACTTTTTGCAAAGGTTTGCTTGTTCAACATGAAAACGATTCTCATACTAGTATTCTGTTTACAAAGCACAGATGTAATTGATGCATTTAGTCCATGGAGACCCTGAGCTTTTTGTATGTGTACTGTAGCTGTTACTTTTTCCATAGAGCAACTGAGAGCTGACCTGTTTTTATTCTACTGACATGCTTTTTCTAATCTTTGCTATGTTTTTGTGTTATGTTACTATTTATTATAAATCGTTTGCTAGTGAGTATGCTTTCATTGTTTACTTATACTTCAAAGAGCCGACTTAACATCATTTTCTATACCAGTATATAAGTCCAACAGTCAACAATAAACTAAATTAATCATTTGATAAGCTAATCTCTGTATTGTAAATATTGTGGTGTTTGTTTTTGGCTGATCCCTGATCAATAGTTGGACCTTGTCTAATGAAATAGATCCCCCCATCCCTATAAGCACTCTCAACTAATGAAAATGTCCCGATGACATAGATAGTGTTGATGGGGTTATACTTTAGGAGATAACCACTTGATTGTATCTGAATTGCTAAATACTTTAAATCTTTGCACGGCTATTTTTACTTTGATGAGTAGAATGTCACAATTTTTTGTCTTTGATATTTGATCGGTCATTCACTTTTTTGGTGTTCTTGTGACTTTTTGTCCTGCTGTTGTATTCCATTCTTAATAAAGTAAAGAAAATGAACAATAGCATTTCTGCGTTTTTTTATTCAAGCTCACAAACCAACATCTGGTTCTCAGCTTCTTCTTCATGCATATTTTAATAGGCCATGATAGCGCTACAACACTTATGTTACAAATATCTTAACAATGCACCACTGGATGGATAACATTTTGTAAACAGTCATGGTCCCCAGGGGATCAATCCAATTTATTTATTTATTGATAATTTTTGTCTTGAATGATCAAATACATTTTAGCACACACCACAAGGACACCTATCAGATCAAAAACTTTAATTTGTCTAACGCATTGGTTTTATATACTTTCAAAACTGACAACATTCCCATGGGCCTCATCTAGCTTACGTTTAGTAAGTAAATGTTGGCAACCTTACAAACTGAACTAATACACTTACATGGTAAACATAAACACCAGCATGTTAGCATCCTAACCACAGACTATAACAGTATAAGAAGTCGACACATTTACTATAACGTCACTCGTGGTTTGTGGACTATGATTTTAAAGCCTTGAGTTTGGCATCCTGGCAGTAGCCATTTAGTTTTTTGGACTGAATGCTGAAATTTTGAGGCAACCAATACTTTGAAATTAACTCTCATGAACATGAACAACAGAGTGGTAGAGACAAGTCAATCAAAACGATGGTATGCCCTAAAACATACCCTGATTTGTCACCATTTTTTCTCCAATTGGGATAACATTTACAAAATGAACATTATACTATTGAGAAGGATTTCATACTAGTGATTACAACAAAAAGCTTATCAAGAAAATATTTACTAAGGCAATAAATCCAACTAGAAGTTTATTTTGTAATGTTCTTATAGACTTCTATGCTGCCTGCTAGATGTTTGATAGCCCTTCTGCATTGGCTTCATGTTTCAGACCCAAAGGCTTAATTTAGATGCTGACATCATCATTTAGCTCAACGCACCACTGTAACTAAGAATCCTCACACAGAGCCGTAGACTCGGGTTTGTTTTACTGGAGAGTGATCCTATAATCCATTACTTGTAGACAGGAAAGGGCTGTTATCCCTAGATTGTTTCTTTCGTGTCACCTTGCTACCCCAATAGAGGAAACTTTATCAAATCCCTTTATTTTGGGCTTTATCTTTCTGAGCTTTGCTGCACACTTCATATTGCACTCTGCACAGCGAGCAATAGTTGTATCCTGTTTGGTTCAAAGGCAATTTTCTCATCTCTGTTGTGTGTATGTGAGCAGCATATTTAAAGAGAGCAAGACGGCCCACCAGGTGAGTGGCCCATAAAAATCAAAAAGCTAGAATGGAGCAACAGAAACCTTGCTGTCAAATTATCCATTACGTTTTATTTTGGTGAATTTGATTTTAATATGATATACAAATTAAAACAGAAATATATTTATGGTTCCTCTCTCTTTATGGTTGTTTACTTCTGTCTAAAATTATTGATCCATTTAACAGCCATGGATAGCCAGGATTTTATTAATGATACATCTTTTATGTAAATCCTAACTTTGTAATTGGCCTAAATGTCAAATTCCGCAACCAAAAACATCTGTATCCTCCTTCAAAATAAAAAAGGACAAGATTTGGATCCACCATGTGAAAATGTCACTTTGGCACCCAAAACAACAAACGTTTGGGCCACTAACAGCAGACCTCAGTGCCATGTGACAATTTGTACTGTCATGTTGTCGCTCAGCCAAACTCAGGGTTCATCTCTAATCAGTTTCACAGCAAAGTTAACTGGGCCAGCGGTTCACTGCACTTTGGGCACAATGACAGCACCGACCGGAGGCAATATTGACAGCTAAAGAGATAACCTATCAAACTGCCTGGGTGCTGAATAAAGGCAGAACCTTAGATATACGATCTTCTAGATTATATGTATATTCTTTTCAAAGGTAGACAAACGAGACATCAGGTAAAACACACATATAATGTAAATCCCTGGTGCAAATAACTTGTATCCGAGTTTCATCTATTTGTTTTTATTGAAAATAAAGTTAAACATAAAACATGAAAAAACACTGAGATGCAACTGGAGATGAAATTGCTTAATCAAATTAGTACAGCACTATTTTGGTAATCATTTAAAAGCTGTTGGGATGAAAAAACAAAACAATGTAAAAGATGTCACCTTGTACTGTTTTTAATTGTGATAGACATGTTTCATTATTTTCCAGACTAAATAATTTAACATTTCATTACAAAGTTATGCTAGTTGCCTCCCATGTGACATCATGTGTGGATCGAATATTTTGACACTATATAAAGTCTTTATATAAAAGGAGTTTTTCCTTTATGAAATTCTCCACTTGAATACCTCTTTCAACCCACCTCAGCAACTCTTAAGTTATTGAGCCTTTTAGGAATTCAGTGAATCTTCCTCTCATATTCACAGTTTTTAAACACAGAAATCTGTGATAGTCTTCCCTGACTGAATATTGGATCAGTAGAAAACAAAAGATTCAAGCTGTGGAGTTGTAGTGTGGTTATCTTCATAAAAGGATGCACCATGGTGACGGCTGCTCTCCAGTAATGCGTTGCCAACTGTCTGATCCAGGCTAATAGTCTCAGTTTGGGGAGATACCAACTGGGTGTCTGCATGAGTCACCTGAAAGCTGACCTCATCAGCAGCCTTCTTATCAGGGTCCAATAGTCCGTGAGGGGAGTGCTGCTGGTGCCGCTGTGCTAGGTATTTGAACGGTTGACTCAGAGAGTAACGTTTTTAGATCTCCTCTGGGTTTCAGGTTGAAAAATGGTGTGTTTAAAGCAGTTTGCGTGCCAAAGAGAGTCCCCTGAAAACATTAGCCTTGTCACAGCGTGAAGTATTTCTCGACAGTCTGTGGCTGGTGTGTGGTCTAGTTTTTCTTCTTCTCCTTGTTGGTCTGTCCCTCAGGAACAGGTTTCATGAAATAAACGGGGTTGGTGTGGCAGCGCAGGGCCAGCAGAGCCGGCAAAGCAGCCAGCAGCACATTGAGGGTGATAACAGGCCACCATTTGTCTGCTGGGACTCGGTACGTGTAGGGAGTGCGGGAGTGCTGAGATGCTCCGATATGGCACCACTGGCTCTGGGGGTACAGCAGGGGGGAGTCAGCATTTATGCTGTATTTGCATGGAATATTAATAGCAACAAAAAACATAACTGCAATTACCTGAGCCATGGCCCCAGCAAAGAAGATCGTCCAGTCCAACATCCAGCTGCATCCAGGTGTTCTCAGACCATAGGTGAAGAAAGCCATCAGGGGCATCGCATAGAACAAATACACCAACATCTGCACAACAAGACGAATCAAACAATCAAAATCAATCAAACAAGAAGATACAGTGTATTAAGATTCTGATATCATTTTCTCCACACTCACCATAACCCTGGGGAAGACCACTGGGTCTTTGAGGTAGGGCTCGTACTGGTAGATGTAGGTGAAACAGGTGTCGAGAGGACAGTCCAGCACCACCTGCAGCAGAGCAGGAGGAGCGGGTTATAGCATCCATACTGCACCATCATCACTCAGTGAGTTCATTCAGAAGCAGTAATGCAGGACAGATAGAAAAGCCCACATGTAGTTTTACTCACAAAGCCTCTGAAAACAGAGAAGGCCATCGCTCCGAGCAACATAAGAGACAGAAGCAGGTCAATGGGCCGAAAGATCAAACCTTTCTTCTGCTCTGCTGAAATCTAGTCAACACAGGGAAATAGGTAACAGTACTGTCCATCCACATACTTAAATTACTACATAACAGTCATTATAAAGCAAGATTATTATATGCAGATTTGCATACAGTAGGCTGCATTTTTTTCTTTTCTGTGATTATTGATGATTATTCAATAAACAGTTAGGTTTACAAGTGAATGAATAAGTTGCATTTACAAAACAAAAACAGCATTAGTTAAGTTAGTTGATCCTCTGTGCCATAGGTTTCAGACAATCGCATTTGTCAGGGTGATGAAATAATAAACCAACTGTTATTGAAATTACAAACTGTTCTTTAATCTTGCTTTTTTCTTACTGTAAATATGAATTTTGTACATTTTCATATCTTCTGTACACTGACAGAAGCTCAAATGAAACAAACAATTGTTGGACACCACTACTCTACAGATACAAAGATTGTTGTAAATCTGCTGGGACTTACCTTGTCTGCAGTGACGACTGGCATCTCTCTGGGTCTGCTAAAGAGAACAGAGGCCGCCCAGAAAGGGGCCAAAAAGAAGGGGACATTCCTCCAAAAACCTGGTCGAATGTTAGTCCCGTATTTACCTGCATAAATAGGAACATCACTTGTAGTAAACAAACACAAACAAGACAGAGGATGTGCTAAATCAAATGTGGCATATCTCACCAATCACCACTCCTGGGATGTGAACAATTTGATTGGCGATTGAGGAGCCTGCCCACAGCAGCCCCAGGCTACGATAGGACTTCCTGCATGAACAAATAAACAACAGTTGTTCTTAGAGGACTCACTGAACACAGAGCAGACCGTTTTTTATCTGCTGACAGCTTACCCTCTGAACATGCGGTGGATGATGGTGAGGAAGAGGATAAAGTGTACGATGCCGTCCCAGTATGACATCATCACAGCATAGGCGGTGCTTAGATGGGGCTCACCCTAAAGAGACAGATCACATAAGGAATTTCAGCTTTTGTTTTGACATGTAAAGAAAATACAAAGCATTATAAAGAAGTAGAGAAAGGAAGGGAAATGTTTAGCTCTCACCTTCTTTAGGTAGAAGCCCATGAAGCCAGAGATTAAGCCATCCTGCTCTAAAGCATTAGTTAGACCCACCATGCAGGTGAAGGAAAACTCTGCAAATACTGAACACAAAGAGCCACAATGAACAAAACGACCCCTTCATTTTACTAATATGTTGAAGTTTTTGTGGGTGTATGTCTGGTTCTAGGCTTACCATAGAACAAGGGGTCTACTTTCGTCTGGTTTGACACAGTGAGGCGGAGGAGAAGGAGTACAAATCCCAGGATGGACATTCCCAATCCCAGGATCGGAAGAGGCCTGAGGAATAATGAGAGATTATAAATCAATTTGCCAATTGTGTTTAAGGAAATGATCTTACTACGTTTCTTCAACTGGCATTTTGTTAATCAAGTAAGAACTCAAAAATCTAGAAAATAATTAGTAGATTAGTCCAAACGAAAATAAACTTTAGCTGCAGCCCTGATTATAAATGATGTTCATCACATTTATACTTTCATCAGAAACAAAGAGGTTAGAGTGAATGTGAATAGACAAACCAAGAAACATTTGTATTAACCTGTTATTCCCTTTGTTTCCTTTCTAGAACAATATGAAATGGGACTGAACTCTCATAATCCTCATTTTCAAGGCTCCCCTCCTGCTCTCATTCAGACATCTGATTCGAAGATGTTTTATTAAATTCAAGGTTTTCTTTGGTGATATTCTTAGTTTGGTCTAGAAATAACACTGGTCAAGTTTTGTACACCATTCAATATGTGGTCATTAGGCTACTTTTAAAGGTTGCTGCTCTACACTATGTGTCACTGGTCTTGGAACAAGCTACCTTGATGAAAGTGTGTGTGATTCAGTTCTAAAGCCTTGAAACAATGTAGGCAATGTATCTACATTGACTTTAAGAAGTGTACAAATATTTTCTTCAAAATGTAATACATTTAATCCTGAAGGCTTAAGTGAATATTGTTTTCTGTGGGCTTTACGAACCTGCACAGTGACTTTAAACAAGGTTACCTCAGGATAAACACGCCCTCACTAAAACCTCCTTTTCCCTCAGGCTTGGACCTGTTCATTACATTACATTGCATTTAGCTGACGCTTTTATCCAAAGCGACTTACAATAAGTCCATTCGACCAGGAAGATACAAACTTGAAGAAAACGGAATCATATAAGTACATCAGGTTTCATAGAGCCAACACATTTCAAGTGTTACTTAACGAGCTTTAGATAAGCCAGTGCCTTGTTAGTAATTGTATTGCTCGAAGTAGAGTCGAAAGAGACGAGTTTTTAAGTCTGCGCCGGAAGATCTTCATAAGCCTATTAACATCAGCAGCTCCTTTTACTGTGCACTGCCTCCATACATCAGGCCCTTACGATAGTGGAAATATCAAAGAGAGTTTGTTCACTTACTCCTGAAGCGCTGGGATGTTGTTAATAGTGTACAAAACTCCAGGAGCCAAGAGAGAGACGATCAACACGCTGACTTCCACCGGCGGCCTCATTGTTGAAATCCTATGGTTTGACCTCTTTTTGAAAGAAATATCCACCCAGAAGTATTTTTCTTCTAAACACAATGAGCTGTGAAGCTTGGCATGTTAGAATAATGTGTCCTCTCCACTGACACCGAGGGAGTTTGAGATAATTAAAAGGAGTGTCAGCCCGTTGCCTTTTGATCTGTTGTGAAACTGCTGCTCCAACTTACTATCTAGCTAGTCTCAAAGTTCAGACCAGGTGTCATGTCTGCTGGGGGAAACTGTAAAGGGAGAACGGTCCAAAGAGCAGATTATGGACTTCTGGGTTGTGTGTAATGTGCCAAATACACTTTTGTCTTTGTGGAAACAAGCACTTTCGAAATTCTGCCACTGAATAGGCTACAGTGAATTCTATGCTAATGCCACACACTTGCTACTAGCATACTACAACTAGTTATTTTTACTCGGCGTGTCTTTGCACAGACTGCCACCTGGTGGACACACTTATCTCGACTTTATCTCCTTAGTGACTTTTTCAAAACACTGAATTTCACCTTTGTGCCTATTCCTTTCTAATGTCACCCATGAAATCGTGCTACAGGGGATTACTTTGAAAATAAAACTGGGTTAATGCTGGAAATCTTGACGTGTTGTCTGGGCTCCTGTGGCCCCTGGGGTTTGATTAAGGCCATCTGTCCTGTTTGGTGTAAGATTAAGAACTCCTCCATGTGATGTCTACAGTCTTGATTAGTTTCTGGATTATATCTGAGAGAGGACATAAAGTTCAGAACAAAGATTATGTTTTTTCTCAGTCACTGGGCAGTTTCTAAAAACACTGTCACTTACCACTCTACTTTTCTTCAAATTGCGTGAATTAGGCCTCAACATCTCAGGGATAAACATTTGTAAACCTAAATCTGATGCAGGTATCTTCTGTATCAAAGCAGCTGAAGAGGATTAAGTTGCTGCTGCCACATAGTGACCAGTGGGAAGCGAGAGTGGAGAGGGGTGGAGAGTGCAGCCTTAGAGCGGGCATGAGATGCGATTAAATCAGACAAACCTTCGCATGCACAGCAGACACACAGTTAGTTTGAGGTGACAGATTCTTTTAGAGTCCACCCAGTTTGCTGCTATGATGCATCCTCTAATCTTAGGTATTATAGTCGTGAACACTTCTCTAACTGTCGTCTTCTGGGTCTTGATCCTGGGCGACTACTACATGAAGTGGCAGACGGATCAAGAAGACAAACCCAAGAAGATCGTCACCCCGGCCTGAGGGTTGAAATGGACTGACTGAAACTGTTTTGTTTTTTGTTTTAGGACTAGTGAGTAAGGGCAGCTAGTAGTGCTTTCTGTCGAGTCTGCTTATGATCTTTCTGTTTCACCTACTTGCAAACTAACTAAACTGAAGGGATCCTGCAACCAATCGAGAAAGGAGTCCTTCTTACAGGTAATGCCTGGATTTATTGAATAACTTAGCACAGGTAAATGCATTGAATTGCACCTTTTTATTGTCTTTGAGTTGTCCTTAAGTCGTATTTGTGGTTTACAGTGTGAATAATCTGTTGAAACTGCACCACACAGTTTCAACAGGCTTTGCAAGTGATGCTTAATGACCTACGTCTTTTGTTTTGCTGTCTGCTGACTCAGATAATAGTGTGGCTTGCATCCAGCAAATCCTGTCATGGATTACGAAAGAACATCTTAATACTGATAGACAGCCTGACTTTCCAGAGATCCTCATCCTGAGGAACATGCAGAGACCTCACATTGCTTTTTCACTATACCAATCCTTCTGTTTTGTCTCTTTGTCACCTGGTTCCTCCTCTCCTGGAAACTGGATTTTCGTTCAAGTTGAACCTTCTTTTAAATCTTGCTTTTATATCTTCTGCACAACATGACAGACAACTTCTACTTTGGTCTGCACCCAGTCTCTTGGTTCACCCTATTGGTGAATATTGCCATCACCATAATAGAATGGAAATTTCTCATGTCCAGGTTTTGTAGCATTCCCGAGCCACCAAAAGAATAAATCTACGAAGCAATCTACATCCTGATGCTCGATCGAGAACAACTGAAACGAGAAAATTAATATTTTTAAATCAATTACCTGCCCACTTTATCCTTGACGGTGGGTTCTGCTGTGCTATGACAGAAGCTTTGTTTGGCCTGTTTCTCTGTGTGACATACATTTCTGACATGTGTTTTGTGGTTATTTCCAGAGACGCCTGTGTACACTCACCAATCCAGAAATCCTTTCATTTGCAAGTCAAAGAAAAATAACTGAGGAGCTTTTTCAACTCTTTATCCCAAGGTAAGGAGTCATAAAACTTCCCCATTTCATCAACAATTGCTCCTTGTCTTCTCTTATAGCTTCTCATAATTTAAACGAGACAGGGAGATATGTTCTTTCCTTAGCATATTTTCTTATGAGTCTTTCATAAGTTGCATTTGATGATGTAGTTTTACTACCCGTGGGGATATTTATTGGACGCACTTTGAAATATCACCATCTGCTGTTTTATCAAGCAAGAAATGAGCCATGAAAATATATCAGTCAATTATGTGAAAGGACATTTATAGAATATAAGAAGTGGATGGGTGGATTGAAAGCTCAGGATATCCATAAAGTGATGTAAGTTAAAAGCCCAGAGAAAGATTGTTTACTCTAATATAGAATATGTATATAAATATATATATGCAGCATGTTCATGGAGGACCATAAGCCTCTTTGTCGTATTACTGTCGACCTCTCCTCACTCATATCTCTAATCCCTACAGATGGAAAGCTGATATTGCTCTGTGACAGATTCAATCCTATTAGCTCTGTCTGTCCTATATTTACCTCTCTTCCGTCTCACACTCCTTGCTCCCCACCGATGGTGTGACCGAGGGCCCCTCAAAATACTACAAGGAGGGATTCTGAGATTTAGGTCTAGACGAAAGATTAGCACTGTAGGCGTACTTTTGTATCACTCACATAAGAGACCATCTTCTCTTTTTTGGACCATATCGACATTTCCATCCCTCCTCCATCAGGCCATACTTACCAACTTCAGAAAATAAAATGTTAAAATCTTCTTCTCACTTTCCTTCCTCGTCCCCGATGCACCTTTATCCCCCTTAAGCTTTCAGAGTGCCGTGAAGAAGAAAGGCAATACCTCCCCCAAAGAAACATCCAAAAAGCTTCACCACGTTGCTTGAACAGGCTATCTTTTGAAAGACAGTATCCACTTTTAAACTCTACCACAGCAACCTAAACCATGAACCAACAACCAGTTGTGTCCCTGAACGCCACAGGAGGAGCCCTGCTCCTGAACCTCTCACAGTGGGTGTTTGAGCACCGGAAGATCCTGCAGGTGACCAGCAGGAAAGAGGAGGAGGCCTATTTCTTGGACTACATACCGCCGGCGAGAGATGCTATAACTCTGCAGCGCAATGTAGTCTATATCGTAGCTGCGGTGGTGTTGGTCATAGTGGCCACTTACGCCATAGTAGGACATCTCATTAATGACCTGATGCATGACCTTGCAGGTAACAGCCTGGCTGGTGTCGTCCTCTTCCTTTCAAATCACTCTTTTCACCCTGGTGTCACTTTTTCCCCCCCGAGATGTTGGGCCATGACTACATCAGTGTGTTATCTTTCCCTGACAATGTGAAAAAATGACTTTCCGTAACATTTACCCTGATATTTTGTGTTCTGAAATCCACCTTCCCAGCTGTTTCCATGTTATACCATTAATGTGATAGACTTAAGTGAATAACTGCTCCTAAAATAATAACTTTAAGTGGTACTTTGCAGTAAGTGGAGAGGGTCAAAAGCGTCTTTTAATTGACTGCCTCTGCCTGATAAATGCCTACTTCTTTAAAAAAATGTGTAGTCTTTTTTTACTTGAGAGAGCTCCCATTAGAAGAAAATCTCTATTTTCTTCTTAAGGATCACTGATAAGTAAAACCGCACTTTATATGTCAAATTGGTGCAGTGCCCCTTTGAAAGTTACACTAGGAGTCAAAGACAAATCCTCTTGTTTTACTCTCTAATTTCTTCTCTGTTTTTCTACAGACTGGTTCCTTGGTCCCAAAATAGTGGAGGATAATTCAGAGGAAGGGAGAGCGGAAACAGCAGAAGAGCACCGACTGAGCGCTTGCAGTAAGCTGATGGGGAAAGACAGGATGGAGATGGAAAAAGAGGGCCTTCTGCCAGGTTTCTATCCGGAAGATGTGGACTACCACCGTCCATCTGTCCAGCCTCCATACCCCGGAGAAAAAAGAATATCTGCTCAGAGTGTGACCTTCACCTGCCCCATGACCTCCTATGCCACCTCCCTCTGAGTTCAGATGACTTTTTTTGTTTTAGCATATTGATCTGATTTCAATGCATTGATCAGAGTTGTCTCTTGCTGTAGTGATGCTTAATGCTAAGGTAATTTAGTTTTATAAAAAACACATGTGGCTTAATAGAACGTAAAGTTTGTACTTATCTTAATACGAAACAAATGCTTACTTTGATAACTTACATGTTCCATAATGTCTCATACATTTTCTACAAACTTTAAATATGTTTATGTGAGCTAAACAAATACACTATATTTCATTAACTAAAGCGTAAATCCAAAGACTATATATTTAAATAGTATTTATACAGTATATATGAAAAGCTGAATGAAAATATAAAGAAAGTTTTATAAAATTGTATGAGAATTACAATCTGTTTATTTCCTCACCGTGACTGGTCAAAGTCATAACCTGAATTTTTCCATAACGTCAGACATGTTGCTGTAATGTGTCGCGGAAGAAAAAAGTGTATCAGTTTTGTCTGTTTTGGTGTTGGACTAAGCTTCTCTTTAGTAAACAGCTGAATCATACGAGAGAGTCTTGTCTGTGTCCTTTAATCCATCTTACCTTCCTGTAATACCTGGGTACGTCAGGGGCAGTGACCTTATCCATAATGACAAGGGTCACTGTACATTAGTTATATTAAATACTGTCAGATAAAGCTGTAAGAGGAAGAAAATAGAAAGGTACGTACATAGATACATAGATACTGTACATAGATAGATAGATAGATAGATAGAGAGATACATAAATGAATACATACATACATACAAAAATGCGTACATACATAGATGCTGTTCTATTCATCAGGTAAATATCCCTCACCTCATTAACAGACTGTGCTGGTGGAGGCGTTCCTCTGACCTTCACTGCCTCAAGCTGCTGCAGCTAATCTATTCCCATCTGCGTATCTCCACAGGCAGACAGAACATTTGCACAGGGAAACAAAATTAAAAACTTGTCAGGATGAGAGATGTAGTGGTACTTTTTATGATTTTAAATCCGCTTGGTGTTCACAAGAATGTAAAGACACCCGGTGTTTTGGAAGGTCGTTGCCTGCTGCTTCCTTGCTGTAAGTGGAAGTTAATCTGAAAGCTACACGTTTGAAAGGGTTAATGCATTTTCATTGTGTTAAATATTGTGGAGCAATGAGGTACTTCCTCCTGATCACTTTGTGAGTTGAAAAGATGTGTCGGCTCCTTTCCTTACAGTAATGACTCTGAGACATTAAGAGGATTCCCAGGCTGACTTTGAAGACTCTCAGCGATGGAGTGGACGGAGGACAGCTCAAACTTTCCTCACAGAGAAGACGATGGGACGGTGTTGTTTGAGAGCTACATTCCCCCCTCTCGGGACGCTGTCAACCTGCCTCCATATGTCCTCTACCTGATCATGGCCGTCTTCGTGGTGCTGGGTGTTCTTTATGCCATCATCGGCCACCTCATCATAGACCTCATCCATGACTTTGCAGGTTTGTTTCTGTGCTGTAGGTCCTTTTTAAGTAAGAGGTAAGGGGATGGGGTTACAGTAGTGGCACAGTTTTCACCCTCAGCCTAATTTCTCTATCATAATTTCTGTTAAATATTTCACGAGCAGCAAATGAACAGTTAAACTAACAGCTATAGATTTGTTTGAATGTATACAAATGTTTTCTATAATTAGGTGATACATGATATATAGTCATTATACATGTGTGCAAAACATACTATGGTCCCATCACAGGGTTGGGTAGCCAATTTAAAATGCTATAGTTTGCGGTGGTGGCGAAGTCGATAGGGAGTTGGCTTGGCAACTGGAAGGTCACCAGTTCAAGTCCGGGCAAGACCAAGTGCTACCGAGGTGTCCCTGAGCAAGGCACCGTTCCCTACACTGCTCCCCGGGCGCTGTTCAAAATGGCAGCAAACTGCTCCTAAGACTATGATGGGTCTAATGCAGAGAAACAATTTCCCCATGAGGGATTAATAAAAGTTCATCTTATCTTAAAGTAAGAATATAAAGAATTTGAGCATTTAATTCAGGTTTTGAAAAAACAATAACTTTTAATAGAACATGTGTTAATCCTAACAGATGTGTTGTATGTTTAGTCCAAAGACTAGTATGTTGCATTTGATGAGCTACTATAAAACTGAAATGTTTGCCTGACGAAACATGTTTGTGACTTTCAAATGTTTTATTATTAGCAGATGAGTGCAGGTCCTGAACGCAAAAATGTTGAGGCCCATTCTTCAGATTATCCACCCATGTCTCCCCTACTATGTGGATATCATCACTAACAGCATTTCTCTTTCATCCACTCTCTTTCCTCCCTCCTGTTCTGCAGACTGTGTGTTTGGGGAGCAGCCTGAGGAAGTGGTGGTGAACTATTGTGAGGCCAAGGATAAATTCATTGTAGACTGGTACCCAGAAACCTGCCCCGAGCTGGAGGCGATGGCCCAGGCTGAGGAGATGATGATGGACAAAGACCACACAATAGCCCCCGTCCCCTGGTTAATCTCAGAACCTCTGGGGGTCAAGTCGTTACCCCGGGTATTCTTTGAGAGAAGGTGTTAAAGGTCACCTATTATGCAAAATCCACTTTTTCATGTCTTTTCTACATAAACATGTATCCCCTCTGTGTAAAGAGAGTGGGGAGTGGCTCCTTATTTTCATCTAAAGTAACAGACAGAGAATCAGCTCTTTTGAAACAGGGCTTATGGGATGCTACAATGCATGATCTGTTTGGTATTTGGAGCCAAACACTTCAGAGACATGTTTTGTATACATCTGAGACCTATAATATATTGATGAAAAACAGTATAAATAGGGGACCTTTAAGAAACACAAGATCCTTCTGTATCTGGAGTGATTATTTTAAGAGGACTGATGTGTTGTTGAATTGAAGTATTACTGTGTATAGTTGGAGATGTTGAGTGCTAAATGCGTGAGTTCAAAGCAGGTTTATGAGGACATCTAGTGTTTGATGAAGTCATTGCAGCTAATTTGGCTGACTACAAGATAATTGTAACTTGCTGGCTTAAAAATAAACGAATAAAGCTAATTAATACCTTAGTCATCTCTGGAAATCTCAACACGCTGTTACTTATTCTGTAAATGACAATCTGTGATCTGTAAATAATGAGCAAGAAATGTTTGTCTCCCCTGTAGTGCATTGATATTAATCCAACAGGAAATGTATCAAGAGTAGATGTTAAATACAATAGCACAGTAGCCTTATTTTAATAAAAACAGGTGGAAAACATTTTTAAATGTATCATTCATATGAATATTAATTCAAGCTCTATGCACAGATCCAAGGACTGGATTCACAACTTAAAGACAGCAATTTGAACCAAAGATTCTACGCTGATCTTAACCAATTGTTAAACCCTAACTTTAAGGAGTACCTTTGCCCAAATAAAAACACATATTCCCTCACTCACTCACACATTTATTACACATATCTTAATGTACCTACAAATATCTGATGATCATGCAGCAGCCTTCAGCAGTGGTTTGCGCTTACAGAGGCTTTGGTTTGTTTGACCTTTGAAGCACTAAAACACATGTGGTTGAATTTAACACCCCCACTCCAGAAGAGGGCGCCATAGTTAACAAAAACAAGTCACAATAAGCTCCACGTCACCACACATGATAGTATCAAGGAGCTGAGAAGCCTTTTAGGACTGATGTGAGTGTATGTTGTTAGAAATAAGAATGCACAAGGCTTCTCGTAAAGAAGTACTTGAACTAAACTCAGCCTGATATATTTGGTCCTTTACTAGCTTGAAGTTATAATTCTTCATCCTTCAGGCTCATGGTGCCACAGGCTCAGATAAGAACTCACTCTAATCATTCAAATCTGTTTCATTTTGAGAAGAAACTACACACAGGCTTTGTTTCCTCTAACAAGATTAACAAAGCTCTTCCCCTCTACACACCCTTTTACTACTGACTGCTAAACCAAACAACGATATAATCTTATTAACTTTGTCCCCCTTAATCCCCTTCTCTTTCAAAACAGGACCCTCGAGTCAATGTTTCAATCAAAAGCCTCTACAACTTCATATAAATAACCGTTGAGTCGGACTCCTAAAACTCAACTCTGTCTAAATCAGTGTAGAATAATGAAATAAAATGCTAATAATCAAGCAAAATCTGAACAATGTGTGCTGTAAAGCCTTTATTACTCTCTGCCCTGAATACCACATTGTTTCAACTAATTGTTGCCAAGTATGCATAAAGCAAAAGTTAGTGCAGAAACCATTTTCCAAGTATTTCGCAATAATTCAGTTAAAATTAGAAAACTAGAGGAGAGATCATGTCATGGGATTAAAACAGACTGCAACCTTACATGGCTTTTCTGTTAGCATCTTAAAAATATATATATTTCTCCGATTCAGAATTGTGCAGTTTATTTGTACTTTAAACATGCATAACTAATAATTGAGTGTCCTATAGTGTGATATAACTATTCATCAAAAGTCAAAATCAAAAAATCAAAATCAAAAATCAAAAGTCAATTGAAATATGTATTGCATCACCCCTGCAAGCACAAGTCATTTGCTTGATAATGAATTGATGCATTGTAGCAATAATTGTAGTCAATATCAAAGAGAGATGTAATTTCGATATTTTAGTCCGAGCTTGATTGGTCCAGCTACCTCAGTATATGTGATTTATAAATAAAAAGATTACAGGAAAACGGTTTGATCTTCTGTCTCAGAGTAAACTGGAGTATTAATCAACATTTTGCCTATATGGTAATGGTAACATTATTCTTGGAAAATCAACCATTTTCAATCAAATCAGGAAATTAATGAACATTATTTTTACTCAGAATGCCGTTTTACTATAAGCAGCTCATTGTTCCCCTCAGCTCGTGCTGGTGTTCAGGTTGAACAGCAGGGGCTCTGCTCTGTGGGACGGGGCTCTGTGACATCCAGCATTTATTCTCAGGGCGCGCATCCGCACACACCCCCTCCTAACCTGAGCGCGGTGCTTCGAGCGCGTACACTATGATATGTTCCTGACTGTGTGGTTGTATTTTCTGTCAAAATGAACAATGGACTGGTGATTTAAAGCAGCGGTTTACCGGCATGAATGCCCGTTGACTGAAGGAAACAGCCTATATGGATTGGATCTCATCGCCACCGGAGCAAATCTGGGGAGAGTCTGAGAGGTGAGGCGCTGTTAGGATGCTTGTGTGCGGGGGAACACCGCAGAGGAACACTATAGCCCTCACTGGGTATCTTTAAAAAAACGGGCTTATAAACTGTTGTTGGGTGAATTAAAAACGTAATATCGGTTTCTATGTGCTTATTTTCTATATGTGGTTTTCAGCGTTCTGTCGTGCATCCTCCGGTGTGATAAGGGCCGTGTCTGTATCACATACAGTAGCATCCTCTATGGGTCGGTTGTTAAAGGTATTGAAGCTACTGGCAAAAAGATTGCTGACGTTCATTTGCTATATTGCACCGGATGTCTCTATTGTCAGCCCAATGCATTCATAATATATTTTCTGATTACATATATAGGGTAGATGACATGATTCAGGAGGCTAATTTTGGCCTACTTTGCACAAATGAACTTACATTGCAATAAAGTAGCAAACATTTAAAGGGCCCAACACTGCATTTGGGATACATGGCCAGGGAGACACTCAATGAAGCAAGCCAAGAAGTAAAAACTAAGATTAAATTCCTTCAAATACTCGAGAGAGCACGACTGAATAAGGACTGACTGCATGACTTTCAATAATAAAAATCGTTTTGACTCATCACAACCCACGTTAAGCATCAATATGGAGTATAAGAGTACTTATCATTAATTCAGAGTTATTGCAGTTCAAATTCTCCATGCAGTGTGTGGTATTGTATGTAGGTTACTGCATCACCAAATCCCTCCCACACAGAGGGGCTCTCACTGTTACTAAAAATGGACATTGATATTTGCACAACAGTAGTGAACACGTAGTGATATTGATACCCTGCCCACCACAATGATGCAGCATGTATAGACTATTCATCCACCTGGCAAAGGTTTAATCCTCTGGCATGCAGCAACTGTCTTTACATTTTCTGATGGAGCAGCTGTCGGAGGAATGTACACACAGAGATTGGAAAGGGGACAGCTAATGAACAGAATGCAGCCCTGTATGAGGGGTAATGGTTGGCAAAAATAGTGGGCTTATGCTGCTACTGTTGTGCTGTGGTCAGTGCACACAGATTATGAGACAAACGACACCTGGGCAAAGACATGCAAGAGCCCCCACAACCTCTAAGAGCAATACAGATTTTATAGCTGTTTAGCCTTTTCTGTGTGTATCTTTTTAGTAATGTCATGTTTATTGTAGTCATTTTGTGCCTATCTGTCATTGTTTTGTGTTTACTTATTTATTTCCTTCATTTCCAGTCTCTTCCTGGTTGGCATGTCTCTTTGTAGAACATTTTGTAGATGTACGCCCGTTCATTAATCTTGTTTTATTTAATTGGAAATCACTCTGTTAAAACCAGATTAAGAGAACACTGAATGCACTGATTGCATCTGTCATGTGCACATCTAGGTTTGAGTTTTGGTTGGTAGATAGCAGGTAGGTACGTCTACTAAAGCTCTGAGTGGCTTGGTTCAACTTTGAGCCCCAGTTGCTCCCCTTGCTGGGACTCCCTGATGACCCCCAATTCCCCAAAGACATGTAAATAAGATTATGCTGTTAGAGAAAAGATTTGAGCGGCTTTTTCAATTTCCAGAAGAGCTCTTTCTCTCAGAATTACAAAGCTTATTTTGTAAGATATTCACACGTCTATAAATGTTGTGGTGGATATGCGGATATGGGTTTCTGATTTCATAGGTATTTTCTTCTCTCTCTCTTATGTATTATGTAAGTGTTGACAATATGTTTTTGTTTCTCTCGACAGTGCTGTGGAAGAGCAGACTTCATCCAAAAACCCAGGTCGCATGACAGGTACACAGCGGTCAAGGATCATGTTAAATTATATTTGCTAATATGGTTTGCTAATTCACAGATATTTGGTGATTTAAAAACATGTTTTTCCTCTGCTTAGATTTGTGTCGTAATGAAACAGACAACTCTCCTCCTCTTCAGCTTCACACGCTCAGGGAGTTTGAACAGGTGAGACCTTTTATTTTAAATTGTCAATGAGCTTAATAAAAGTGACACTTCTTTGTCCTCCGCCATAATGAACACTATTCTCGTCAGTAATAACATACAGTGCCATCTAGTGGCTTCACATCTTCCTGCAAGAAGTAATGAGGTGATTGTGGTCTGCTGTTATGCAATAATCCTGCTATGGAAGAAGATTACTGAATATTGAAGAAATCTAATACGTATATCCTTACTCATAACCATACTCTCTCGGGAACATATTTTATTAAATGACTATACAGAAAGGGAGAACTCCTGCAGCTGATAGTATCAGATGGAAAACACCCTGATCCCTCCTGGTTGTGAAAGAGTGCCTCTGGCTACATGGCCTACTTTAGGATTTCTCCTCAGACTCAGCCGCACTATTTTTGGGAATTGTACCAGTCGCATTGTTCAAAAAGACTACATTCAACATCCCTCTTGATGTTTGGCAGCAGGGTGTTGGAATGAGTTTGGAGAACAGTCCAGATCACAATTTAAACCTAAATATGACAATCATAATTTATGCTGATAAAGTGTACTTCAACAAGGCAAAAGTTGGATGTTTTGGTCTGATGCGGCACAACAATGTAAATGTCTTTAAATAATCATGACTATGAATACAAAGAAAAAGACTGACTGATTGGTAAACCAAAGCCTCATAAAGGTAGGATGTAAATTCAAACACACACTTTTTGCTTGTCTTGAGACAAAAGAGATCAGGGTTACAGTTTATGTAGCTGTTATGTGTTTGAATGAAAATATATTTTTCTCTGGCTCATCTTTCTTTTAAAAACATGTGCACATGAAAAAAATAACATAATTTAAGCTTTGCATAAAGACTTGGATTCCTGCTTCGCTAAGCTTATTGCCATCAGGATCTAGCTTTACGTTAAGTCCAAAACATCTTGTATCAAAGTACCAACACCGATTTATACCTCCATCCTTTTACCTGTTCTCGCCTTAAATGTACAACAGAGATAATTGTCTAGGAACTAAAGTACTTTAATTCATATTGCCTTGTGTTGAGAACAGCTAGTAACCCACTTCGTATGAGTTTACACTGTCTATTTGTAATATTGTGTATTGTAACCAATACTACGTTATCTTATCCTCTGAAATACCCCGACTGTGTTAAATCAATTCCAAGTCCAACACGCTTTTTCTTAAATACACACCCCCAATCTGTCAATGTTCAGACGCATACCAGATCAGAATATAACGCTTAACAAGCACTATAATAGTCCCTTAAAACTCACCACCAGTGTTCATCCTTTAATGTTATTCTGGAGGTGCCTGAGCTCTGTTAAAACAGGAGGTGTCACCAACTAGTCACGAGAGGACTCAAAGTCAGTTGCATGGCTGCCAATTCATAAATGTGTCACTGAAATAAACACATACTAACCGCACATATTTACACACATTCACTCCTATGTATTTGTCTTTGATGGAGCGATGTAAAGTGAGTGTGTGTGAGTTGTGTCATGTGTGGAGTTTAAAAACACACACTATGTACATGATGTCATCCCTAATGTTGTGAGGAGACTTCGCTGGCGCCTGACCTATCTTTGCCCAGAATTATTTAGCAACAGCACGTAATGTGACACTTTAATAGACACACTCACTAAATGCAACAAGCAACAACAGTGACATAACTGCACGCAACAGTGGACAGTAACTGAGTAGGCTAACTCTACTCAAGTACCGTCCTTAAAATCAAAACAAAACAATTTGGAGGTAATTAAACTCCGCTGGATTATTTCCATTTTATGCTACTTTATACTTTAATCCAATTACACTTCAGAAGTAATACAGATAGTGTACTTATTTTTGTATCAAACTACGTAGCTAGATTAGGTTGTTTAGATGATTAAGATAAATGACACATAATTGTATCAAACATTTTAATACTTGTATTAAACCTTCAGTGTAAAATGTATGAAAAGCCACCCCATAGTATGGGTCTTTTATACTAGCAGCTGCAACATAACAAATATTATATCAAATATTATAATTCAATACAGTAATGTTCTAAAATGAGCCATTGTTCAAAAATATAACGTTGTACACCTTCTACTTTAAGTAGAAGCAGTTTAATGGTAATACTTTTGAGTTGTAAACAATATTTAGTATGCAGGGTATTTCCTTGTAACAGTGTATTTGGTCACTGTGGTAGTACTTTAACCAGGTAAAGAACCTGAATACTTTGTCCACCACTAAATGCATGTGTTAGTAACATGTGTCAGTGTTATTTTATTAAGGATGCTCTTTGCATTGTTTCTGTTGTCACTTTTATATAGGATAAACCAGACTCAGTGGAGTGTGTCTTCCTTTTTGATAACTCATCTCTCTGTGGGACGTCAGTCGGGGATTCACCACTCAGTGAGATTCAGGACACCTCCCTATTAATAGCCCTGTGGCTCCCAGCTCCCAGGTCTCCTATTTCATCCAACTTCTCTCCACTCACCTGTCTGTCGTGCTCCCATTACCTTACCATGCTGCTAACCTTTGTCAGGGGAGTTTCTGAATGAATAGAAGGAAAACAAAATTACTTTAAATATTTTCACATAGATTTCAGATGACACATCCCCTTCAATAATATTCACCCTAAGAGAGTCTAAAGGATTTATTCATTTAGTGCATTATTTAGGTATTGGCCAGTAAGTGTAGGCTACAGGCTGTCAGTTCTGTGATGAGGCTGCCTGTCACTCATTCAATTGTTATTATAGCTAACATGTTAGCAAACAGCTAGTGTCACATCCAGCAGGCACAACATTAGCACTCATTTTGACTCGTGTTTCGTGCCACCAAACGACTGTAAGTCAGACATTAACTCTGCTTTTAGCTCTGTTTTGGTCTCCTGCAACGTCTGAACAATATATCTGGACATTGCATTTATCTAACAATATTTTACTTTCTTAAGAGGCTAGCTTTAGCGAGTGGCTAATTGTACCTGTGTTTATTTTGTTGCTGGGCTGGTAGCGCGGTTACTCTTATCCACTTATGTTGTTGTTTCTTGTTTTTGCTTTATGCTTCCTCAGAAATGATACCCGCTACAGCTTAAAAACTAAAACCTCTGAGACGAGTGAGACACAACCATGCAATTAATGTCCTCACCTTACTTCCAAAACAATTAGCTACAATTAGCTAGCTACAGTAAAAGAGACAAACGTAGAGCTGCTTAGTCGGCTGATAAGTATGTGTATGTTTATTGACCCCCTTTTACATTAGTGTTAACCAGTGGTATAATATGAGAAAGTACATTTATTCAAGGACTCTTCTTAAGTAAAATAATTGAAATACGTGTACTTAACTTTACTCGAGTATTTTTACATTATGCTACTTTTTACTTCACTACATTTTTTAGGCAAATGTGGTACTTTATACTCCATTACATTTATTTGACATATTTAGTTACTAGCTACTTTGCACATTTAGATTATAAATGCACCATTTTAATCAGCTAATACATTATTATATATTATCATAGGTTAAGCTGCCCAGTAGTTTAGATTAATTCAATACACCCCACTTTACCAAGTGCAACATTGAAGTGATGCACACATTAATGCAACAATAATTTAAATACAATCTTTGAAATAATTAAACAAATATCTGGTGCTTTAAATGGCCATTTTGCATAGCACATGCTTTTAAATTAAAGTTGAATCCACATCAAACGAGTTAGACAAAATACTAAAGACAGAAGAGGACCCACATCCAGCCCCCGCCTTTCTCATCATGTGCCTGTTTGTTCCTTCTGGTGCTCCTGTTTTGCAGAGGCATGAGATTTCTCTTCATATCACAAGTGCCTGTGATCCCCCCTGCCTTTTACCTCACCCCTACACCCTCCCTCGGCCTCCCCTCTCCCCTTCCACCCTCTCCCCTGGCAGTCTGGGATTCCAGGGATGTCTCCTCCTGTAAAATAAGCCCCAGCACGTCCCCAGTAGATCAGAGCCCAGCATGGAGCTGTCATGGCTGCATCTCTGACTACCGGCTGCAGAGCCGTCCTCTGCACTGCAAACACCCCTTTAGACTCTAGTGAATGTGTTAGTTTTAGTGTGTGTTTGTAGAGGGTATCCCAATGGCCTGTTAGAGGCTAGGATGCCATTTTGTAAATAATTTGTTTATTTTTGACATTATGCTCTTTTGGAGAAGGAGGTAACATGTCTAACGGTTACCGGACTCTAACACATGGACATGGCTTGACAGTCAATGTCCTTTAATATGGACTTCGTGTTCCCCCGTGATACGGAGAGGTCGAAGACGACGTTCATTTTTTACCTATAACAGACATGTCACACCTTATCGGTGCTCTGTGACGTCATGTCTAACGGTTACCGTACTTTGTCACAGCACCTGAATGACTTGAAGAAGGAGAACTTCAGCCTCAAGCTCCGAATCTACTTCCTGGAGGAGAGGATTCAGCAGAAGTACGAGGAGAGCAGTGAGGATGTCTATCGTACGGTGAGTAGGGCACCTCTCAGAGAATTTGTGTGGAAACTAGTGGAAACCTGTTTGACTGATGATGAATGAGTCTATGAATATGTGTTAGGTATTAGTGTTCAGGGGCGGAGGGTTGATCAAAAAGATGGATTTTGCCCTGTAGAGAGATTTGACAGTGAGTAGCTAATCAAGAGAGATAATTGCTGTCTTTGTGTCATGGTTTGTCTTTCATCATGGCATTATAGAGGTATGTTATCCTGAAAGGTTGCTTTACCGAGCCACTTCCAGTGTTTGTTGACCCAGCTGTCGCACTGATGTGGTTCAAGTGATGTGAACGGCCATCTGTTTGTTTTACCAGGTGGCTGTTTTTAGATATGGCTTCCCTTTGAAAGACTACAGATAAGCTAGCTCTTTGCTCAGTAATAATTGATGAAGTTTGTGCCAAATCTTTTTCCAGAAGGACCTTTATTTTGCTCTCCATGATTGTCTTTTACTGGGAGTTGTGATCATTATTATGTTATTCTTATATCCTTAGTAAGACGGTGTACATTTAGTTTTGCCCGTCCTGCAACCCTCAATAAATAAAAGACCCAGTGGCGTACGTGGTGACCTTAATAGCCTTGACGATTAGTTGTTTGACACAAAAATAATTAAAAAAAGAAAAATACTTTATTGATAATGAATTAGTCCTTAAATCAATTTCTTATGCAACCTTTGTGAAAAGTTAAGTTTTAAGCCCTTCAAATATGCAGATTCCCTACTTCCTTTTGACTGAAATCTGAATTAAATGTGTCAGTAACTCCAAGTATAACAATGTGAAGGTATTCAAAGTTGACATCCCTGTTCAGAATGCTTTTCATGTTCAATATTGCTTTCATCTACTGATGTATCAAGCTGATACACTGGCTCAATACTGCTGCTGATACTGAACGTATTATGTATGTTGGGTATCAGCCATCATTGGGAGAAGATCTTCCTTGTGTTTATCAATTACTTCCTGATTTAAATAGTTAAATATCAATTTGGAATGTTATTTAATCTAGGATAAGTTAGGTGCCTCTTGATAAGTGCCGACTTACTTTGAGAAAGTTGTCTTTCTCAAAGTAAGCTATAGGCCAAGAGGTGACCTCAGCTCTTAGTTTGTCAGCCCGAAATTCAGTCAAGGTTTGGGGGACAATTAAAACTTTATTATTTTTCTGTTTTGAGTAGGGTGTAAACACGTTGCCGATTTAAATGTATTTTTCTTATCCCACATGTTTCCCTGATTAATACAATTGATTTACTGACAATCTCTATTCATTGCTGCAATAGCTACTGTAACAGATACACTTTTTGAAATTGTTGGATATAAATCTTGGCAAAAATATGGTTTTATCATTTCAGGAAGAGAGTTGATATCAATGAGACCAAATAAATAACTTTAAAGTTTTTAATATTTCCCTCGAGGCTTGCTAAGTGAACATTGTTTGACTTAATCGTTAGTGCTAAGGTCACACATGTGAATAGGTATTGAAAAAACTCACTTTAACTATGCTCTGTACTCTACTCTGTTGCTGCTGTGCTGCCTGGCTTTATTGCAGAATAGGCCGATTGATAGATCAATCTATTGACTGAACACTTTAAGTCCAGTATCTTGTTTCAAATGTGGGGAGTTTTTACTTTGTTCTGCTTTAAAAAAAATCTTATTCAGCACATATTTGGGTTTTGGACTTTCCAGACAAAACAGAAAATATGATGCTGTTTGTGTAAATGTGTTGCAAGCATTTTTCACAATGTTCTAAACAATTGACCAAAAAACTAACAATGCAAAAGAAAAAGTGTTAACAAATTAGATATATCTTGTAATCCTAAAATGGCCTCATTTTTCATTGTACGTGTCATGCATGTGTGTGTTATTTCTAACTGTGTCTGTGTCTCTCTGTGTGCGTGTAAACTTTGCACCGACAATAAGGTGACCCAGTTCAGCTGTCGTCTGTTTACAGGAGGCAGCCAACATTTAAAACTCCCCTCTTTCTCTCTGCCTTCATTTCAAATCCCTGCTGATCATCAACATCTCTTTGATCCTGCCGAACAAGACCTGAGAGTCCAGTAACTTATCCTCAAAATGACTGCATACCAGCAGTGATTGGCTAAACTGATCCCACGTCATCAGAATGGATTTTAATCCCGGAGCCTCAATCTCTCTCTCTGTGTGGCTGAAGGTCAATCGGTCTAATCACAGTTTTATTGGGGACTACATCTTTGTTCCGTAGTTGCTATCTGACCTGAGCTGTTAGTCGGGTGTCAGTGTTCCCGTCCTCCCTCCAAAGTATTCAGTGTAATACAGTACACTAGGTGTGTTGGTCCTGGGCACATAGTGATCTCGCTCTGAGCTGCAGAGACTCTATTTATAGAGCAGGCCTCAGTGCACTGACTTATTTATCACATGCATTCGTTCATACGCATGTCCATATGGGACAAATGACATGATTCAAGTCAAGCATCATAATGCATACGTGTGTTTTTACATTTCTCCTTACCATATAGTTTGTTAGAGTAAAAGCATTTCATTTCAGTCACTTCAGCTCTTTAATACACTTTAAAATTATAAGCAACTTACAGCCCAACAACAATATTTTAATTCACAATAAAAACACATATTTTTGAATATGTTTAATGCTATTAATGTGGCAGATTGTATACTGAAGCATCAAAATAGAATAAATACTTACATTTAGTTTCAAAGTATAGTCAGTAAAAGAAAAAATGTGAAAGTAAAGTAAGAAAGATGAGTAGTGGGCCTTTAAATTTAAATTAATTATATCTAAAAATAAATAATTATATTTAATTATTAACTGGCACATATTTATTAAGTGGCACTTAACTGGTCTTTAATTTTTCAGTATTTTATCAAATGTTTGTAGACCAAACTAATAATTGATTCATAAACAAATAAACAGCAGATTAATCAAAGTTTGAAAATAGTATCAGATGTAGAATATTGTACTGAACATTTTGTATTTCACAGTAATGTTAACAAAACAATTCAACGAGAGCATTTTCAAGGTTTCCTATTGAAAAATGTGCAGCATCATTAACATGTCAATTCAAATAAGTTATAATATCTGTCCGTAGTAGGTCATTCACAGAGTTGCAGGTGTGTTAGTTTTGTTCATGTCAGTGCAGCCTTCTCCTGCACAGCTTGGTTATTAGGGGGGCTGTTGCTGAGGCCGGAGGGTAGCAGAACAGCAGGTGCTCGGTGATGGGCGTCTATATATAGCGCTGTTTTCAAGATGGGACGATGTCTCTCTTACCGTAAGCCAAGTTGTTGATACACACACAGGAATACAAGTTCCTCCTACTTGCGTGTTACATGATTTATTATTAGAGCATTTGAGTGATCATTTACCATCATTAGCTTTGAAGAATACTTGTGTTGCATAAGTTCCAGTTGCTGTTGGCTTACTTTACTCAGTTTGGTACAGTTGAATGCATTAGAGATTTGGTCTGAAGCTTTACGCTTTGTGTCTATGTACTTAAAGACACTTAAAACTAAATATGAATTCAAGAATGATATTAAACATATTTAACACTGAATACAATTATTAGATATATTAGTGTCATTACCATGCACTGCACAGCCAACCTCAGAGGAATACAGATGGGTATTTTTAACCTTAATGTCTGTTATTCATTCATTTCTGCCAACCTTTTTCAACTTTGATAATACTACCATCTTAGGAAATAAGATATTGTTGTTCTTTCTTCAATACAAAGTAACTTAATAGCCTAGAATTCATTCTACAAGGAGGGAAAATGTGTAAATGTGTAATCTCAGACTTGTTGTGACCAGTTTATGTGCAAGTGTTATGTTCTTTGGTCACACGAGCAGAATGGATGTGTGTGTGGGTAGTGAGCAGCAGTGTGTTGGTGTTGAGTACTCAGTGTGCCTCTCGGGAACATGTTTATGAGCACCGCAGGCTTCAGGCTGCGTGCGATGGAGCATGTGTAGCCCAGAACTGTGTGAGTGATGGGAACACAAAGCTCTCTGGCAGGGACTTTGTAAGGTCAACATACTTGTACATGCTTAAAGACATAATACAACTTTTCAAGAAGAGACAGACGAAAACAGGAAGACATAGAGAAACACATGGACAGAGAAGCAGCTACATAAATATCAAGGGATAGAGAAAGTGAACAATCTGATCCGTGTCAAGTTAAAAACCAGCTATGTGATGAGTCACTATGAAATAAATGATACTCCTGATGTACACGATCAAAATGGAAAGATTGAGCGTCACCAATCCTGCTTTCCAAATCCTCTGTCCACCCAGCCTAGTGTTAGAGCCCTGATTGGCCGAGAAATCCCCCCTGTGGGCCCAGCAGGTAAACAAACTGTGGAGTTTAGCCTTTGGCCCCTGGGTTGAATATCTGAGGTGCACTGGATTCTGCAGCTCTAAAAATACACCGGCATTGACAGCACGGTCAGATGTTCAGTGCTGATGATACACAGCTCTCGCCCTGATCACTCTGCTGAGAGAGAAGACTGTCATGAAGAGATGTAAGAAACAAGGAAAAAACAGGGCCCAAGATGTGAGGGTGACAAGAATACTTAAGAACCAGATTAATACTGTGTTTTTTTATATAGTATCTGTATTAGCCTCAGGTATACAGAACAGACATACAGACACAATTTACACAAGAGATGAGATATATTTATTACCCCGATGTACATGAATGCATGAATCTAACATGGCTTCAAAGTCCTTAGTCACTGCAATACATGACAAGCTTTGTCTTAAAAAAATGTTTTATTAAGGTGTTCTTATACCATATATGCACAAAACCAGTTCTGTTTTTTCATTTGTATCAATCAGCACCATGTCCTGACAAGTCAACAATTATACAGTGAAAATGGTATAGTGTTAAATGTTATTTTTAATAGGCCTACACAGGTGTTTCCAGTTCTGGCTGATTACAACCCACATAGTCTTGAGAAGAGGTCTAATCAGCCAATACAGTGAAAACACCTGGTGGTGTGTGAACTATTGGTGTTAAACTTTAGTATTCACAATGTAAATAGTTATTCAAATGACCATTTATCAAGATTGTATGCTGAAAGGAGATGATGTGTGTTGATGATGAGTAATAGTGACTAATAACTGCTGACTGACCTCCATTCTCCTCTGCTGCAGAACATCGAGCTGAAGGTGGAAGTAGAGAGCTTGAAGCAGGAGCTCCAGGAGAAACAGCAGCATCTGGACAAGGCACTGTAAGTACACAAATATTTATCATATTTATTTATTAATTTGCAACCCTTCATTTATTTCAACATTGAAGTGTGAATTTTGGTGTCAAAATGTTTTAATTTATAGATATTTTAAAACAAAGAGAATGTTTAACTTAACTGTAAAACACTGTAAAAGGACCTTTCTGCACTTTAATGTCTGTAATTAATGGCAGACTAGACAGGCAGATATCTTCTGTCCTTGTAGTGATACTAACCACCACACAATATCATATTACTATGTTGTTTTAATTTTTCATGAACTCCTTTTGGATCAGTTTATTTAAATATGTTATTTGATCAAATATTCTTTAATAAAAACTTCTATGTTGGCGGACAAAAAAGTTGCTTTAATGGCCTGTTTGAATTTTAGGCTTTGATAACAAAAAGGATATAGTCTATTTTTATCCGTGGGCCCATTTGACTCCTGAAAGTTGTATGTGTCTTACGTGCATGTCCACCTCCATTCAGGCTCCACGTCCCTGTCTTTACTGTGGCAGCACCTCATGTCTCTAACAGCTCATATGTCACGCAGCAGCTGATACGGATGACACATACACAGGCATTAGGGACAAACAAAACTTTACGGATATTCAAATCAAACTCACAACTTGAACCCCGGAGATGTTCCGAAAGTATTGTTTAGAATTATTTTTCGACCGGCTATAACACCTGCTGTTGTGGTAAATGTCACATGATGATGAAACAGACTGGGGTATTGATGCTTGAAGAGTTTGTAATTTAATAATGGTTAGGTTTACCTGAAGTTTAAAAACAAGGAAAACCAGTTTATGCTATCATGCCATAAATATATTTACGTTTAAAACAGATGTTGCTCCGTAGAGAACTTGAACCTGCTGCATAGTTTGGTAGATTGATGGGCAGTGAAGTCGAGAGTGGAGGTCTCCTGGGTTGTAAGGATAGTGGCATTTCAGTTCCCACGCTGTATGGGTTACACTTCATAATACCCGGCATTGCGTTACTGCTGAAATCGACAGAGATGCTGCTTAAAGGTCAGGGTTGTTGACCTTTTAAATCAGTGTAATTCATAATTGGCTTACAGTTGGTGCTCCTGGAAAGGATAGATGGTCTCTTATTACTGCTTTCTATTTTGGTTGCCATTGTCACTCCCTCTCTTTACATTGTGTTGTATTGTTACAGTCTGTCCGACACTTGTTCTTGCCTGCTCTTTTCACATTGTATGCATATAATAATTACACATCTGACAGTGTCTTGAATCTAGATTTGTTAGCCTTGCAGCATTTCTCTGTAGTTTGAATTATTTGCATTGTTGACCAAAGTTACTTATGCTGCTCAGATATGCTGGCTGTTGTCCACTACACATAAAGAACATTTGTCCATGAGACAGACATTTGCTTTATTCAGACTGGTTCAAAATATCCCAGTTATTTGAGCTGTAGCATGCGGTGGACGGAGTTAAAAACGTACATAGACAGGGCCCAGGACAGGACTCATGGCGACAGAGCGGCGTGAGCCATTCTGGGAGCAGAAATGTTGGAAGAACGTCGTTGACTAAGTAATAAAGACAGATGCTCACACAGTTGGGGTTCTGAAGGAGTGAGGGGAACACATATATCATGAAACAAGAATGCAAAGAAACAATTGCATCCACTGCTGCTTCTTGAGGATACTTTCCTATCAGTCTTGGATTATCTTGACATTATATATATGCTTGCTTCAGCTGTGACCTTGGTCAGAGTTTGACCGTCTCTCTCTGTAAGGCATGATACTTTTAAAGTTGTATCAGGCCCTCTATTTTTTATATTGTATTGCATAAGATGTTGTTGTCTTTCAGTGTGTGCTCTTATGTAACACGCTCACAAGATTTCTTTGTAATTGTAATGTTGCATACACCAGCCGCTTTTTATTGAGCTTGGAAAGCCCAGTTTCTCGCATTGTGCACCTGCAACATCGGACAACCTGCACAACAATCCAATGCTTATGTCACTTTTATTCTAAGGGATATTAAAGATAATAATATCATCCTATTTCCTGCTTTAGTTATGAATTAGTCTTTCATTGTTTTGATTATGTTTCTCAGGCCAAATGTTTTTTTTCTTGTTGTTTTTGTTTGTTTGGCTATATTATAAATGCGGTCTCTGTCTTAATATATTCCCGGGTCAAAATAAAGGATGAATTAATTAATCAATGATGAGCCTTTCACCACTATCAGACTTTGTGAATAATACTAACCTCAATAATAAAAGCCTACTGCATGGATGAGGCAACTTACTACTATATCATCTCTGCTATAAGTGGAAGGGGGTTGGGTATCCCATGAGCGCTGTAGCAGACAGGAAAGTGAAGACATCATTGTTTCTCCACTCTCTGTCATGTTGCAATGCTACTGAGTTGTTCTTGGCTGTATTTAGTGCAATACCCTCTGATCAAATCACTTTCCCCTGTTAAACAGCACAACAGCAGAGAGCTTGACCAATCACAATGAGGCAGAGCTGCAGAGACGCTGTCGGGAGAGACAGCAAGAAATTGACCACATGGAGCAAGTGCTTGAGACCAAGATCCAGCTCCTGCAGGAGGTTTGTCCCCTCTCCCCTACAGTGAGAACTGACACACAGTCAGGTGCCTCAGATTTACAAACCATAATGGTTTTTGTATGTACTTTTCCAGGAAGCCCAGCTAGCACACAGCGAGGCTGAGAGGATGGCCTCGCTGGCTGGATCGCACTCCCACAACTCCCTCCGCTCCCTTGACACACCCATGGAGGACATCCCAGAGGACGAAAGGCCTCCGAGCCTGCTGTCCCCATTCAACACCAACAAAGACAGGTGCAAAACACTTTCTCAGCCTCCACCACCAACATTATCGAACAGTCCAAATCCACCTCCCTGCCTCACTGTTTCTATTTGTGTGTGATCAGGTTGATAGAGGAGCTGACTAAAGAGCTTTGCTCCAAGGAGGTGCTCATCACCGAGCTGAGCGGGGAGAAGACGACTCTCACCTTCAGGGTGGACGAGCTGGAGGGACAAGTTCAGGAGCTGTCCTCCTCTCTGCTGCAGAAGGACAAGGATGTAGATGTATGTTTACTTTTTAGTTCTAACACAAAACATCCAGTCAATTTCCAACTCAATTGAATTCAATAGGCTTTAATGGCATGCTTAAGCACAATAACGATTATTATGAAAGACAATCATTAAAATAAGCAAAAACAAAGTGAATAACAATATGAGTTAATAGAAAACAATTGATAAAAAGTACGTAATATTAAAGCATTCAACTTAGTATTGGCACAATTTCAATGTGATTTAACTTTAACCTTCTAAAAAACTAAAAATGCTAATGTTAATACATTTACACATACTATTGACAATACATTAAAGGCATGTAAGTGGGGATAACCATCCAGGCAAACGCTGCACACTTTCTAATAATACTGCATTCCTCTGGGCCACCATGTCTCCTCTAGTCAGACTTGTATTCTAAAAAGAGTCCTGAAGCAACATATGTGACATTCCTCAACCTTATCTTAACAGCTATCTTTGTAGGTCACAAGAGTATGAAGTCATCAAGGATTTCATATTTCTGTGAAGGATTATTTTTTTCACTTAACTTTTTCTGTCTGTAATCCTAATAATGTATCTATACATAATGTGTATTTTTTAAATGTGAATATGAGTACAGTAGATTTATTTTCTGTATCCTCTGTTACAGTTTTATCAGGAGGAACTCGGTCAAGAGAGGCTGCGCATCGAACAGGAGATGCAGGTATGTGTGCAGCTCTTTGTTTGTTTATGCAACTTCACATGTTATTATAGAGTTCTCCACTAAGTGTCCGAACAGCATCACAGATCTCCTTGTTTTATATCAGACCCACTCTGCCTCCTTATGGACAAGTGACGCATAGCATTTTCACACAGAAGCTGACGTCTGTAGATGCAACATGACACATGTATGAATAATTTGTAAATGTCCTAATGAAGAAAACGAGGGAAATCCGAAAAAGTAGAATATGACCAATCCATAAAAGGATGTGGAACAAAAGGAGCAAAATCTGGTAACATTTGTTCAGTGTTTTTTATTCTCATTTTTAAAAAAGTGCAGTATTCAAAATGTTATCGACATACAGTCTCTGAAAAATGTTCAATGCACAAATCAAAAGGTTAAAAATCAATAGTGCTACTCTCTGTATCAGAAGTGATGGGTAAAAGTAAGTTAAAAAGATCCTGTGGTGTGATGTCAAAAACACAGAAATGTGTTAATAAATGTTCCTAGAAAGTGAACAAACTGAGGCAAAGACATAACTGTAATACCCATCAGAGACTGCACTGACCTCACCACCTTCAAAGAACGTACAAAAACTCACCTCTTCTATCCTATGGGTAAAAGTAAGTTAAAAAGATCCTGTGGTGTGATGTCAAAAACACAGAAATGTGTTAATAAATGTTCCTAGAAAGTGAACAAACTGAGGCAAAGACATAACTGTAATACCCATCAGAGACTGCACTGACCTCACCACCTTCAAAGAACGTACAAAAACTTACCTCTTCTATCCGTCTCTTAATGTGTGATTATTGTTGTATTGCTTGATTATAATTTGACTAATAACTATATGTATGTGTTGTTCTTTTCTTTTCACTATCTCTGTAAAGCGACTTTGAGCACCTGTAAAAGCGCTTAGAAAATAAATATATTATTATTATTATACTGCGATGGATGGAGCACCATGTGATGCTCTCAGTGAAGTATCTTGCAGATGGATTATCTCATCATTTAAAGTGCCAGAACCTCATTACATTTACAGGCTTTAGCTGCACCGACACCCCTAAGGACACATGTCTGTCCTGATGTCTAATGAAACAATAATGGAGGGGGACCATTTCCTTCAAGTCAGCCCACCTTCTTTACTATCAATTTGCAGTTCTATAAATTAAGGATTATAACCTTAGTTGGCTTGATTATTAATTTTTCTGGTGCTTTGTAACGTTGCTTAATGTTTTTTGACAATACCGTGAATGGATCGTAACATTTGTTGTTGCTATGAAAGAAGTTTTAACTTGATGCAAATGATCCCTGCCAGGCAGGCTGCTCAGATTTCACACTGGATGCATGTATGAGTGTGTGGCTCGTACACTGTGGTCACACTGTGGGATAGTTGCTTTCTAAAAACTAGTCATTTGCATATTATGTGCAGTATTTTGTGTCTATATAGATAAGAAAAGACACAGCCTTGAAATAACAACAAAAAGGAGGGGATGTTTTGGGAGGGTTTGATTTAAAGTAAAATTATTTTTGAATGCAAGTTTATGAAGCAATGCACAGAGCACTTGCAAAGGGAGGGGACAGTTGTGTGTGTGTGTGTGTGTGTGTGTGTGTGTGTGTGTGTGTGTGTGTGTGTGTGTGTGTGTGTGTGTGTGTGTGTGTGTGTGTGTGTGTGTGTGTGTGTGTGTGTGTGTGTGTGTGTGTGTGTGTGTGTGTGTGTGTGTGTGTGTGTGTGTGTGTGTGTGTGTGTGTGTGTGTGTGTGTGTGTGTGTGTGTGTGTGTGTGTGTATGCGTGTGTGTGTGTGTGTGCGCCCATGAGGTGCCGTCTTTCATATGTGCGTGTTTGAGGCAGGCATCTCGCTGGTTAGCAGTTTAGCGGCTCTGGTTTCAGCCTGGTTGTCGATATGTCAGGTTGACCTTTGAGTGCTCATCGACCCCACCACTTATATCAAGTTGTGTTGGTTCAGATAGAAACTCACAACAAGAGCTCTTAATTAGTTCCCCAGACACCACAGCCGTTAAGATCAAATCTGTCTGGAAAAGGGAAAGGAAGAGGCAGGAAATAAAAGTAATCTGGAACCTCTTAAGACAATTATTTCCAGGATCTTTCAATTTCACTAAACAGAGAAGACAATTTATTGAAAATAACTGAAGCTTGAGTTTAATTTGAAAGAATCAGCTATCATGATCTTGATGCAGACACAAGGGTCTACTCTGACCTTCACACTAACAAGAGGGCACAGGATCTGAACTCTGTCCTGAAGCAATAGAACTACTTTGAAGATGAAAATATATCTACAGTCAACGGCAGAGTTTGCACTGCATATCTGCAGGGAAGTTGCAGCATGACAGCAAGACCATTTGTTTTGTGCACCCTCGGAAAAAACAAAAATTGTGGTCACTGCAGAGATACTGCAGAGATGCACAGTCAAATCCATGAGAAAGGGTCGGTTGTTTGACTATCACAGTCAAATCATTGTTTGATATCTGCACCACAGCAACAAGAAATACAAGTTATAAATATCTTGAGCCAGTAGCATGTTTTGACTTTGACACAAGTTACACTGGTCTGATGAGGAAGCTATTCAAGAACAAAACCCCAGTATTATTTTACTTTTAAAATAGCATTTAGTAAGCTCAGTAAGTTTGCGTTCAACTAAGTGAGCTTTACAATGGATCTAAGGATGTTCTTTTTTTTTATTATGCAATAATACTTTGTCATGCCATTTAAAATAATGAATGTACAAATAAATAAAAAAAGTAATGTCTTAACAATGCCTACAGTAATTCCACTACCATCTACTACTTAATAGAAGACAGGCAGTAGTTGTAATAGAGGATATGCAGCTAAAAAAACATGTATACAAATATACAAATATAACAGAGAATAAAAGTGATTTAATTTAATAGTTTTTTGTAGTTTAAAGCCATTTATAGGTGTATTATAGTTGTATAACATTCATAGTGTAATAAAAAATGTAAAAAAATTATTTCAGAATACATTTTTTATTATATTTTGAGTTTGTTTACAAAGACTTACATTGTAAACGGGGTTCAACATTATGGCAAAACTATACGGTCATACCCATAAAACTTGAATAAGATAAAAATAGACTAGAATAGAGTCTACTCTTTAATTTTACAGAGCGTCACTAATGTTACCATGCTACCGAGCATTTCACCTGTTCAGTCAGGCGAACAGAGCTTAGTAAACTGGGCAGGAGGAAGTAAAAGACTCCCAGGGGATAATCACTCTATCTCTTTACCAAAAGCCCCTTAAAAAAAGTTAATGATTAGTGTTTCCATATAATTTTGTGTTTCAAAATAATTATTCTTGTTTGGAATTTTCATCATAGTGGATAATAAACCGTGAGCATCTCTGTATGGCTGCATCATGTTTCTCCACCCCCTGTATTCTTTGGATGGTTTGCTCCACCGCTGCAGGTCTGATTCAGGCAGCCACATCGTTATCAGCCCGGAGGATCTCCGACCGTACGCGGCACCGAGCCCGCAGTGCGCGTGTTTGCCTCTCGTGCTGTCAGAAAAGGCTCTGTTATGAATGAAAGACTCCTTTCTGTGGACAAAGATACCAGGGAGAGACTCTTAAGACTGTACCGGCGCGACTGATACTGCTCTCCGTCCGTTTCCGGATTATTACCGTTCCCCGAGTCATTATTAACCTGACTGTGCGCGGTGCGGCTCGTGTGTCCCGACCTATGGTCCCCGACTGATGGTGCAGAAGAGCGTGAGGGTCTGTTGGACAATGAGAAAGAAGGATTGTGTGACAGCGGGAGGACGATACCAAGACAGATACTACTGCATCTGATTGACGAGACATTCACATGACTTCGCTACGGGGGGGTGCGACATATTCCCGACGCACCTGCAGCACCTTCAGCAAATTAATGGTTATCCTGGGTTGATGGATATTTTTTTAATGACAGAGACAGTATTTATTGATCCTGCCAAGGATTTCAAGTGAAACCCTTTTCTACAAGCATATATTGTCTACCTCATTTCATAAGCCATTGAATTTAATGCCATTGCAAGGACTAATTTCATCAGCAGCTTTACATTATTTCAGATGAAAACAGCTTTTATTATGCATTAAAGGTCCAGTCTAATGCAGCTTGAAGCACTGCTCTTTTGTCTATGGGATCAAATTCATCCTAAGGACTCAGGTGTCCTTGTGTCAGAGTAAATAAGGATAATTATAAACCTGTGGAATGCTTGATCTCAAGATGAAGGAAGCGTGTCGCATCTGTGGACGGGAGCTCTGCGGTAACCAGCGACGATGGATCTTCCATCCTACCCCCAAGCTCAACCTGCAAGTGCTGCTGTCTCACGCTCTGGGGCAAGAGCTGACTCGGGATGGCAGAGGGGAGTTTGCCTGCTCCAAGTGCACCTTCATGCTGGACCGCATGTACCGCTTCGACACCGTGATCGCCCGCGTGGAAGCCCTGTCCATTGAGAGGCTGCAGCGGCTCCTGCAGGAGAAACACCGGCTCAGGCAGTGCATCGGCGGGCTCTACCGGAAAACAAACTCAGAAGAAGGTGCTGTAACATCTGGAGACAATGAGGAACTTGGAGATGGAATGGTGGACATTTCAGGCCTCACTCATGCAAAGTACTGCTCCCTGCTCCAGGACGATCTGGTCTACTCTTTGTATGAGTCCTGGGCTGACGACGGCATAGACTGTCAGCACCACCAGCACCCTCCTGCTGGTCCAGGGTCAGAGGTCACAGTCGCAGGCTCACAGCGCTGTGTTCCCAGCACTCCCAGGAAGTGTCGCGGATGTTCCTACTGGCGAGTGGCCGACTCTGACTATGAAGCTGTTTGTAAGGTGCCCAGGAAGCTGGCACGGAGTATTTCCTGCGGCCCATCATCTGGATACTCAGCCAGTGTTATTGGAGGGAGTGTGACCGTAGGAGGTGGGGGAGAGCGAGAACGAAATAATGTGGAGGATTCAGAAGAACCCCCCTCCTCTTTAACACTGGTTCCTGGTTCTCAGGAACCCTCGAGGACATCAGACAGTGAACGCACCCTGGCTGGAAGAGCCAGCTCCAGCCCCTCTGTAGCATCCTTAGAGCTGACTGAGGAATATATTCAGTCTGGAGCCATAACAGATGGGCGGCTGAGCTCCCCTAGGGAACTTATAGATGACCGGATATCTGACTCCCTCTCTGAGGAGCACATGGGAGCCCCAGCTGGCCCGGCCTCACCCGGCCCCAGCCTCTCTCTGGCTCTCTGTCTGCTGCAGAGCTATGCTGCCTACCGGCCAGTCCTGAGCTCTAAGGGGAGCAAGCTGCCAGTGCTCCAACGCAGCTCCAGTAATGGAGGTCATAGACTCTGCTTCCCTGATCCAGTTCTGGGAATGTCATATGGGAATCCAGAGGGAGAAAGAGATGACCACACGCCAACTCCTGAGCTGGAGACCCCTGTGATCAGGCTGGTTGATCAGGATCTGAACCTGACTGACATGCAAGAGTTGTTGGAAGATTTGTACAAAGAATATCCTTCCCCACGTCCTCACCAGGTATAAAACCTTGACAGTGATGGTGATTAATACAGGGATTTCACTATTGCTGGATGATGAATCATCATTTCGCCCATGCACTGCAAATTTGCAGAATTTGCAGCAATATGAGTGAACCAACCCAACACGCTTTGATGTTTGACAGACAATCCCCACAAAACGGGTGCACTTAATTGGCTATATGTGGGAAAACATTACATGAGCTGTCAGGTGAGGGTAAGCTGTGACACAACACATGGCCTAGTTTCTGTGTGTATGGGAGTGCAGTGTTTCCCATAGGTTTACAGCTTTGGGGGGGTGCTGCCTGAGCGGGGGGGTATATATATTTTTGAATCCTCTGGAGCAGAGAGAGGAGCTGTGGATTATTGTTATTGATTAATGCATCAGTGTTTTTTAGGTTCAAAAACACTATACTCACAACTTAAAATGAAAGCGTTTAGTTTATTTAATAAAAGAGCACATGTTCAATGTGAAAACGGACCGTAGATAGATTACTTCAGTTACAATGTGGTGCTATATATATATATAAAAAATAATTTAAAAAATAATAATAATTTTTTTTAAAACACGCGGGGCTCTGTTGGCAGGGCGCAGCGCCCCACCAAGACAATGGTAGGGGAAACACTGTGTACAAGCACAAGGAGGTCATTGGTCATGTCAATAAAGTAGAAAGCACAGTCATGTTTGACCCTTTTAGCAAGTGTAAATATCTATCATTTTAATGTGAAGCTTATATATTTAAGTGGTTCTAAATTAAGATGCTGAGGATGTGCAGTGTCTTCCATCACAACTGCCAAATACACCAAAGCATGAACACAGCCTGCAAACAAATAACAGCGTGCTGGTTTTTCCTGTTGAAAACGAGTAAGTTGTAGAACAGGATTTATCTGTGTGATTTAATTATGTGAGGACAACATTTGTGCAATACTAAAATATTCAAGCCAATAATCCTCAACAATAGTTTTTGGATTGGATAGAGTGTGCATTTGTCTCTGCGTGATCTCTGCCAGGGCTGCACCCGAAGTAGGTTAGATGTGGGGAGACATTAAGACAAAGTGACTCCACTACTGGCCTATTTTCACTCTGAGCCCTTGAGGCTAAATGATCCACACATTGTCAGACCATTCTTCCATCTCAACTGTGGTTGGCTAGTGCAATAACCTTATTTAAAAATGTCAACATAATCATTTGAGGTTCTAAAAAATGCATTAAACAACTAAAGGATCTTGTGTAATCAAGCATAGGTCAGTGTGTCTTATTGATAACCTTCCTCTAGTAAGTGAACATTGGAAACAAGGTTATGTAAAGATAATAGTGGCACAGAGCACTTTGATCATGCTCCCTTGTGCTAACTCATGCATGCAAACTGCCACACACCACTTTAGAAGCTCTCTCCCCGACATGGCTTTTTACAAAGTACACACATGAATGATCAGAGTTTGTAAATGTTGTACACATGGTACACAATCCCTCTGTTTTTCTCACGACAAACAAATAATCTTGCACACAAATAATTCAGCTGCTGGATTTATTGAGAAGACTAACGAGCAAGTCGAAACACTCGCGTCCCTTCCTGTTCATTACAGAGCCTCGTGGAGGAGCAGCAGAGTCAACTGAACCAGTATGAGTGTGCGGCCGGGCAGTGTGTCAGAGAGCTGCAGAAGGCCCAGCTCCAGGTCCAATCCCTGCAGGCCAAGATCCATGAGAGCGAGGCCAACAACATGGTATGTCTCATTACAAATATGCCTCATTATAATGGAATAGGCTTGATGAATCCACATAATGTAACAGTGACCTTTCTCTGTCTGTAGAAGCTGCAGGAGAAGCTGCAGGAGATGGAGTGTGAGCTGCGTTCAATCCGCCAGGCTGCTCAGAGTCAGGAGAGAACCATTCAGGGTCTCTCAGAGTCCATCAGCACCAAGGACAGTGAGGTTAGTGTTTGTATATGTTGTCAGCCTGTGTGAGATGATACCTGAGTTTGAAAAGGTTCTCATACCCCTGATTTATTCTGCGTTAAGGCCCAAGAGCTATACCAGCTGATGGAGGGGCAGAACTCGACTCTGTGTAAGCTGAGAGATATGATCCATCGCAACCAGCTTACTCAATGCAAGGTGAGCCGTGGCACAAACCCTGATCCAGGATCATTCCTTATCAATAGTGAGAAATCTTGTCTCCAGCCTCATGACGTACTGAACGGGTTCTGTGTCCTCATTCTTTAGACTCCAGAGGGGGTCAGTGAGTCCGTAAAGCTCGCCCAGCTGCAGGGCGAGCTGCTGGCAGTGCAAAGCTCCTTGTTCTCCCTCGGGCTGGAGCTGGAGGCCAGCCAGAGGAGTGTGAGACAGAACCAGAGACAAGGAGAAGATATGTCCAGGTCTAAGGACAGACTCAACTCTGACCTACAGGAGGCGCAGCAGCACAGGGAGGTCACAGAAAAGCACAACCAGGTAAGAGTTGTCAATGTGTGAGAGTGAGAGAAGTCTTGGCAGTATGAAGGATGCAGCATGTGTGACCTCTCCTCTTTGTTCTGCAGGATCTGCGATGCGCCCTTCAGAAAACTCGCTCTGAGCTTCAGGCTAAAGAAGCAGCTCTGAAGGAGGCCGAGGAAGAGAGACACACTGGGCTGCAGGAGAAGGAGAGGAGCATCGCACAGCTCAAACACACTCTGCAGGACAAGGAGCAACAGCTACAGGTAATGTACACAATCCCAATCAATCGTTTCATTCTCTATGTAGTTTCACATTTCTGATCCTGTCTAAAAATCTTTGTATCTGTAGGAGTACTCCGAGATGATGGAGTCCACAGGAAGCTCCAAACCTAGAGATGCCCTGCTGGAGAATCTACGGGAGCGTATTAAAGATAGAGACAGAGCCCTGGAGGTAAACACCCACACATGCACATTTATATACACAGCAGGGACATGAATGAATGTCAGCTCGGTATAAATAGCGAGATGACCCCAAACTACGGCTCCATGTAGACTTTGTTATCAACACGACAGTCATCCCTGTATACTACGGAGAGAAAAGACATAAGTATGCATCTTGCAACAGTCGAAAGTGCCATAGATAAGTCATTATTACATTTCACAACCAACCAACATGAACTGTTCTGTTGCATCCCTACGGCAGTGTGAAAGAAGGAGCAGGAGTTTCAAATATTGCACACCTGCTCCTGAATATCACAGTACAGGGTGCCCAGAATAGCATCAGTATGATTACAAAATATATTTCCTGCTCCGCCATCTGCAGCGCTCCATCGATGACAAGTTCCGCTGCGTGGAGGAGCGCGAGGGCCAGGTGAGGAGGCTGCAGCTCGCCCTCAGGGAGAAGGAGCGAGACCTGGAGAGACTGCGCTGCATCCTGTCCAACAACGAGGAGACCATCACGGTACGCTTGACTTTGGTCATAAAGCTCCTGGCTGAGCAGGAAGAGGAATTGTGGATTCTGTTTTTATTTTAGACAAATGTGAGGAATAATATGTGTTGGTGTGTTTCCACCTGTGACTGAACTTCAGAGTCTGGACGCCCTGGTGCGCGGCAAAGATCTGGAGCTGGAGCAGGCGGCCGAGGCCTACAGGAACCTCCAGTGGCTGAAGCAGCAGAGCGAGGAGAAGGAGAGGAACACCCTGAGAGAGAAGGACTCCATCATCAGCCAGCTACAGGAGGCTCTGCAGACACACAGCCAGGAGGCACAGGTAACACACACACACACACACACACACACACACACACACACACACACACACACACACACACACACACACACACACACACACACACACACACACACACACACACACACACACACACACACACACACACACTCTCTCATGTATTGCCCTTATTGTGATGGCAATGCCTGCAGCTTTAAAAAACCAGAACATGTAGACAGACCTGTGCTGCTTGTTTTGACTTTCTCAAACACAACAGGTGTGCTGACGAGGCTTGTTGTGTGTGTGTGTGTGTGTGTGTGTGTGTGTGTGTGTGTGTGTGTGTGTGTGTGTGTGTGTGTGTGTGTGTGTGTGTGTGTGTGTGTGTGTGTGTGTGTGTGTGTGTGTGTGTGTGTGTGTGTGTGTGTGTGTGTGTGTGTGTGTGTGTGTGTGTGTGTGTGTGTGTGTGTGTGTGTGTGTGTGTGTGTGTGTGTGTGTGTGTGTGTGTGTGTAGGATCTGACAGCCACCCTTGTTGCCAGAGTTCAGGCCGGTCCAACTGAGGTTGTAGAGGAGTTGAAGGCGCGGCTGGCGCTGAGAGAAAAGCTCTTCCAGGAACTGCTGTCAGACCGCAGTCGCCAGTCCAGTGAACACCGAGCACAGGTCCAGGACATGCTGAACACTCTCAGCTCCAAAGACCAGTATCTGCAGGTATATAAATCACTACCGAGCAAACTGCAGATTGAAAGTTTAAAAATAACCTGAGACTAACCTGATATCTCCCTCTCTCTTTAGGACTCCTCCTACAGGCTCTCCCTTGTGATCAGTGAGCGGAGCGGCCAGCTGCAGGAGCTTCGCCGACACCTGTCCTCCAGAGAGCAAGAGCTGTGCAAGCTGAACCAGGAAAAGGAGAGGGAAACTGAAGGAGACACGGAGAATCTGCGGAGTCTCCTCAAAGAGAAAGAAGCCTTCATCAAGGTACATGTTTGTTTGTTTCCCTTGGCTTTCTCCCTTTCTCTCCTGTTCATTTGATCTGAACAGTATGCTTTATTCCTCAGGAGCTGATGGAGCCAGGAGGAGTCCATGCAGCCATCTTTCACAGACAGGGAGGACGAGGTGACGGCTCTACAGGAGGAGTTGCAGCTGGTAGTCAAGAAGGAGAAGGAGGCTCAGGTATATACAGTATGTGGAACCTGTGGTGATGCATACAAACGATATGTTCCCCCTCTTTTTTAACTCACTTGTGCCCTCTCCCTGCAGGAGGAGCTCTCTGCTCTGCGTTCATGTTTGGCTCACCAGGACATCACTGATCACCAAGTAGGAATTGGCCTTATCCTCTACAGATTAAACAGTGTGTGAAGATGCGGCTTAATAATGTGTTTTCATTATGTGTCTGCTTCCTTCTCCGCCCTGCCTGCCGTTCTGATGTAGTGTGTGCTGGAGCAGCTTGTGTCAGAGTACAACAAGCTGAATGATGCCTTGAGGGCGGAGAAGAGAGTGTACCAAAATCTCAAGAACATTCACACCAGGAGTGACAGGTACAGACGCTGCACCCAGTGTTCCTGTGAAAACAGTAAGTCGCTGTTTTTATTTTTTTTTAAAGCAAGTCTTCTTCTCTCCTCAGCTCTGAGAAGATCCAGGCCCTCCACACTGAGCTCGACTCGGTGCAGGCGCTCCGCAGACAGCTGGAGGAGGTCCTGGCCAAGACCCGTAACATGGCCGTGGTGCTGGAGCGGGATGCTAACAGGCAGCCTGACTTTGGAGGTGGGCAGGGTCCAGAGGGCACTGTCACTAACGCTCTGTGATGTCTGAACACAGCACTGCTGAGTGACTTGGAGCTGCCTGGAGATGCTGAAAGTCAGATTTATAAAGAAAAGTGAATAGGATCAGGAAATTCTGCTCCAAGTGAGAATAAGAATCATATCTGACTTTCAGTCTTCAGGCAGCTTTATCCACATAGCACATGCACTACTGAAGTAGCAGAAGCCTGTTCAGATTAACCTCATTGATGTGAAGTGGCAACGTGCAACCCAGAGTTTTTTTATTAATATATTTTGTGTGGTGTGAATATATTTTTTTATTGTTTCTAAAAACAGCCTGCATATTGCTTTGCAGTGCGATTGTTCTGTATTGCCATTTCTGTGTGCTGTCTCTCACCGGTGTCACTCTTCCAGCCTTACCGTCACAGTGAAGTTACGTCTTGTGGAGAAACTCAAGCTTGTGCGTTACAGTGAAACGTCTCACCATCTATCATTTGTTTTTATATCATCTGTTTGTGGACAGGATGTGCATACTCAACAAGGCCCAAAATGAAATAGTAATCCCAAAAGATTTCTCTCATATAGTTGACCGGCTCTTTACATTTGAATCTGCTAATTACGCATGAAACATACGGTCAGCTACGGTAAAAATGCTGATGAATTTAAATTATGCTAGTTTAGTTTGTGTTGTTTTGATATGCTTGTTGAACTTATGTCAGCCATAAAGCAAGATAATATATTATCAAGTCATTTTACTGTCTGGACTGTGCCCTCTATTCATCGCGAGATGTCAACGCCAGAAATAATACTTACCCATTCAATATTTACATTTGGTAGAGTTCATTTTCTGGGATTTGTGCCCTGATCTCTCATCTAGCCTCAGATATGGAATCCTTGTCAAAACTTTTTGTATTTTTAATTTAACAGAAATAAAAAAAATGGGCTGGCTTTTTGTCAAAAGCACTTCTGTTTGTTGTGTTTAATTGGGAATTTGTGTTTATAATATCCCAACTCTGAATTCCCCTATTTGGTCCCTTATAGACCTTCCTTCCTTCCCCAAAGATCAACCCACAGTTTATCTATCCGAACCAATTCTATGCAACCCAGCCCCCGAGTTTGTCCTGTATTTAGTTTACTTATATAATAAAACACATGTTATAAATGTGTTGAAATATTATCCAAAATATCTGAATTTGTCAACAGATTCAGTATGAACATGAAACTATAATGTAAATCAGCAGAAATCTCTAATCCAATTGAGTGTTTCTCCCTCATGTCCGTCCTCATGCATGATGTGGCTTGGTTTTCATGTGTGCATGGCTGTCCTGCTGAAATGCACAATTGGATATTCACAACACTAAAATGCCCAATACACTAAATAAGGGAAACTCATGTGAGCCCTTCTACTGACATTCTGAAAAAAAAGCATGAAATCCACATTTGTTGAAATGACAAAGAAACACAGTGTGTCCTTTTCTATATGTTTGTAGTATGAGAGTGGTGACAATATGTAGAGCCACAGTGTGCAAACAGAGCCCCACATTCAGTCACTTAAGCTTACAGAGCACATTCTTATTGTTGTACAATATATAATAACCCAGCAGGTAGCTCCATGAACCTTTTGCCATCTCAAAAAGATATTTCATAAATGTGATTTTAATACATATGTTGTATTAGTTTAATATTATGAAGTAATCCAATAAGCCCCCAAAAATGCACCAAGCAACTTAACTTACACACCCATACACAAAGTGTGTGTGTGTGTGTGTGTGTGTGTGTGTGTGTGTGTGTGTGTGTGTGTGTGTGTGTGTGTGTGTGTGTGTGTGTGTGTGTGTGTGTGTGTGTGTGTGTGTGTGTGTGTGTGTGTGTGTGTGTGTGTGTGTGTGTGTGTGTGTGTGTGTGTGTGTGTGTGTGTGATTAGTGCCTATTATGTTATACAATATTCCTTTAAAGCCCCTGTCAGTCACTATCCACTGATACCTCCTGTTCATGTATACTTACTTTAACACACAACAGTAAACAATCATCATACATACTCAGTATTAAGCCCAAAATCACCACAAAACTTGTGTGAATGTATAATATTATATAGTATATATATATATATATATATATCCATTTACGGGTTGCTCTGCCTCCAGTGTGTTTTTGGGTGGCAGGCAACATATGACAAAACATTTCCCTTTAGTCCCATGATTTCCATACAAAGAATTCAGCGTACAAAGAGAAATAATGGGGTAGACGGTGGATGCAGGAGAGGGAGGAACATAAAAATAGTAAGAATAATAAGTGGAACAGAGGATTAAGCGATAAACAAAGGGGGTAATAAAGGTGGATTTTGTGCTTATATGGTTGTTGTGTTTCCCAGAGCTCAGCACAGAAGAGGAGGAGGGAGATGATGAAGAAGGCAGCAGTGACGAGTTCACTGACAGCATAGAGGATGATGAAAAAGTGACAGCCAGAAGTTTGGCCTCCATTCAGGTAAGATACTTTTATGAACATTTGAATATGAAATCCCTTTAGATCGATGTTTGTAACCCGATATTTATGGATCTCTTACTTATTTAAGCCTTGGAGAAAGCCGTTGATTATTTAACCAGATGCACATAAATAATTGAATATATTTCTTTTGACGTGTGTTAAGGTTTGTGGAGCTGAGGGTGTGACAAGCGTGCTGGTGTCTGATGTGAAGCAGCTTGAGGAAGCAAAGAACACACTTGAAGTCCAGCTTAAAGAAATACAGTCACAACTGGAGAGGGATGGATACAACTCCGTGGCTCAGATGAGGTGCGTATTTGTTTGCTGATGACTTGAAACTCGACATTATTGCATGTATGGAGCAAGAAATGTGATAGTGATCTTGATTTCAACTTTGGTCTTTCTTCCCGTCATCTGCCAGGAGTGCACTGCAGGGTCTACAGCAAGAGAAGCAAGCTCTGAAAGACAGTCGAGGACTGAACCAGGAAGAGGAGGACGAGGACGAGGAGGAAGAAGAAGAAGAGGATTGGGATATCGAGGAAGAAGATGAAGAGGAGGAAACATCTCCGGTGCCGGCAGGGAAGCGTGGTCATCTGTGTGTCAGTCTGAGTGACGACCATGGAAAGAGGGACTGCAAGAGGCCGCGCTGTCTGACCACCCCTCATCACACACACCAGCCTGAGACGGTAAGAACAGAATCACACTTTTAGTGATTTACTGCAGCAGCTTGTAACTATCTATCTAGCAAAGTTTAGTCAGATTATTTGAACTCTGAGGCGTTAAAGATTTTCAGGGTTTTCCAATAAAGGTAGAAAGCACAAGTCTGTAGAAAGGGAATATGATAGGCATGAAATATGCTTTTTATTGAGGTATTTACATTGTAACAAAAATGTATGTAAAAAAAATAAATAGTTTTTTTTATCTCTCCTTCAACAAATCTGAAAATGATTTTACTATTAAGAGAGAAACATGTCAAACAATATTATACTTGGTAATGGAAAAGGGGCTCATTTTTATAAGAAGAAAATATCGTAAAACAACGAAGGCTTGAAAAAGCTGTATGAAAGAGTATAACATCGTCAATAATCCAGGTTGAAACTTCTATTTTAAGTTATTTAAAATTAATCTGGTTTTAAAGCTCATAATATATTTTGCATGTAAAACGATACTTTGGTAAAAAACATCAGACACCAGATGGATTTAACACAAGTTATGCCCCACCTCTGTAACTAAAGCAATCTCATTGCTGGTTTCAAGAAGTATTTCAGTAAACTGTGTTGGAGCAGCGTTGCCTCCAGGCCCTGCCCTCCTGCTCTCATCACCAGGTCTCCATTCACAGGCTCTGTGTGCGGGTGTTTTGTTCTTTTAGTCTCATGATTGTTTATATAAGTGAGATCAGTGTTCCTTCAGTAAATTCTGCTATTTGTATAATAAGAATGTCAAATAAAACGTATGTTCTCATGTTAAAACGACGTACCTGTGATATCCTTTTTGTGTATTACAAATCAGAGTTGCTTAAACCCTTTGCTGTTGCAGGAAGTGGAGCCTCCTGGTGACAGCAGTGAAGTGGGAGTGCTCTGGCAGGATATAGATGAGGGTCTTCGTGAACAAGCGTCCCGCCTGAGCTCCAATCTGGCTGTGAGCCACCAGGAAAACAGAGAGTTGCAGGAGAGGCTGATGGTGTCCGAGGCAACGGTGCACGCTCAGGCCGAACAACTGAAGGACTACAGAGATCTGCTCAGTGAGTCACTCTCAGGAACACTCATGAAGAAGTGTTATTAGACACATGGAAGAACAGACAAATGCTCAAAACCTTAATCAAACTCTGAGAGTGAAGTTATTTCTTTCCCTTGTCTCTGCAGCCGAGACATCCGTCCAGCAGGCCAATAAGCAGGTCCAAGTGGACCTCCAGGATCTGGGGTACGAGACTTGTGGTCGTAGTGAGAACGAAGCAGAGAGAGAAGACGCCAGCAGCCCAGGTGACAAACACATTCCCCTCCATCATAAACACCCCATGTTCTCTCCTGCAAATACACTCAATAATCCTACATCTCTCTCTCCCTCCTTCAGAGTTTGATGACCTGGAGATGTGCACATCACTGTCCAATCAGCAGGACTACGAGGTTGGGGGCGGCAGCTGGTACGCTGGCAGCAGTAACACAGATGGTTATGAAATGGGCGATGAGTCCGCCTCTCTGCAGCATCTCGTCCAGGATCTCCGCTCTCAGCTGAGCCGCTGCCACAAGGTGATCCGGGGGCTGCAGCTGCGAGTCCGCTCCCTGTCCACCACCAGCGACTACGCCTCCAGCCTGGAGAGAACCCCCCGCAAGGTACTGGAACAATAACAAGCTACTGTAACATTAACAAGCTACTCTACATGGTCTTTCAGGTGTATTTAAAGGTCTCCTATCATGCAAAATGCACTTTTATACATAAATATTTGTCAGGAAACTCACAAAGTGTTAGAAAACAAAACCCTCTCTCTTTCCCCTCCGTGCCCAAATCTAAAAAATCGGGGGTCAACGGAGCTGATCCAGATTTGCTGCCGATATGACGTAATATCGGAAAAGTGGGCTGGCTTTACACCAACGGCCCTATCAGAAACGTTGCTATCGGAAACAATGCGTGACGTGTTTTGGAAGTAATATGGTCTGTGTTTACATTAGCAAGCATCGCTAACACTCAGAGCTAACCTGCACTGGAGAGAGCATGTGTAAAAAAGCAGAACTAAAAAAAGGAACTCACCTTGTGGTAAACCCGCAAGAGAAAAAGCATTTGAGATCCATACTGTTTCAGAAATAATCCTTGATGTGGTTTAGAACATGATGGCGTTTAATCACGGCAGCTTTTAGCTTTATCTGAGCAGTGAGCTAATAGGTGAGCTTTAAGTCTAACAAAGATGCACATTTGATCCTCACCTTCTAGGTAAACTGGGCCTTTGAGACGTCGCCGGCCCCCAGCGGTGCTGAAGAGGATGAAGGCTGGATGTCAGACACCCAAGGGGTCCGCTCGGGATCCAAGCCCAGCAGGGAGCTGCAGGAACTGATGGCACGAGTTGCTTCACTGGAGTCGCAGCTTAAAAGCTCCAGACTGGAGGGCAAAGGCCAAGCAGAGGAGGGGAAATGTGCCACCTGGCCTGGGTGAGGGGACAGAGATAGAGAGGCCATGATCAAATATATAAGTAGCTGTTAGACCCTGTGTACCGTAGAGGCCTTTTTATTTGATCTAAAATCATTTAATAGCTGCACATAAGTATAACAAGTCATCCTACCTACAGCCCTCTATTAATGCTGTGGTTATTATGCTCCCTTTCCAGGAAGTACAACACTCTGATCCAGGCACAAGCTCGGGAGCTGTCTCATCTGAGGCAGAGGATGAGAGAGGGGCAAGGAGTCTGCCATATCCTCACCCAACACCTGGGTGACACCACCAAGGTGCTGAAAACTCTTCTGCATTAACTCAATCAATCATTAAACTACATTCAACTGCATATTACCAAAATGCGGAATTAATATAAGTGTTACATTTTTGGCTTTATCCTTAAACTTGCTCAAATTCTCAACATCGCACAGGCCTTCGAGGAGCTGCTGCGGGCGAATGATATAGATTACTACATGGGTCAGAGCTTCAGGGAGCAGCTGGCACAAAACTCTGCCCTGGCACAAAGAGTGGTCGCCAAGATCATTGGACGTAAGAAAAATCTTTCCAAATCAGAATAGAAATGTTTTATAATTTCTCATTCTTGTGCACAAATTGTAAATGTCTAACAGTTCCTCTCACCATTTCCTCTCTCCTGTTGTATTTCCATAGGTGAACGTGCAGAGAGCCATGATGACAAGGCAGGCCATGAGTTGCTTGCACTACGGTGAGTCAGCATTCAGAACAGACACATTTTAATCACTAAACCTAGCTAAATAATGGCCTACAGAAGCGCCTGCGGTGTTGTGATCTGTGGACCTCCCGTGAAGTTATTAGCCTTCTTTGTGGAGCACTTACTCTGTCCTAGTGATTAGTTTACCTTGTCATGTGACACGCTGCGGCACACCACATGGCTCCTTATGGTGGAGAGGAGACAGAAGGGTGCTGTTAATCCACATACAGGCCACAGCATGGAGCCTTCACCCTTAAGTTGTTTTAGTTGAATGGACTTACAGTACAGGTGTCCCAGCAGCAGCTTAAGAGGCTCAGGAGGGCTGTGTGGCTATGTGTCCCTTTTCTTCATTCAGTCCTAGTACTTGTGAAAGATGGTTTCCGTTGGAGTCTCTTATAAATGGATTGATGTTATTTTGACTTCATTATAACTACATTCTTTGGAGTTTTGGTTAAAAAAAAACCTTTCGGATACAGATATTCTTACTCAAATCAGAAGACGAAGAGTCTGTAGTGCATCAAGAACTTTCTTTCTGGACTGGACTGATGGTGTGATGGCTCCACTCTGGAAATCTATGATTGCTAAGAACAGCTCCATATACAGGGACTCTTTGTGGTCTTTTTCTAACGCTCGAAGCCAAGCAAGAGAGACGGCTTGTGTTAGGATGGTGTTGGAGAGAAACAGGGAGCTCTTGCTTCGGCAACTCAAACAGTAAGGGAAATGACTTCACATAGGTGCACTCACTTTAGGAAGATCTGTCTACATAGGCAACAGCAGATGGTTGACTTGAAATCATCAAAAAGATTCATGAAATAAAAAGGGCAAATATATTAAAAAGACTTGGATTCATTCGTTGCAGCAAAAAATGTATACTATTGGTTTCACCAAAAGAAATGGAAGCCAGTTTTCCTTTCCTCCCTCTTTGTTAACAACTACTGAGTATTCCATTAATAAATGGTTGATTCTCTTGTGTGCATGTGCAGGCTGAGTAAAGAGCTTCAGCAGAAAGATAAAATCATCGAGTCCCTCCACACCAAGCTGCAGCAGCGTCCAGAGACCCCGTCCAGCTGCCACGCCCTCTCTGAGACCACCGACCAATCAGACAGGACGTCCTTGGTGTCCGATGAGTACAGAACCAACGAAGACCTGGAGATGTGCTCCGATTTAGAATACCAGGAGGGGCTGCCGGGACACGGATCAGAACGAGACGGTAAAGTTCATTCCCCTGTTCCTCCTCTCCATGTTTGAGAAATACCTCTTCTATCCACTTTCACTCCCTCTTTCCATTCCCCTCCTTTAGTCCTTCCATCCTCCATTCCTCCTCATGGCTTCCTCAAGACCTCCAGCAGCTGTCCCAACATGCTTTGCTCCGCCCCTGTGGGTTTCACCAGTCACTCCTCCAGAGGTACAAGAGTTACAGATGGCTATGAAAAGCAAAGTTCCCCAACATTTTTCCTTTTTCCTCATCCTTCATGTTCTGTTTGTGTCACTTCCTGTCATCCTCCTCCAGCCCTTTTTAGTGATCCCGTCTCCTTCTCCTTGTCTGGCCCCTGTGGCCCTGACGCCTGGGGCAGAGAGGTTTATTCTGCCCCTCGGCCCAGGGCCCTGTCTGTGCTCGCTGTCCGCCCAGAGCTGGACACGCTGTACAGACAGATGATGGAGAGGAACAGGGGTGAGGGCCTGGAGTGGTGTGCCATGTGTAGAAAGCTTCAATTAAGATCATAATATCTACGATCATTTCCCTTTCCTTCTTATATCATGTGTCACATACTTTCCCTTCTGTGTGGGTGTTTCCAGGCTTTGCAGTCCCCCATGACAAGCCTCTGTTCAGCCTCTCACCTGGTGGCCACAACCAGCACGACCTCTCCAGCTACAGCCAGCTCTCCCAGCATGCCTTTCAACAGTATCCACTGGGTGGCATTCCCGAAAGCCACTCGCTGAAGTCGGACTCAGGTCTTTTGACAGGAGGGACTCTGTGGGACATGGACAACAGGGGTCAGCAGGGCGGAGGGTACTCTGGATCGGGACACCTCCAGGGAGGCAGCCATACAGGTGAGACTCCATACTGTTGTCTTATTATGAAAGTACATTCAAACAAGCAGTCACACAATAATAAAATGTATTCATAAGGCAGCTTTCATAACACAAAATGCATGTAAAAGGGCTTTACAAGATAATACAATTAACAAAATAGGTCATGAGAACAACACTGTTATAACAAAGTCAGACATTATTGTAATATGTAATTAATTCAAAGCAAGATTAAAAAAGAAAAGTGTTGTGCAATTTCTGAAAAAATATTACAATATTACTCTTATGCTGTTTCTATCTAGGGGTACATTTGATGGAGGAGCACCTGCGGGAGGTGCGGTGTCTCCGTCAGCGTCTGGAGGAGTCCATCAGGACCAATGAGAGGCTCCGACTGCAGCTGGAAGAGAGACTGGCCTCGACTGGGCGTGACGGAGGTATTGTAGCCCTCATTACAACACTCTTCATGTTCTTCGTGCAATAAATTGCATAAAATAAGCCCTGTTTATTTCTCCAGGGGCACCTACAAACATCTACATCCAGGGACTGGACACAGTCACTCAGCTGTCCAATGAGATCCGAGTCCTGAAGGAAGAAAATGTGGGCCTACAGTCACGCCTGCAGGCCAGCACAGGTAGCATCTGAAAGCCAGCTAAATAATTCATTATGATCTTTAAGAATCCACCATAACCCATACTCTCCTCTCACAGACACATGTGAGGAGGTGGTGCAGCTGCGGGAGGCGGTATTTACAGCTCGCGCTCGCCTGAAACAAGCAGAGCTGGAGGCGGAGCAGTGGAAAGAGGAGCTGAGACGACTGCAGGCTCACAGCCAGGAACAGGGCCAGCAGATTCACATCCTGAGGCAGGAGCGGCTGGCCAGCCAGGAGAAAACCAACAGGTTGGTGCTGAATCAAACAGTGACTGATTAGTAGAGAAAACTGCGTATGTATGTTGGTATAAATATCTACTCTTTGACTGAAATGCGCTGTGATGTTTCCTCAGGCTCCAGCATGAGGTGTCTCTCCTGCAGCAGCAGCTCTGTGAGAGCAGAGAGCTCATACACTCCCTGCAGAACGAACTACAAGTGTACGATCAAGTGTGTTCCAGCACAAAAGCCAAGAAAGGTCAGTCTGCTCTTTTTACACTAGCTATGCTTAATACACACTCATTTTTAAATGTAACACTTTGGCTCCATCTGGTGATTGTATTAAGAATGGCATTATGGGACACTGGTATGAGTTGGCAAACAATAAACCTAAGTTGCTTAAATTCTTCCTATGATTGAACCTTTTAAACATGTTAAAATCCAAAGTAATGCCGACATTTTGCTTTGCTACATCTACCCAATATTACTGTAATATTGTGCTAGAATAAAACCCTTGAATTCTGCACTGTAGTAGAATTATTCCCACTCTCCGCTCAGTGACGGTGTGTTTCGTCTCCAGGCTTCCTGTGTGAGCTGCCAGGTCTGCCGGTGGAGCTGGGCGAGCTGCTGGGGGAGGTGAGGAGTCTGAGAGCTCAGCTGCAGAACAGCGTCCAGGAGAACAGTGCCCTCAAACAGCTGGAGCTCCACAAGCAGCTGGAGCAGAAGCTGGGTATGGGCTCCCCTCGGACCCCCTCCCTCTCCGCCCTCACTGCCAGCCCGCAGAGAGATAACTTCTACAGGCGACAGCTACTGCACGGTGAGACATTCTTCTTTCTATAACACTTAATAACAACATAATGTTTGTACGGCTCATCGAGGTGTGGTTTGCTGTGTGTCCAAGCCTGGTGTGTGTTTCTGTGATCTCCACAGACCCTGCTCCTTCTCCTCCAGTCAGGGACATTGGTCTGTTTAACTGCGGGTCCCCCGGTCCCCCCTACTCAGACCTGGATGACAGCCACAGCACCGCCAATGGTGTGACTTTAACCGCACTGCATGTCTGTGACTCTAAATGACTGTGAAGATACTGTGTTGCTCTGTAACAGTTATCACCCCTTGTTTTTCAGTAGTTTGCCTAACAGAATATGTTTGAGTCACTCTCTTCTGCAATACAAGAAATACAATCATCATTCAGAGTTATTTCCCCATGTACATTCATGCTCTTTTTGCCTCCAGCAGAACCTCTCGACCCTCACTCTGAGCTGGAGGGCGACGCCCCTGATGGATCGTTTGCAAACCGCAATGGGCGCCACGCCATCGGCCACGTGGATGACTTCGGCGCTCTGCAGCAGCAAGTGCTAGAGGGCCGGAGCCTCGTCCAGCGCATGGAGACCGCCCTGCAGGCCTGCCTCGGCCCCCCGCTGCTGGAGGGCGACCGGAAACAGAGCAGTGAGCTGGTGAGAGCCATGTATTTATTATTTATTATATTACAAAAATGATGACACGTTTAAAGTAAATATCTAACTGAGCTCTGTATGCAGGGACTGGACTATGGATGTGTGAAGAGTCTGCTGTCCAACACCAAGACTCTGAGGCAGATCCTGGAGGAGGCCATGTCTCTGCTGAAGATGTTCTGGAGAGCAGCGCTGCCGAGCTCTGACCCCTCCATGCAGAACCTCAAGAAGGTTATTATGATATTTTATTATAACCTAGCATGTTTCCCTAGCATGTCTGTGGCACTCAGCCTTACGCCTATTTGTTCCCACTAAAGAACTTAATCACTTTAAATGTTTCAAAAATATAACCAGATTTTCAAACAAGGTTAAATCTGTCCTAAAACAGCAGAACATTTTCTTTCCAAAAGATACTCTCAGGCGTAGAATGTGGTTATGTATTTGTTATGGTAAACATGATACTTGGAGCACCTCTGTGGCTCAAGATGTGTCTATTGTTTTTCAGTGGAGGCAATACTATGTGGCGCTAATGATCAATGAATTGTTGAGAAAAATCAACACCTCTATCCTAGTGAAACCCAAACATGTTTCAAAAGAAAGCAGACCTTCTAACCAAATGTCACTTTGAATGTGTGTGTGTGTGTGTGTGTGTGTGTGTGTGTGTGTGTGTGTGTGTGTGTGTGTGTGTGTGTGTGTGTGTGTGTGTGTGTGTGTGTGTGTGTGTGTGTGTGTGTGTGTGTGTGTGTGTGTGTGTGTGTGTGTGTGTGTGTGTGTGTGTGTGTGTGTGTGTGTGTGTGTGTGATGTTGCGTAGGAGCAGTGTATGCAGGAGGAGATCTTGTCCCTGAAGCTGCGTGTGTCGGAGCAGGAAGAGGTTCTTAAGGGGACAATTCAAAGACTGAGGAACACCAGCCGCACCAAGGAGAACATGGAGCACTTCATAGTCAACCAGTGTAAGTGTTTTTGTGTGTGTGTGTGTGTGTGTGTGTGTGTGTGTGTGTGTGTGTGTGTGTGTGTGTGTGTGTGTGTGTGTGTGTGTGTGTGTGTGTGTGTGTGTGTGTGTGTGTGTGTGTGTGTGTGTGTGTGTGTGTGTGTGTGTGTGTGTGTGTGTGTGTGTGTGTGTGTGTGTGTGTGTGTGAGATCAGGGGAGATTAAGAGAGACACAAAGCCGTGGGTATTGGTCGCACCGACGGACAAGGATTATTTCAAGTGCCGTTTGGTGCACGGCCCTGTAATTGGACCCAGGCTGAGAGGGGAAAGAATTGTAGGAAGGGCGAGTGCTAAACAAAACCAAATAAGGTTTGAGTAAAGGAAGTGAGACAACACTGATTGTCCTTTCTAGTGAGGAGAAATCCCTGGCTGGGGATTGGATAGAAACAATAAACAATCATTCACAGATCTGCAATGCACACTATTAGAGATTACATTTAAAAAGACAAGTTTTGTATTTATAACCCAGGTCCAAATGCTCAAAGACCTAAAAGGAGTTATCTTAACACATGCAGAACATACAGTGTTTATGTTGAGGTATCATCTGTCTGCCTGTAATTTTTATAAATACAATATATAAAAACCTATTTTCCTTGTTTTTTTTGCAGTGTCAAGGACTCGTGATGTGCTGAAGAAAGCCAGAACAAATTTAGAAGTAAGCAAAATCACCTTCATATCCAGTACATCATCATTCTGTTGGTTATATGTGTGCATTCTCCACAGTATTATTATGTGTATAAGTACTTTGTGATGTCCCTGGTGTCTTTTTGATGTGAATTCATCACTTTCGGCTTTCTGCCTCACTTGTTCCTTCGTCCTGCATTTGTCTCTCCTCTTTGAAACCCCCCAGAAGAATGAGCTGAGACTTTCCTCTCTAAGCTCCTCCTCTTCCTCTCCTTACGCTGGTAAATGTTTGACATCTTGTGATCTTGCAAACAGGTACATGTTGTCCCAGATGCAATATGACTTTAGTAGTTTGAGGCCTATTGTTTAAACTGTAGGTCTTAAGGTCTGTGGTCTGGGGCAGCTTTTACCTCCGTGTGGTTTTGCTTTCTCTCACCATGCTGAAATCACTGCCTTGCCATCTCGTCACAGCCCAACTGCATCCTGTAACTCACTGTTTATGACATTTCATGACATGACATTTCAGCTTTAATAATGTTTATTAGGGATGATTAAACATGAGAGGTTATCCTGAGTAAAAAAAACACATGGCTCCACGAAGCGCTTTATTTTACCGCGGTGTTTATTCACCTGATCTTAAAATCCCACCACAACGACTCAGCTGTTGTAATAGCTGTATTTGCATTAAGAGGCCCTGAGTTGTTCCCACAACACTGACACCAAATTGCACACACACCCCTCCACTCAGATAACACTGCACTAAAGTATTGTTTACTTCCACATGCCCCTGTATTAAAGTTGAGTCTATTCATAGCTTCTAACCCTACAGTTATCCCTGGAATAGCTGCACGCTGCATAGTTTCCACCCTGCGTGTGATGTCACAGCCTTGCTATAGGATGAACGCACAACAACATGTATGTGACCGCGCTACCCCTGAATATGATCGGTGTCATGAACACCCAAAAAGCACAGAGCACTGTGTGTGTGTGCGTGCGTGCGTGCGTGTGTGTGTGTGTGATTTATTTTTACGATTAACATTAACATAACAAAAACATTAGCAGTAAACTAGTTCTTGCTGTGATGTTACTTTGATTTAAAAGGAATCATTTAACATATTAATAAATATATGTATTCTCTCTTTTTCATGAGAGGTAGTTGATGACAATTGATTCCACTATCATGTTTTATAGGTAAAACATGAAACTACCGTCAGGACACGATTAGCCTAGCTTAGCATAACGTCTGGAAACAGTTAGCCCACACCGTCCGAAGATACCTGTACCCATAAAGCTTACTAATTAACACTTAATTGCATAGATCAGTGATCAAGGAATTGTCCAGCTAACAAGTGGTCTCCTGGCTCTAGCTTCATATTGGTTTACATTGTGGTATTTTCTGATACAACTCTTGGCAAAATTGGTGTATGAGCTAAACTATTTCTTTAACATTTCACCTCGCACGCAGTTTTTCCTGTAACAGGATTCAGAATGTTGAATAATAACTTGCATCCTGATTTCCCTCTCTCTTTCTGTCCATAAACCCAGATGAGGACCCAGGAGCTTCTGCCAGAGAGCGGCCTGCTCATCGAAGTTTCCTGAAAATCAGCAGTGCTTCCGGAGCTGCAGCCAATCAACGTCCAGCAGCGAGGAAGCGCAGCAGCCAATGCCTGCTTTAGACCTTTAAAGAACCAGCCTCAACGCTACCACCTCTTACCTCTAACCTCTTATAGCCAAGATATAACACCCCCCAGCCTCTTTACAGCCCCCCGACACCAGCCTTTTTGTCCCACCAAGCCTCCGTCCCGCCATGAGAGTGCTTCCTCCCTCCTCCAGGCAATACGTGCGCAGTATAATCTGCACCTTGAGCCTTACCAAACTTCCTAAACCCCTTCTGACACTCTTCCCCTTCCCCCTCCATGTGTTATTGTCTTTGAGTGATACAGTTGGCAGTTTGCCTCGTCGTGTGTGTGACAGAAGAAGGTGTTTGAAATGTGCCTCTGGTGGTTTAGTGACGTGCGTCCAACTGATGGAGCTGGTTGAAGATGCTCCTAGAAACTGATCCCAGAACAGGTGTCTGTTCTTAAACTGATTTTTGGTGTCATGGATTGTATGACAGAAACTTTCAGGATAATTAAACCTGATTTAGGCATTTTAAAATATAACATAACTTGCCAATTAAAACCATGAGTTTCCATAGTACACCCTGAGATCTGTATCTAAGAGCATCCTCTTTTGAGAGCCAGGCAGCCTGTGGACGGAAAAGATGTTCCTGCATGTTAAATCGTGGCTTGAGAAAGGAATTCTATGCACATGTACACACACATTTATGTCTGTATGTGTGATCTAAAACGGCTCACTCAAAGACAACACTTCCTCAACTTCGACTGCCACAGAAATGCAAGTGTACTTCTCGTGGCGCTTTTAAGAACAAGGACTTTTTTTGTTGCAAATGCAATGCAAAGAACAATGACATCCACGATGTGTCACTACACACAGTGGAGGAATGTAGAGGAGGTAGGCGATCGATGCGAAAAAAAAGTTGTGTACTAGCTGTACTGGTATTTGTGGAAGCTTCTGAATGCTGTGTGCCAAGGGTTACGGATAGCAGAACAAAAGCCAGAAAAAGGTTCCATTTGAGTCACAAGCTATTTTAGGGTTCGAATGGTACGTTTTGGCATGTACCTACATTTGAAAAACTGAATACTTCAAAAACATGGGAGTAGATCGATCTGGTTGGTTGTGATTTCCTAAGCAAAACGTAGGATTGAAAACAAATTGAAAACAGAGGTTAAAGTGCTGAAATGGAACCGGGCTAAACACGCGTATTCAAGCTCCTCAGTAGGAGTTCTCATACGAGCATGTGCAATAATGATGTTTCATGAATGATCATGCTGCACCGAGTTATTATTTAATATTTAGCTTGACACTGGATTATTAGTCACACTCTATATAACGTTAGGACACGCTTAGTGTTACGATTGTACTATTTACCAGAGTGTTGATGCATGACAGAGATTGTAAACACCTAAGCTATGGAACAGGGGATTGCCAATACTTGCCAAAGTTTAAACTTCTAACTTACAGTACTTTGACTTGCCTTATCCATGCGAATGACAAACCCAGGTCTGATCAGACCGCAGGGATACCGAGGTGTCTTCTTTTGTGAGAGCCTCCAGAACCACAGAGACGGTAACCGTTAGACAGATTGCTCAGTGTATTTCGAATTGTATGACGGAAATTAGCTCCTTTTTTGGACCAAAACTCAACAGAGTGGATTTTTCCCACGTGGCCATATGCTATTGTCTTTATTTTATTTCTCTTGGTTCAGGCCGTCCCAGCATTCCCATGGCAATGGCAATATAGGTTATCAAGTTCTTATAGATGATGCAAACTTTGGCAGGCTACTGGTAGGACCATTGTTTTTTGATTCACTCACTCATAACAGTTCAAATTAAGTTTGATGTGTTCTTGCTGTACATTTGCCATTTTATGCTGTATATTACCTGCTGGTTCTGTTTAAACTTATGTGTGTGTGTTTGTGTTTGTGTGTGTGTGTGTGTGTGTGTGTGCGCGCATGTGGGTTCCTATGTGTGTGCTTGTGTGTGTGTGTTAAAAAACATCCAACATTTGCTTTTTGCAAAGTTGATTTTCTGGGTAGCTGTGCAATAGCTTTATATTATTTTGATGTTAAACATCATGGTATTACGAGTATGTTTGCTGCGATTTATATGCATTGTGTCAATTAGTCACATAGGCTGTGTCTGATACGAAACCACAAACTATGCCTTCATGATATCCAAGTCACTGATCACAATCATCACCTATAACAAAGCTCTGATAATGTTGCTTCGCTTGCCTTTATATTTAGCATGAGAGCTGCAATCTGCTCTCAGCGGTCAAAATGAACTAGTGCTCGTCTACCTGAGATCTGCCAAATTAGGTTTTGTTTGCGCTCGAGTCTTAGGAAAAAGACTGAAGATGCCAAGTATTTTAATAGAGATAACAAGTTTGATATTTCCTTTTTGAAATTTAAAGGGAAAGGTTTTGAAGAATTGTCTACTGTAAAAAGAAAAAGTCAGTGAAAGATTGTGAAATGTTGGATCCACAAAGCACCTTGTTGGAGCGTAAACAAAGCCTTTTTGCTATTTGTTATGAAGAAGGGAATCAAACAGCAGTTTGATGTTTTGTTGGTTCTGCTTTACGTGTGTATATAATGCTATTTGATTGGTGCTGTTTTTATGTGGTTGGAAAGCAGCTTTTTCTGAGTTTGTGCATAAGGAACTAGGATGCCGATACAGGACTCGTATAGATCCTGTCTCTGATGACAGTTAACAGTGTACTGTGTTGGAAAAAGTATTAGCAATGACAGATTTGGGGAAAGAATTAATTAAAAAAACACTTCAAAAAGTTTGTGTGGTTGACTTTTGGTTCTTGTTTTATATTAAAATCCCCTTTAGCTTCTGCCTGGTAAATGTTTGGACCTTTATTCCTTAAAGAGTATCCAAGCAGGAAGACAACAGAATGATACAGAGACCGCAAGCATGTCTTCATTTCAAGGTTATAGTCAATTTGTCATTCTGACTTTTGTAAAAAGAATATCTAAGTGATTTCTCCAGAACCAAAAGCTGACATTTTAAAGTATTGATATGGTACACATAGATAATCTTGTTTCATTAACCCAGAATACAGAATATGGCTTCTTACACTAGAAGAAGAAAATAGTTAACTAGACAGAAACTATAGGACCAGCGTGTCCTTTCTTTATTTGCAAACAAGTAAAACCTTGTACAGTGAATCATCACACTTGTTCTGCAAAGCATTTCAAAACATTCATGAAACGGTTGTAAAATTCAAGTTTTGGATTAAATGCCTCGTCCACACTCCCTTATCGTATCTGTAAGTCTTAAAAACACTTCATGGTTAGGCTGAACATTTGCATAATACTTTTAGAGTGTCTAGTTGAACACCAACAGGATTATGAAAGCCCCTTTTATTAGTCTGTATAGGGTAACAACTGTTGGGATACTGTACTTTAACTGCAGAAAAACAGCATGACTTAACAAAAAACACTCAAAACCACCACAATTCAAAATATCTTAAATGGTTATCCGTTAAATAACAGACAAGCAAACTTTGTACAACTTTAAATGTATAGCAAGTCTCCAACCTCCTAACCCTGTAAATACATCTGAAAGCGCTCAAACTGCTTCTGAATGTGTTGTATCCTCAAAATGTGCAGACATTCGATACATGCAAACCAACAAGTTCAAACAGTTAGGTGTAGACGGCTCTGCGTATGACTACACATGTCACAGACATATCCAATACATTCATAAATGATGAACAGAAGTCAATACAGATGCACACACATATAAAGCACTGTACGTCCATCATGTCTAAAGAAAGAAAAAAGCACATGTTGGGTTGTACAATCCAGAGAAGCTACATTAAAGTAAAGAGTTGTCGTAGTTAAAAGCTTATATCAACACTCCTGCTCACAGGAGGGTAAAGTGCTCGCAACATGTCAAGATAAAGGCAACGGCAGAACATAACCTTTGACCTCCACTCCGCATCAGGACAGTGGGCCATTGAAACTGACAAGTACTCATCTTTAGCGACCGTTACATTGACAAAACTGGTCTTGTTTATAGTTGAATTCACGTTGTAATTGCACTGAATAACGGTGGTTGAATGCTGAGAAAGTCAATATAATGTAGCACATGTAACTATAACTGACACAACAAGATGCTGTTCACTGCTTCCTCCCCATCATGTCAGAGGATACAGCAGCACGTTATTGCACTTTATGTTGAACTAATCTAAAGTCTGCTTTAGCATCTAGACACTGACCTATTCTCTACCGCATGCACCTTTCATAAACGCTGTCAAGTCAGTAGTTCAACACTTGAAATCAGTTCAAGGAGGATATGATCACACAACACTTTGAAATTAAACTGTTACTCCACATCAAATCATTCAAATCACCAGTAAAGAAAGTGATGCTTCACAGATCTCTCTCCTTGTTTAACACGGACATGCATATATTCACAATGTGCAGCAAACACTCCACACACACAGTGATTTAGTCAGTCTCTGATCTGTCTGTAGAGTCGCAGGTAAAAGCCAGTGTATGTTTCCTCCTCTCTCTGAAGCCCCTCACACACACACTAACTGTGTTCAGAGCCCTATGTAGACTGAAGTGCAGCCTTTGTTAAACACCAAGCCCCAGCTGCTGGCCTTCGCTCACCTGTAAACCTGTTTCGGTGCAAGGTTTGGCTAAATGTGATGAAACAGGGAATAAACAGCAGAATACAGACATGCTGCTCTCTAAAAGCACTGTGGAGCAATCAAGTTCAGGTTTAGATAGGCTTGTAGAGCAGAGAGGTGACGTATTTCTTCTTGTATCTGTGAGTAGCACTCAGCACCATTACTCCGTCCTGCAGACAGAAACACAGAAATACCGGTGGTGAAATAAACATCAGATGCTCCAGTTTGTGGAACTGCCAACTGGTCTATTCAGCATTCAAAAATACATACAAAAAGACATGAAATGGTCATGAAAACAAGTATTTATTCAGCACTTAGCATGATTAGCATATTTAATACAACCATTCTGAACACGTGTGGTTGCTTTGGGAGTATAAAACGTTTTCAAGGCTCAAATCCTTGGATTCTTTGTCAAAGAAACACAGTTTGACATGAAGGTTTGTTTCCACATTTGCTGGCTAAATATCTGCTAAAACTAAATAGGTCGAATGTTGGGAAAGTATGAAGGCTTTAATTGATTCATGTTGAAAAAGAAAATCGAAATAAAATGTCATATCGATAGAGGTTTTTTTTAGCCAATCACAACTTGTTAATCCACACTTTTAAAAAAAAATTAGAATCAAAAATGTATATAATTAAGAATCGGACTTGGAAATGGAAAATGCTCTTGGGGAAAATGTGTATTTGATATGGTGCCAGTAACATCTGGACACATATGAGGAGTAGTTAAGCTGTTTGTGGGGAACCCACCTTAATGGAGAGAGCGTAAAGATGGTTGAGCATGACGTGGTTGGGTTCCGGCAGCAGGGCGGGGTCACACTGCAGAGAGAGAGAACATAAGGGTGAGGGTCCGAACAACAATAAGGTCAATCACATCGAGGTGTAAGCAGACTACAGTGGTATAGAAAGATAGGGCACTGACCGATATATTGGTGTCCTTGTTGAGTATGACTTGGAGGAGGTGGGGGGGGAGAATAGGGGGTGCTTTGAAGTGCTCCTCCGGTCTGAAGACGTACTGCTCCTGGCCGTAAGGACCTGGAGGGGAGCTGGACAGATCTGAAAACAAACACAGTTATTATAACTATAAATAGCTCGGTTAAACGGTCCATAGTTCATTTTGAACCAGATTTAAGTGTAGTGCGAGTACATCGAGGACATGAGCAGACCTGAGTCGGAGCTATCCAGAGAGTCGACATGCAGCGCGTCAAACACCTCAAAGTCAGACTTCTTCACCTGGATCAGGTTGTTGATGGTGCCCAGCTGACTGGTTACAACCGTCTGTGAAAGAGAAATGTTTCAAGAAGGTAATGATTGAAAATTTTTGTAATTATTATTATTTTACACTTAAACAACTTTAAAGAGCTTTAAGCGATGGCTGTATGGTTGTTCTCAGAAAAAAACAGTCTAACGTTGCCATTTCGTAATAAATGATCTAACAGTACTAATTCCAAAAACAGCTAAATTTAGTGAGAAATACGCCAGGTTGGGGCTCAAAGCTTGACCTTCAGGCCTCCTTCCAAAGCCGCTCCCCAAAATCACTTCTCAAAATGATCAATATGAACGCAAACCACAAACATTGCTATTGTTAGATGATATAGCATAGGGTAAGGACAATGCACTATGCATGCGACCCCCTACCACAGATACCAGGTTGATTTCTGGACTTTTGTCAGAGCATTCGATTTATTGGTTTCCATTGTTATATAAAGATTATTTAAATCAAAACGTTTTCGAAAATACATGATCTAACGTAACTTTAAGGGACCAACTTTTAATGACATGACAATAAAATAAAAATGACACTGATGTACCTCTGAGGGATCATGAACCCACTGTCCATCTACAAAGAACTTGTACTGGTGCTCTCCTTCAGGCAGGTCCAGGATGGCTACGAAGTCATTATGGCTTTGGAGAAAAGAAAAAAAGAAAATGCTTTATTGCAGATGTGGTCGTTCCTCTGACCTAAGAATGCACTCAAATTTAAAGCAAGCTACAGGCCACAAGAAAAATATGTTTACCTTTTATTGAGCGGTATCTTTGTGCCCCAGTTATTAAAGGAACCGGCTATGTAGACCTCCTTTCCCCCCCCAGCCCAGCGGATGACTGTGGGTCGAGCCTGAGGACCCGTTTTCACCTGGTCAGTGGGATCGGCTTCTTTCTCTCCTAACGGCTAAAAAACATAGATTGATGTGTCAACTTTAATATATAAAGATGGCACAGAAATCTGAAAGGTATTCCTCGAGAGAAATGTTTCTATATTATCTGTTTTGTACAGCAGTACCTTGGTCTCTGGCCCGTGGGTGTTGAAGATGTTGGGGTCGTCGGTGCTGTCCACCATCTTGCCGCTGTGCTCTTGGTCTTTGGGGCTGCCGCTGCTGTCGGAGCGTTGGGCCTTGGCTCCATGGCGATCTCCAGTCACCCGGTCACTAGTGTTTCCCATGATAACTCTATTTATGGTGTTCCTTGAAAGAAAACAGAGACTATTATTTTTTGGGGTACATACCTTCTTTATTGTTATGTAGCCATTCAGAAGCTACATGAATCAGTAATGCACATACTGTATAAAAGCTGCTATTGATGTCCTGTTCCTTTATAAGCTCTGTAAATGCAATAGGGAGCAACCACAATGTGAACTGGTTATTAGTAAATATTAATAATTCATAAGGCTGAAGAACCATTATATATTTTGTTATGCACTTACTTGCTTAAAGGGCCCATCTCATGCTTTTCTGGTTATTACCCGTCCCCTTGTGTGTTATGAAGGTTTTTATGCATGTAAACGGTCTGCAGAGTCAAAAACCCTCAAAGTACACCCTGTAGCGAGTAAAACTCTAACACAGAAAAAACCTGTCTAGGAGCTCCAACAAGCCGTTTAGGAGAGAGAGTGAATACACATACTATACAGAGATGCTGTATGAGAAACCAATGTAAGTTTGGAAAATTGCACAATTTAAATCTATTCTAGTAGACCTCAACAATGGAAATATGATTAGTATAAATGGCCATGACATGGGACCTTTAATGTTAGACCAAAGCCATCACTGAAATGTGCTTCACCTTTAGCAGCTTTCATATTAAAATAATGCTAATGTGTTAAAGTATCAGCTATTGGTCTTTCTGAAAGGGATTCTGTCGAACAAGTACCTTTCATTTACTTTAAATTATGACGCTAATACAGGGGTGTCCAAACTACAGCCTGGCTGCCGACTGTAGCCCTTGGTCCATTTTCAATTGGCCCTCGTCCATTTTTAACTGGCCCTCGGTTTATTCTAAAAGTATAATGGAATAAGGCCCACACCTGTAACTTGCGCTTGACTTATAATGTTGTTCTTAAATATATGTACAAATATATGACACAATATTCATGTGTTAGAAAGCCCAATTTCATTTTTTTATTTAGTCAATTCAAGTTGATAACATTATCTAACAAATGTCTAAGTACATTTGTACTTTTACAAAGGAAATATTTTTGAATGCATGAATTGTAACATAGTACTTGTACACCGTGGTATGCTTTTCAAGTACTTCTCACATGATGCTAAAGGGCTTTCCAGAAAGGCTAAAAGGCTTATTGAAAAGTTGGACAGCTTGATACATAAGCGTGTGACTGGCACTGTCAGTGAACCTAAACCTGCCACAACACATCAGACTGCATCCAGTCAGATATAACAGCACCGCCCACTAGCTACTTAGCAAGCAACAAGTTATAACTTCCTAAATGTTAATATACGAGTTGGCCATGAATCAGAGCAGTAAGCCCCCATATCATGCTAGCAGTAACCTAGCAGCGTGTCCCCTCAGCTGGTTCAGCTGTGCCCACCTCTGGTCACTTCGGCAGGAGAATATTTTTAGCTTACAGTTAGCTAGCGGCTGGCTGTCACTTTATAACAATTAGCTTACATCGCCGTATGTATTACTTACAACGTCAGTGTCGATTATGACAAGGCGACGAAAACTTTACCATGTTGTTACGATTGAGCGAATAAACTTACCAGTACCAGCTGATTTTTATTTTTAGTCTGTTTCCAGCGTAGGGGCAACCTCTTTACAACGACTGCAGCTCGGTGGAGCACCAACTACAGTGTGCGGCAAGGGACAAATGCATGCTGCGTTCATGTAGATAAGAATACTCGAAAAAGTGAGTTCCCCACTAGCAACATAGTAATTAGTGTATACACTAATATTGATCGATAGACTGCTCCTATTAGTGATGGTGAGATGAAGCCTCATGAAGCTTTCCAGCCAATTGGTTCGCAAAAGGGTTCATCTCATGAGGCTTCATCATGGGCTTCATTTGAAAACAAACCCCCCTGTTGGTCAAAGTGTGTAAAACAGGCAGATTTCACATCTTAACAGTGTGCTCTATCTCTAGTCCAGCAAGTCCTCAAAAAAGGCTTTAGTTTTCGAGATACCCCTACCCGAGGTAGAACAAATGACAACAATGATTTTTCTTATCTTTAGGGTCTCCCATTAATGAAATTGATTGTTCTCAAATTTTATTTTGGGGGAAAAAATGTTTTTTGGGTTGTTCTTTAGAACTAAACTTAGCTTTAGTTTAGATGGAAATTGTACTTTTTGGTGATAGGAACATAGGACTCAATCACTTTTCTCTCATTTATCAGAAAAACAGAAATCCCTAAAAAATATACCATTACTGAATTGTCTCTAGGGTGCTATTGAACACTAACCAGTAGTTGTATGGAAATATCTGGTACAGTTCTATTGCAAATGAGATTTATTTAGACATAGGCCTACCTCTTCTCTGATACAGTCAAATTCCGAATGGGGGATAAGTGGCATAATAGCCTATAAGTTAAGAAAGCTTACTCTGATGGTCATTATATTTGGAGAGGGAAATACCAGGTGGCTGAACTAAATCACCAAATAGTCAGAATAAGAGTAACCCAATACAATCAAGTGTATTAGTTCTAAATGGCAAGCCTCTAAAACATAGGTGTAAATAGTACAGGTTTTATTGAAACTGGAACCTTAATTCAAAGTACAGTTTACAATTCATCAAATAATTCTGTGAGAGGTCAAGTACATAGATACTAGAATATAATGTTAAATGTCAGGTTCCTCAGAAACGTTAGGGGACACATTTTGACATTCTGTACAGCAGGTGCAGAACTCCGTACAGGGAAGGCCAACAGAGAGGCACTGGCACTTTCCAGTCTCTCCACACTTTGCATCTTTGCAATACAAGTGAGTAATGTCTCTCACTTCTGTAGGTGCTGGGGTTTTTGTAAGTAGCACTGGTTGAATGGCCCCATCTCTGACAATCCACCCCTTGCCAACAGGACTCCATAACAAGGGTTTGGGTTTGGGCTGTGACACCATATCGCTGTCTGAAACATTGCTCTTTGTACATGTTGTTGAAATGCATCCTCTGTTGGCGGCAGATTTTCCGAGGCTGCATCTGTTGTTGATGCAACTATGAACCTCAGTTCATCCAAGTTAGTGCACATCAGTCCAATTTCCTTTTTCTTTTTTCCATGTAGCAGAAGCGCAAATTCTCTTGCAACTGGCAAAGACTCTTCCAAGCTGGCAGAGTCCAAAATGGGCCAGATCTTTGAGCTCGCTGAGATGGGTCTTGAGTTTGGTGAATGCTGTTGTCTTTCCTATTCTGTACAAACTAATTGTTGTGCCACAGCCAGTGAGTGCATGACATGCTGGTAGACAGTTAGACATGTAATTGTCGCCCAGCATCAGGACCATCTTCAACTAAACGGCCTCTTTGAGAAATTCCAGTCTGGTTTCCGTTCCGCCCACCGCACTGAAACAGCTATCTACAGAGTTCCCAATGAGTAAAGCCATAGAATAACTCTAAACAACCAACATAAAATCATATTTTCATGTTAACAATATTGTATTTATTCCAGTTTAATGATTGTGATTGAAAAGCCAAAGGAGGCTGGTAAACATTGCAAAGAGGGATTTGTATTCATTAATAATATTCGTAAACTTAACCATGTTGTAGCCTGAGAAAGGCTAAACCATATCAAAGAATACATTTATTAACTACATTATCTCATTTAGCTGTAGCTTTTATAAACAAACTAAAATACTTATTGACCAGTCGTTGAACCAGGGACCTTGCGGTTGTAAGTCAACAGCTTTCCAGCTGAGTGAACTGTCACCGGAGCCTCGACGCTGCGGGGAAACGGTATCCCGAACGTCCCGATGGCCAGTCCGCCCCTGCATCCATGGGTAATATGAGCGTTGTGGTTCAACCATGGATGTAAAATAAGAAGTTCAACCGATCTAAAGCACTTTCTGAAGCATTCTCGTGAGGGGCAGCGAGGCTTCGTTTGTCATCGGTGACGTCACTGGCCCAAAACGATCCTCTCAGTCTGACAGGAGAGGACTCTCCTCCACCTTGTTGTAGAAACAACTCCTTATGTACGTTAGCATAGCTAGCTAACCAGATGCTAACAACCTGAGCGACTCTCCTTGGTTCTAAGGGACATGTTGATGTTGTGATGGGTTGACAGCATGTCGAGGATAACAAAGTATGTATATCCTTCGCTAGAATATTCCCTTAAGATTTCCATCTCTTCTTCCATTCTTTCCAACTCAGTTTAAAATTTGTGAAGAAACAGCTGAACAGTACCAAACAGGAAATACTGGTGCTGTCGGCTCTGTCCAGTCACAAACAATAAGTGTTCTCCCTTAAAACCTGTTAAGCCCCAAAGACCCCTTTGGCGGATCTTTTTTTTTTTTCACGACACTGTGTCTTAGGGCATCTTAATATTTAAGAACCTATTAATGTGTTATACCAGATTAACGGGAAGAATCGCAGCTAACTGACGGTACAAACCATTTTTACCAAAACAAAACACAAGTCTCATAAGAAGCATCTAAATGATCCCTGAGCGAAAAATGCTAACGCACTTTGGCACAGAACTCAAGACAAAGATACCCTTATTACTTATCGTAACTGCACATACAAGATATCAGATTAAAGCTGAGGTTCCACAGATTATATAGGTATAGTATCATCACTGAGCGATCCGAAACTCGCGACAGGGGAAGCAAACACAGACATCGCAACACGTACCTTTACGGAGCTTTTACGGGAGATCGTCTCACCGTAGCTGTCAATCTGATCAAAAGAAGTGTTCAATGGCATTAAAACGAGAAAAATTGTGGCTGAATCGGTTCATCCATAGGTGTCGGAGGGTAAAAGTTAGCTGCTAATGGTAGCCACCAGAGTTATCGCAGCTTCCGGTTTTGGCTATGCGTCACTCTCACTCCTTATTTGGTAATGTTTGTGTGTATGTGGGAGTTCCCCTCGATTCCATTGGCTCTGACGGTTAGAAAAATATGTCAATCATCAAAATCGACCAAGGGGGGCCACAGATATGGAAAATCCACCCAAATGACCCCAGAAGTGGGTTTTATTTGCTAAATCTCTCTAAAAAGGTCAAATTTCACTTGTTTTGCATCAATCTTGATACAGGGTACTTATATGTTATAGTTTGGATTCCTAAAGCTTTTAGTCTACCATCCCATCATTCAAGGGGTGTTTTCACTATAAGTAATTTTTTGTTTTTGGACGGACACAATAATTTACATTTTTTTTACTGTGTTCAATCTGAATTTATTTTAAAATAAAAACATCTATATTGATTCTGACACTTCTTCATCCAACTCACAGATGTAACCTTGCTTTGAGAAAAAAGATTATTAATTTAACCCTTTTAGAAGTGAAGATATGGTCATTTGTTCTGGGAATGCCATTTTCGAGCCTGAGACCTGAAAAACAGGCTTGGGGCTTAACAGGTTCCATTTCCGTAAAATGTGAAATGCTGTGGCGTTTTCTGAAATGCTGTAGTGTTTTTTGAAATGTCGTTGTGTTTTATGACATTTTGAAGTCTTTTGTGATATGTTGTAGTGTTTTGTGAAATGTTGTTTTGACTTGCACTTCAGGCCCACTGTAGAAAAGTGACACAGGACAAAACATACTCCTAGCAAGTGTTTCAATCACAACGTCCAGTTATTACTATTTTAAATTGTTACCATGCACCGTTGTAGTACCCATCATAACAGTTCATAAATGCATTGTGTATAAGTATATAGTAAATTCATATATATTAATGCCAGAAAGTTCACATTGTGTGGCTGTAAGGCACATTTAAACTATCTCTCAAATCCAACACAGATTTAGTTATTTTCACAAGATGCATTGTCTTCATGCTCACAGTGTTCCAGTGTTAACAGGTTATTTATTTTTCAGCTGACTGGAGGCACTCTATAGGCAGGTGTTTACAACTTATAGAAGTTTTAAATGACCCCTGAAGGCTGTGGACTTAAACATTTAAAGTGGCGTAGTGTCATTTTACCATTATTAAACACAATTATGACTGCTGTTAAGCCTCATTGATTAAGCTCCAGCTTCTCTGAAGAAAATATTTATTTTGTTATCAAAAAGCACCACATTGTGTCCCATTGACATTCCATTTTCATCAGGCATTCCATTTTATGAGTACAATGAAATTGCTAACTGAAGATGCGTTGTTTTTGTTTGCATTGATGCTAATGTTATGTATGTATCAATTACGTTTTTTATGTGTGAAATATTCTTTTGGACAGTGTACATACTTAGGGAGTGCATTATGTATAACATTTGAATTATAATTAAAGCATGCTCAGCACATACGATACAGGCTTTAGCTAATGATAGACCACCATTAGGATACATACAGTTTTCCATCTGCTGAACTCCTATTCCAGCTCGCGGAAGTCATGCTCTGTATGTCTGTCTGTATTTCAAGTCCAATAATTAAGTTAATGTTCTTTTTTCATTGGCTTCCAGGGTCATTTGGAAATTCCTAAGCCAGTCTTCATGTACTCGTAAACAACATAGCTGATGCTGACAGCAGGAATTACTTTCATGAAGTTTGGCAGGATGCCTCGGTAGAGTCCAAAAAAGCCGTCTTTGGCTACGATCTTCTTCATCAGATTGCTCATGGAGGGCTGGTCTGTTGTATCCAGAGACGCTGCAGAGAAAAGGGTAAGTGAGGGAGGCGGTGCTGCATCTGAAAGATTTTTACTCTGGTGCTGTATGCTAAAAGGCAGCCTATTTATTATGTGACTTATAACTCAAGTGTATGTGACCAGAATATATTGGGTGCCTTCACAGAGTTTGGTCAGCACATTAACGCAATAATTATGAAAAATATAATGCACTGTGTAATTACGTAAGGCTGAAAAGATTAATGGAAATATATTGCATTTGCAATATGGACACATTTTAATCCGAGGATGCGCAATATTATTATTTATCATAAGACAAAATATGAGTGAAAATAAATTAAGTATTGTGGTGCTGCAGAGATGTTCCACCTTAACAAAATGATTATTCTACATACTTATACAAAACCATATGTTTGATACAGATCCTTGCAGAAAATCTCACCAACAAATACTTTATTTTTCAATGAAAATAAGAAAATGTATGCAAAAATGAGCATTCCTTCCAATACCGTGGACCATATCGCAATTGCAAGATCAGTCAAAAATCACAATTATATATTATTCCAAATTGTAGTGACCTAAATGATGTGCTATATACAGGACTGTCTCAGAAAATTAGAATATTGTGATAAAGTTCTTTATTTTCTGTAATGCAATTAAAAAAACAAAAATGTCATACATTCTGGATTCATTACAAATCAACTGAAATATTGCAAGCCTTTTATTATTTTAATATTGCTGATTATGGCATACAGCTTAAGAAAACTCAAAAATCCTATCTCAAAAAATTAGAATAGTTCCTCAGACCAAGTAAAAAAAAAAGATTTATAACAGCAAAATACAATCAAACATTTGAAAATGTCCATTAATGCACTCAGTACTTGGTTGGGAATCCTTTTGCACGGATTACTGCATCAATGCGGCGTGGCATGGAGGCAATCAGCCTGTGGCATTGCTGAGGTGTTATGGATGCCCAGGATGCTTCAATAGCGGCCTTTAGCTCATTAGCATTGTTGGGTCTGGTGTCTTTCAGCTTCTTCTTCACAATACCCCACATATTCTCTATGGGGTTCAGGTCAGGGGAATTTGCAGGCCAATCGAGGACAGTAATGCCATGGTCAGTACACCAGTTACTGGTGGTTTTGGCACTGTGGGCAGGTGCCAGATCATGCTGGAAAATGAATTCCTCATCTCCATAGAGCTTTTCAGCAGACGGAAGCATGTAGTGCTCTAAAATCTCTTGGTACACAGCTGCATTTACTCTGGGCTTGATGAAACACAGTGGACCAACACCAGCAGCTGACATGGCTCCCCAAACCATCGCTGACTGTGGGAACTTCACACTGGATTTCAAGCAACTTGGATTTTGCTCCTCTCCAGCCTTTCTCCAGACTCTGGCGCCTTGACTTCCAAATGAAATACAAAACTTGCTTTCGTCTGAAAAGAGGACTTTGGACCACTGTGCAACTGTCCAGTGCTTCTTTTCCTTAGCCCAAGTCAGACGCCTCTTCCGTTGTCTTGAGTTCAGAAGTGGCTTGACCATGGGAATACGGCTATTGTAGCCCATTTCCCGGACACGTCTGTGAACAGTGACTTTTGATACCTGGACTCCAGCTTCAGTCCACTGTCTTTGAAGCTCCCCCAAATTCTGGAAGCGACTCTTCTTCACAATGCTGTTAAGGCTGCGTTCATGTCTCTTGGTTGTGCAGCGTTTCCTGCCACATTTCCCCCTTCCAACAGACTTTTTGTGGATGTGCTTTGAAACTGCACTCTGTGAACAGCTTGCTCTTTGAGAAATTTCTTTTTGTGTCTTACCCTCCTGATGGAGGGTGTCAATGACGGTCCTCTGGACAGCAGTCAGATCAGCAGTCTTCCCCATACTTGTGATTTAGTTTACTGAACCAAGCTGAGTGTTTTTCAAGGCTCAGGAAACCCTTGCAGGTGTTTCGAGTTAATTAGACGATTCAAGTGATTCGTTGAACACCCTACTAGTATACTTTTTCATGATATTCTAATATTTAGAGATAGGATATTTGAGTTTTCTTAAGCTGTATGCCATAATCAGCAATATTAAAATAATAAAAGGCTTGCAATATTTCAGTTGATTTGTAATGAATCCAGAATGTATGACATTTTTGTTTTTTTAATTGCATTACAGAAAATAAAGAACTTTATCACAATATTCTAATTTTCTGAGACAGTCCTGTAGGTGTTGTCGTCACGGTCATAAAATGCAGATGAGTTTACCTTGTGCCTGCATCCGTGTGCGCACCAGTGCGAGGGGATAGCTGGCCAGCATTCCGCAGGTGCTGGAGATGGTGCCGCAGGCCACCAGCACCAGAACTCCAGGGTTAGCTGAGTCTTTGGTGTGATGCGTCAACCACGTGTTCTTTAGAGTCTGAAACACAGTAAAGACAATAATTGAAAACCATCAGCATAGAACTCCACCATTACTTTATAATATAAGATGAACTGGTGCATATAATTAAATTAATTAAACAAAGTGCCCCCACTAACACACTGTTTTGAAATATCACAAAGGAGAAAAATAAAATCACAAATCCTGCATACCTCATAAACAGCAAGGTCTATCCCAGCGTAGGGGATTATGCCCACTAAGTTTGGGACGTAGCCCTTGTAGAAAGCCAAGATTCCCTCCTTCCTCAGGATCTTCTTGGCACAATCAAACATTCCTGTATATTGGCCAGTTTTCCCAAGGGTCAGTCTAGTTTTCAATACCTTAGACAGAGAAATCACGAAAGGATAAAAACGTTGGAATATTTCTTTTTTTTTTCTGTGGTATTTTCAAGTTTTGGTGAAAAGCTGTCTCACCTCCATGGGGTAGATGGATGTCTGTGCAGTGGCTCCGGCCAGAGAGCCGGCTACAAACCTCTTGTGTGTCTCAATCTTCTGGCCCTCTGATGACAACAACTTCTTATACTACAGAACACATTTAAATGGGAAAAAATAAAGGATTTTTATAAATATTAATAATGTTATAAAATTGTGATGAATACCATCAAAATATATACAGTATATATGGCAAATTGAATTTGCAGTTTAGAGCTTACTTGTTCATATGCCATGAATTTGATAGCTGTCTCTGGTGCGATCTTTAAAACGTTGGTCCCATTTCCCCTCCACAGTGAGGACAGACCTCCCTCTTTGATCATCCTACTGAAGCCCCCCACGAGGCTTATGGGGTTAGTCTTAGAAGAATGAACCTGCAGAACAAATATATGAGGTTACATATATTATTTTATTTATCCCCCTAGGCGAAATATACATTTGTCAAATGTTCTTTAATATATTTCACCTGCATGAAGACCTTCATTCTGTCCAGAGGAGCAGTCCCAGTGCGAGAGATGGCCCCCGCCACGGCCCCCGCAGCAAGCTGCTTCCACCATCGACCTGAGCTCTTCTCCTCCTCTGTGAACTCATCTGGGATGGCAAGACTGTCCCCTATGTCCAGCACCTAGTTAAACACATCTGCTGAAATCACTTTGGTTTGTCAGCTTATGGCCATAATAAATAGAGTAAAACGTTTCTTATATTATTATTTTGGCCTTGAGATTGTATCTCTTTCATGAATAGTACATGTCACATAAACTTGGGTGGTTGTCAATGTGATAAAAAAAAACTTTAAATGCCCTACAAGCACTTCTCCTTTTGAGGTCTATTGTCTCAGTGATGCAGCAATCGTTTTTACATGCTTGCCAAATAACCTATACACTGGAGAAGGAAGTATTCGCAGAACTTGAATGTTAGGTATCACCATGGAAGGTAACACACTTCGCATTGTATGCTTTTAACATACAATGCTTATTTTCTTTGACTTTTGGCTCAACATGTTAGGGTCAAATTAGGGGAGGGAAAGGCTAAAATACTGCAGAGGTTGAAACTATTTCAACAACAAACAATGCATTGAGCTCCTTATCTATCAGCATGAACTGCTTGTGAAATCATAATCACTAAGCTGACTGCGCCCTCGTCTTGCAGGCTGTTTCAGATAAACATATCCCATGTTTTACAAAAAGCAGAAATGGGGTGTTTCTCAATGTAGAGGACGCTTCCTTGGTAGGACATATCCCTCCGAGTCAGGTCCTTCCGAAGCGAGGCAAGAATCCTTCCTAGCCTCGGAAAACGAAGAATGGTGGAACAACGAAGGACGCCGGCCTCGGTAGAATTCCAAGGATCCTGGACATTGGAACAGTCCTTCGGCGGGACTCGATGACGTAGCATCCTTGAAATAGTGACTCTGGAGGAGCCTTCCTCGACATTGAGAAACACCCATGGTTTCTGCTAGTGACAAACACAGTGGCACTTTAATGCGCTCCTAGGGATACACAGAAGCTAACACAGCTAGCTTTGTGTCCTGCAGTCACAACTATGGCAATGCATTTTGGACTGGTGTTGTTACCTTAGAGACCATAAACAGGCAGTGCATTGAAGAGACATTTAGATACAAAAGAGAGGATTATGGTTTGCTCACGAAGGAGCAAATATCTCGACAATGACATCTTTATTTGCAAAGATGTGGAGGAGCAAGCCGAACAAACACTGTGTGCTGCTGTGACCTAATTATGTTGGAAACTCTAATCTTATGAAGCTGCAGAGAAAAAGTGTAATGCAGAAATAGCCCATAACATCTTACACAGGAGAACTAGACATCATGTGATTAATTCCACTGCACTCGTCTGCAGAATGTGTTTCTGTGTATATTTGCCCCATACCGAGGAGTGTTTCCAGTGGCGTATGATCTCTTCCAGGTTGTGAGCAGGGCATAGCAGGAAGTGTTCTCTCCACTCGTTCCAGTCCACCATCATCGTCCCATCAATGTCCATACTAGGGAAACACACAGAAACCTTTTAATCTATGGCTGAGCTTTCAGATTATACACAGGCAAAAATCTTGGAAACACCCAAAATAAAAACATGTTACAGTGGATTGAAGTGAAGGCCAAACCTCTGTAATATTTTCAGGGCATTCTCTTTGCTGATATCCAGGCCCAGCTCTGCAAGGGACTGCTGGATCTCTGAGGCATCAATGCGCCCTGACACAACATAAAAACTCAACTCAGACAAGCTGCAGTGTAAACAAAGAATGTTTGCTATTGTAAACATTAAATGGCATGTCTGCTGGCACCGCATGTGAGAACTTGTGCCAAGTATTTTTATATTGAGGAAGCTCCTACCATCGTTGTTTCTGTCCAGGCTCTTGAATGTGAGCCGCAGCTTCTTCTCGTGCTCTTTCAGATAGTTGCTGAACTCGTTGAAGTCGAGACTCCCATCATTGTTCTGATCCCCAGACGAAACGATTTTCTGCAGAGAAGAGATCAAATCCATGAGCGGTTCTCGAGTGGAGGGTGGCTGGCTCAACAGGGTCCAGTGCCCATGTAACACTGAGCTTGGAACCCCCTGTGGCCCCCCTCCAAAAGAGAAATTATGATAATGCAATTTCTGATAGTGTTGCAGCAAAGACTGTGGGTCAAAAATAACAGTAAATGTTTGTTTTTTTTAATAATATAATAAGATAAAACTGTAAATCAGTCATTGACTCCATTTATGTAACTAAAACTAACACCAATAATGGTAATTTAAGTTTTGTTGTGGGCTATGACTTTATACTGAATTTAAAATGTTGCAATCTTGACCAACTGGCCCCAGCTTGGCCCACCCCTATGGTATAGAACCGCCCCTGATCAAATAAAATGGTTCATTTCCCTCTTCCAGTTGCACAAGACACACACACACACACACACACACACACACACACACACACACACACACACACACACACACACACACACACACACACACACACACACACACACACACACACACACACACACACACACACACACACAGACACTACTTATGAATGCTATGCAAAACAGGCAGGCAAAGCTCTGAAACTCTTCCCTCCTCACAGGACCCCAACAAGACTCCCTACCTGTGCGGCTCCCTGGCGAAATATGCCCATTGCCTTGAGTCCCGCTCGTAATTCAGCGACGTCCACCTTCCCATCTTTATTGGCATCAAGCTTCTCGAATAAGTCCTGGCATGACCTCTTGCTGTCGGCATCCCAGCAGTGCGCATTTGATAATAAAAGCGTCCGTATCTTTGGATACATTGTGGAGCTAATGAGGGAGCAGCAGTCGAGACGAGTCGCCGGTTCTGCAGTCAGGATCTGGTTATAAATCCATATTGAAAATCATCAATAAACCCTGCTGAAATCCAGATGTGAGCTCAGCGTTTAAAAAAGAGGTTTGCAGGCACTATATGTTGCACTGTCCCGTGCAGAGGTGTTACTTCGCAACGTATCAGGCGAACTGCAGTAATCTTGGGCGGAGCAACGCTACGTAGCGACAGCAGGGTGTCTTCTACGGGGAAAGATGGAGGTAGAAATGTGACGAAATAAATAAACCCCGCATTACTCCGGTAATCCGCTTAATGCTTCTAATGGTGAACATCCCCATCTGTTTTTTCGCTCCTGCTTCATCGGATGCTTCATGTTGAGGAAATGTTATCTCTACATCTAGCAGCCGGACGTGTCAGTAGAGGGATAAACGCAGCTTTGTATTTCCTATAGCGCAGTGCCGCTGAGCGCCACTAAAGGGCGCTGTTCTTCACACAGGAGCAGGCATAGATATCTATGGGAGCAGGTGCTGTCAGGAAAGTGAGTCAGGGTCCATCTGTGTGTATCATCACTGGGCCCCTAAATATGTGGTGGGTTTCACTGACTGTAAGAGGTGTTTATATTAAGCGTCATAATAACACACTTTATTTGTGTAGCTAATTTCATGTAATAAATGCAGCAGTGCTTTACAATAAGGAAAAATAGACACAGAATAAACAAACAAGGGATCAAACTTAAGAGGGGAAATAAAATGGAAAATAAAGCAAACTTTCAAATAACAGGAAGAACAAAGATTGAAATAGAATAAATATAATGCTACACATAAGATGGAAAATAAAACCCACTGAATAACAGTATTAGTAGAAATACAATCTAAATTACTTAGGCAGATTAATGTAATGAAGTATAGAGTGAAATTAAGAGAAAGCACAATATGTAAAGTCCAAGTACCCAAAATGTTTACTTAAGTTCAATATTAAATTAGTAACACGATGCCACTTCTGTGCATTTATCATAGACTTAATGAACAGATTGTTATAGATTAACCTACACAACAGTATATAAAGTGGATAACATTTGAGCCAGCCTGCAAAAACATTAAAATGTTGCCTATAATACATATATTCTTTATTCTTCAATTCAAAGTGTGTTCAAACAAATTTAAACAAAAAAATCTTCCTCATTAATGAAGTTATAAATAAGACGAGTTACTTTATCATTAAAGCCCGATATTTGACACTAGGGGGGGGGGGGTTACTTGTCAGAAATGTGTTCTATGTGGTCTATTTAGTCTAAATTATGTTCTCCTTAATTTTCCAAAAGTAGAAATGGGTCCGGGTTCTTATGTGTTAAGCATAATGCTTTACTGAATATTCAATGGAATGTATGGCGTATTAACTTCGTTTCAATTACAGATAACAAACATAGGATAATTTAAAAGTATTTTTGATTGATAGTATTTTTGATTGATAGTATTTAAGTGTTATTCCTGAGTGGCTTATTTAGCATGTCTTCCATCATTTCTTCTTATGGTCACATCAGAGCCGAATATATGGCTCTGGGTCACATGCCTGCTGAATAGTATATTATCCCTTCTGTTTATTGGCACCACTTCTTCTCAACACTTCAGTGGTCAGGGTAATAGGTTCACTTTAGGGCATTAAATATGAATGAGTTTCAGAAGTGAAGTACAGGCTACAACTGTTACAATCGTGACCTGGGTATTTCTCCTTTCTCCAGGCCTGCGTTGTCCAATCAAACGGTGGAATTTCCCTCACGTCACGTATTATATTTTTCAGTGGGTGGAGAAGCGGATTTGAACTTTGAGTCGTGTCTGTCTGCAGACTGCAGCAACAAGCAGCAGCTGGGAGACGAGGAGGAGCAAAGAAAGTGTTCAGTTGAGGATTTACCACGACTGTCAGCGACGTTTAGGATATGTCGTTCATTCTATTGAAGAAAAAGAAATTCAAATTTAAAGTAGACTTCGACTTGGAGGAATTGTGCTCTGTTCCCTTCGTAAACGGAGTTTTATTCTGTAAAGTGAGACTGGTAGATGGAGGCTTTGCCGAAGAGTCGTCTCGGTAAGAATGTTTTTTCTATTTATAGCCACGTTTCCCTGGTTGTTCCAACATGCTAAAATTACTTTTAAGTTGAGCTTGTTTTTAGCCATTTTTAAGTCCGTGTTCAGGTTTATATGGACATTTTTAAAACATTTATTGTCACGGCTTTGCTCCTTTGTTGGCAACAGCATTCCCTGACTTTCAACGATCAACGTTAACTTGTTTATGTGTTGTTAACGTTGACTAACAGTAGCTAGGTTAACGCTAACTAACTAATAATACTTCAATAGTTTACAATGTGCTGTTGACAATGTGCTGCTGTGTTAGTAGCCCTACAACCAGGAAGATGAGATTTACACAATATTAATAGAGCCAGAGCTCGCTAATTTATAAAAAAATATAATGTAGGGTTATGTTTCAATCGAAGGAAGTTAATGTGTGTTCCGTTAATTTATGTACACTGTTGATCAAAGTAGTTGCTAAGCAACAAGTAGATACTGTGAGTGAGACAGCAGCCAGTAGCCTACAGTATTTATCTTACTAGTGTTGGAAGAAGTACTCAAATCCTTTACTTTAAAATGACAAATACTATGGTCCTAAAACACTCCGTTACAAGTAAAAGTCCTGCTTTTAAAATGTTACTTGAATGTACAAAAGTATAAGCACCAAAATGACCCGTTTCAAGACTATAAAGAACATGATTTTTATCAGCTTAAATGTAGGCTACTTCAAGAATCAAAAGTAAATGTACTCGTTAAGCCGGATATCTATTTCTACATTATTGAAATATTATTGTTATTGTATAATCCTGTTTTTATACATTTAAGAGCATTTTAGTATGGTAGTTTGTGAGTGTTGACCAAATGTAGGCCTAGATACTTGAAATACTGTGTAGTACTACTACAGTAGCCTACTGCTTTATACCATATCAGCATATCATGTGTTTTATATGTACAAAGTAAGTGGTAACGGATGTATTGGAGTGGAAGTATAAAGGAGCATGAAATAGAAATACTCAAGTAAAGAACAAATATGTCAAAAAAAGTACAAAACTTGAGTAAATGTACTTTTTTTCACTTTTCACCACTGCTTACTAATAATAATATTATATTTGGGATTGTGTTATATAGCAGACTCCTTATAGTGTGTAATTTGTAGCAGGCTCATTTTCTCTTTTAGTCAGTTGTATATGCAGTGTATCTGATATTACTTGTGGCAGTTAGAACCAAAGCATTTTCTTCCAATGAAAGAAGCGCACAAGGTTTGGGGACGGTGATTATAAGTGCGTGTAACGTTACTGTGGCATTTAAATGAGTCACTATGGAAAGAAAGGCAGGCATAGCACATGTCTAACCCTCATTGCTTTGCCATGGTTACTCTCTGTTTCCAAACACTGTGTCTCACTTTTACCCTGCTCAAACCACAGCTGCATTCTCTGTTTTGAATACAAGCATATTGTCAATCTTGTGTGTGGTATAGGGGCGAACGGAAATTCTTATTTTCACATAATTCCTATTTATAATTGTTCTTTTTCTCCAAAGCCTGTTTTATTCTGAAACATCCAAATGTCAAGTGAGAATTGGACTAACATCTTGCACACATTTAGATCATGACCAGGTGGAATAAGCTGAGTGAATAATCATCTAATAGGTTTTGAGGGGATAACTCAAGGTGTAAAAATGGAGCATAAGCCCATTTCATTAAATAAAATTGTTCTTTATTTTCTTATATATTCCTAAAAATATATATAATCTTCCTCTTTCTTGATGCTCTGTGTCATACAATTGGATGGTAAACTATCATAAATCTGAAAGAGTTGGGATATATATTTGTTCGTGAATCATTATGCCTTTGTGTTTTTGTTTCTGTATGAAGAAGTGTTTCTAAATGTGTTATCTCTCACAGGGAGCAAGTCCAAGCCAACTGTGTACACTGGAAGAAGAGATTTTCCTTTGTGTGTAAGATGAGTGCCAATGCTGGAACAGGTGTACTCGACCCCTGTTTGTGCCGGGTGTCTGTGCGCAAGGTACAGGACATTTTCTCTGCCGTCAAGCTCTATTTTGTTGACACCACAAAAATACATAGAGGGAATTTTCCAAAACAGAGTCCAGATAGTTAACTGTTAATGTGCTAAGAAATGTTTATGTAGCCTACATGAGACCAGGAGCACTGTTAATTTGTAACCATACAAGCTTGGTGCAGCCAGTGGTCATTCTACAACGACTCATACATTTGTTTTTAATGTAAACAGTATATAACTTTCCCTTTTTGTCATTTAAGGAAGTGAAGGGCGGAAAGACCTTTGCAAAGGTAAGGTGTTCTTGAGTCTGTTGACCATTTTGTTGTAAACATAGCAGCTTACGGGCCAGATATCCATTAGAGGAGTCTTATCATAAAATATATGTGATAAAAGTCTACCTCTACGTGTGAAGGTGACCTTAAGTGAGGTGAGTCTCACAATGAATGTTTTTATTTCTAGCTTCCGGCTTTGGTTACTTATTGAAAAATCTCTAAATCAAAACTAAGGCTCTGTTAACCAATAACTTAAATGATGAGAAGAATTAGTTTGTCTGCTTTCTCAGGAATGTAAACTCCCGTCGCATGTGGTGTGTTTCTAAAAACCTAAGCTGGGCTGGATTTTTTTTTTAAACAAATACTACTGTATGTTTTATAGGATGATGCTTTATGTACAGATACCTTGTTAGTGCCCTTGTTAGTGCTCACACTTTAACAGAGATCACACTGTTCTAACTGCTTGGTCTTTATACCCCTGTGCAGCTGGGCTTTGCTGACTTGAACCTGTCTGAGTTCGCTGGGTCTGGCAGCACCACACGACGGTGTCTCCTAGAGGGATACGACACCAAGAACACCAGACAGGACAACTCAATTCTAAAGGTGTGGTAGTGTTTAAACGCAAAGCTCCACAATCCTCCTTTCAATATTGTTTGAAATGGAATTAGAAGTCTCTCCCACAATGTTCTTCTAAAGTCCAAGCTTTTAGAAAAGCATAGAAAAGCCTAAAACCTGTTCTTGCTCAACTGTGCCACTCTAAATGAAGTCATCCGTTTCTGTAGAAGATAACAAAACGTTGGATTTATGTACTGAGTGGAATCGTGGCATGCCCCGACAGTTGATGCTACACATGTCTGAGCTTGTGATCTATAAGCTGCCTGAGCCATGGGAATGCATTTGAGACATTCCTCCAATGGACTAACATTTCACAACATTTCATTCCAACCCTTTGTTAAAAGTAACCCTCGTGAACCACACTACGTCGTAGCTTTTTCCCCATCTTACAAATACAGATGCTTGTCAGCATAAAACCAACATATTTTGTTCTGTTTACAGGTTGTCATCACCACACAACTTATGTCTGGAGACCCCTGTTTTAAAACGTAAGAGCTCCTTTTAACCATATTATACATCAGTATAGTGTCATTAATCATAACACTGGAGACGTGTTTGTTATGTTGATTGTATTTGTGGTCACAAAGGAAGTATGCCTCTGCATCCGACTACAGAGGAAACTGTTCTCGTCACGTCCTGTCTATCATCAACGTGACCCAACACTGATGTCTTATATCACATAGATTTCAAATAATTGAATGACAAATAAAAATACTGAGTTGTCAGAGTTATCAGATGCTTATCTGAGAGCTAATAAACTCTCAGTCAGACATTAATGTGCCTAACCCTGATAGTAAACAACAGCTGATGTTTTTTCTCTCTTTTGTCAAGAGCTGTACGTAGAGATGTTTGTCAAAGACATGATGTAACAACACTCTCCTGCCAATGTGCAAACTGTTAACTTTCTATAACCAGCCTTTCCCTGTTACTACTCCCTCTCAGTGTAATAGTAGACTCACTGCTGCCTAGGAGATGTCTCAAGTGTAATCTTAATAGCAGGGCTAGTCATTCAGCCCACGGGGTGTTATTCATTGTGTGTGTGATGAAACAAAGGAGATGACGCTTTTGTTTTTTATGATTTGCTGACTGTCCGCCCTCATTCCTTTATTCAGCATAGCCTCTCAGTAGCACATATGTGGAGTTTCCTGTGATAAGGTCCGGTATATCCTTAAAAAGTCATCCTATTCTGTCCACAATACCACATATGATACGATATTGTCAGATCAAGTATAAAATGTTTCTTGCATCACAGCAGCTCAATTTGCAACATGAACAATATTAAGACAAGGAACCAAACATAAGAAACAAACTAATATAGTTATAACCTAGCCACTTATAACAGGATGTGATGCATTTAAATAACTGCATTTGAGCTACACAAGTTCTACATTTAAAAGTCTGTTTGATGACTCCAGACAAAACAAACAACCCAGTGTTCTCGTTACTTTAGTTATAGGGTCATTGTGTTTTGCCTGTGAAGCAGAGGAATTAGCAGATTTTGATATTGCATTTAACAAGATTGTATGCTATCCACTCATCAGTATAGGTACAACATGCCCAGGTACAGGTTTAGTAAACTTAAGGAGCACGAAAAGAGTCTAAAGGAAGGTTTTCTACATAAACCCGAGTGATTTGGTCAGCACTATAGATTTTGAATGAGTCGATCCCAGAAAATCACTGTGGATTCTGTATTCTGTAGCTTAAAGTCACCAAAGTCCATAACTGTTGGTCCTTCATGTGGGCTTTAATCAGACTATGGTCCAATAACTGTGTCTAACATAAGAGCATTTGAAGGAGCTGCTTTCTAACAACACTGAGTGATGCTTCTTACACCACCCTGCTCCTCAGTAACATCACTCTCTCTCGTGTTCCCTTTAGTCCCCCGTCTACTGCCATGACCCTGGGAAACCCTCAGGCTGAAGCAGAGTGTCTTCTTGAGGACAGGAAGGGAGGGGACGTGCACATATTCCATTCACTAACTGGTATGTAAATACACACTCTAAAGAGTTTTCTGCCAGGTTATCATTTTAGTTTCTATGTTCTTGACAGAAGCAAACAAGCAGCTATCGTTGTCAACACTTTTGAAATGGTCCTTTTAAAGAGCCAAAGTCAACAGAAACCATTTGAAATGAATTCAATGTTCTTTTTCACAAGCCTATGAATAATAAGCATGATGATTTACCAAAGATGTGTGACTCCACTAGGTTTTTTGTTTACCTCAAATAAGATACATTTCCTCTGAATGTAAGTTGTAGCTGTGTCATCTTGTGATTTTTTAGTTTCACCACTGAGTGTTTGTGTCTTTTATCATTTAGGTTCTACAGTTAAGTCGGTTTCTGTCCCAGAGGAGCTGGTAGCGTACGGCCATTCAAGAACACCCAGCTATGCAAGTGAGAAGTCAAAAATCTCAGGTACCAATCCAGGGACACATAATATATGATTCCCTCAAGCCACTTTTTATCCACACCAGATACACAAATCACTGGCTTGAGCTCAATGTTTTCACTCTCTCCTTACTTTTAGGTTACAGTTCAAATCACTCCAGTTTAACAGATCTGTGCCATCGGAGGAGCGGGTCAGGGGGTTCTGCCTCCACAGGCATCGGCAGCATCCTGGAACCCAGTGACCAGCAGGGGGAGAGCAGGACGACTCCCCCAGCCTGTGCAACCTGTCAACATGCATCTGAACACCCCTCTACCCCAGCTAAAATTCATAGGTAAAGTTTTTTCCCCTTTTATTTTCAAACTTTTATTTTCCAAACTGCTTTCCATAATGATCATTGTGAACAAACCTTGTTAGCGGTTTTTATGACCCACTAACTATATTGTATATTTTTCCTTATGCAGCACATTTGTGTAATATTCCACTCTTGCCTGTTTCTACATTAGACATCCAGTCAAGCAGAACTCAATGGAGAATCAGCTGAAGAGAGTTGATGCCACCAGGGTGGATGCTGATGACATAATAGAGAAAATCCTGCAGAGCCAGGATTTCAGCAGCGGTTTCTTGGACTCCAGTGCAGAGGGTGTGTACATCTAATCTGTGATTTAGTGGACCTATGCAGGCGGACTTAGAAAGTTGCCTAACATCCTGCTGATGGAATCAAATTACTTTGGGGTGTTGCAATGTTACAACGCAACGTCTTTAAGTACTTCCTTCAATGGATTAAAAATGATTACATGTTTATGGTGGCAAACCATAAAATGGAAGCCAAATGGAACCATACCTTAGTTACCTTCCATTTGAAGTATTAGAGTTTATTTGATAAAGGGTTCAAGCTTTAAGATTGACTATCATTTCTATGAATACCACAAGGACAGTTTAACCTCACTGATAGGCAAGCACACACCGTGCTACTTACCCCTGTCTTTAACGCCATTGAGACTGATGTTGCATACATTTTTTATGTTAAAGTGTATCTTTTGATTGTGTTTCTTAACCATCAACTATTGTTCAAAAGGTCTGACAGTCTCAGACTAGCTACTACATCCCCCTAATGTGTATGTGTGTGTTTGTGTATTTATTTATTTCTGCAGAGGAGGGGCTAAGCTTGTTTGTTGGTCCTGGTGGGAGTACAGCCTTGGGAAGCCAGCACATGAGGTGGGTGTTATGTAATTGTGGATTGTTGGTGCTACAAAGCAGGCATGAACTACTTATCTAAATTCATTTCAAATGTGCTGAATGGGGACCCTAATGAGGAATATACTCATCAATGCGCTTTCAGTTTCACATCATAATCTTAGTTCTACATATATAAGATCCTTCATTTCCTGTCATGTAACACATTGCACATTCTCTTTCAGGGTTGCAGCTGGAGCCTTTGAGCAGGTGGTGATCAAGCGCTAGGCTTTAGGAAGCATGTGACTGTCAAAGGGTGCCATGTTACACTGAAGCGGGAGGACACAAGACTGGAGAGTTGTAGAGGTGCCATCAGAACTTGATCCTGCCTCACTCCAGGAGATTTCATTTCTCCAAGGCAGTTCTCTGTACGTGACCTACAGTGTCTGTAGACTAGGCGAGCTCCCTAGTGTTCAAGAAGTGGAGCTGAAGGCCACATACATTTTGAACATCTTGGTGCTGGGGTAACTAATGTACTGACATTTATGTGGGTGTTCTTTTATGAAAACTGAAAGGTTTAAGTACTGTAATTCAACACATATTGTTCACCCATCTTGGTGAGCTCTAAGCTGTAAAGGGGTTTCTCTGCTATTTAAAAACAAAACTTTTCTTATGGTTGATTTGTATTCCTCAGTTTAATTGTACTGTGTGTGGCTGGAGGGGGGACTTAGTCGGTTCCTTGAAGTCCCATACATCTAAAGTAGTACACATCTGACATTGTGACATTTAAAGTGGTGGAGAGATGACTGCTATTTAAATACCATGATCTTTTGATGGTATGATTTCTATTTGTCTGAGCATGTGCCTTTGTCTGTTGTCTTTAAAGCGATGAATTTATTTTTTATCAGATATTTTGTAAATGTATATTTGCTGCCACTTAAGAAGTTATATCTAAACTATGTAGCCTACATAATGAAAGTCATATGTGTAAAGCCCATAATGTTTTTTAAGATATCTATTGTTTGGTTTTTGTATGCTTTATTTCAGGCCAAATAAATCATACGTTTCGAAAAATGTGCTCTTTGTGTAACCTTTTGTTCTGCTGTCTTTTTGCAGTATGGATGCCATAGAACATTTTACACAACATTAAAATTAAACGTTTTGATACTTTTGCAATTTTTTCTTCATCTTCTAGGCAATTATTTATTCTGGAGTCCATGGCACATTTGTAGTATACACTTTAAAATGAACAAATTACATAAAATAACCAAAAGACAGAGCATTTAACATTAAGGGGATACCAGACAACTAACTTAATGAGATTTATATATTGATATTATGATATTATTACCATGTAGTATAACACGCCATATTAAATATGTAAATATCACAACAATTGAAGCTTAACCCTTCTCTTGCGTTAGGTCATACCCCCCTTCCCATACTATTTTCGGTCCCCTTACCCCTTATCAAATTTTGATTGACATCTCATTTGAACAGTCAAAGCAAGTAAAATCAAGCGGTGACAGACAGAATGACACCAGGGGTGAATTTCATGTTATAATTGTGTGTGTGTGTGTGTGTGTGTGTGTGTGTGTGTGTGTGTGTGTGTGTGTGTGTGTGTGTGTGTGTGTGTGTGTGTGTGGATATGTTTTCCATCTGCAGGATGAACATAATACAGTCATACCAATTCATTTCATTTGGCGGTCAATTCTGACCGAAAACATAACGGGTGTTTCACTGTTGAATAAATCACTAATAAAATCAATACAAGTGGTGATCATGAATTGTATATGTTCAGAGGCCTAGTGTGGAGGATAACATAAGGTCTTGAGGCAATTGGACGAGAAACACAATATTTATGATCAAAAACAAAGTCACTCGGTCACTTTTGACCCGAAACGCAAGAGAAGGGTTAAAGATCAGTTTAAATCGGCAGGTGGAGTTTCATAATATTGCGATAATTGAATTTCCGGTTTAGGCAAAGCAAACATTTCAAAGTAAACACGTACTAAAAAAGATAAATTGTGTTAAAAAGCAACAACGACTTACATTTTTTCCATTCACCACATTATATAATAATAATAATAACAAAAAATATTGACGGAATATACGTTCGGTGATCAATTTCACAATTGATACACATCGGTATGTGCATACATGCTTTTATTTTCCTAACATAAAGCCTGTTGACGCAGCGGTGGTTCGCAGTTCACAGCAGTAACGTTCACTTCCGGTTCCCAACGCGCAACGGCAACAGCGCTTTAGCTAGCGTTACAGCGACGGCGGGAAGTTGTGATCGTCAATTAAACAACAAATCAACTTCATGAGAACCGACGGAACTGTTAAATATCGACACTTCACTATGTTATATTGATGGATCTGTAATCGGAAATACGCTAACTGTACACTATCCTGAGCGGCGTGGGATTTAGCTAACATGGCTAACGTCGGAAACCAGCTACCAACACAGGCCGTTAGCAAGCCTGCATCAGGAAAACATGGAAATGTATTGCCCCTGTGGGGCAACGAAAAGACTATGAACCTCAACCCAATGATTCTCACAAATGTGCTGTCTTCGCCGTATTTCAAAGTTCAGCTTTACGAACTTAAGACGTACCATGAAGTTGTGGACGAAATCTACTTCAAGGTAAATGTTGCAAATGCTAACCCGCATGCTAGTTAGATAACCGCCGTACAGTCTATCTAGCGTTAAGGTAGCGATAGCAAATTTACTATAGTGGTCAATTACCAAGGAAAACTGCCACCACAAAGACCTAGTATTATATATGGTAACACAAGTACTAGGGAAGATGTCTGAGTATCTCAAACAATTGCGCACACATACGGGACCTTAATATTTATATCGGCAACGCCACCTTAACTTCTAAGTGAGTTTACGTTAACTAACGTAAAAGCATGGCTGCCGTTATAAACAAAGATTACTTGAATGTTTGTTTTTTATATTTTTCAGAAATAGTAAAATGATGATGATGCTGGTTTGACCGCTTAAAAGCGGCAGGTGGTAGGGGGTCTCTGACTGCCAGAGCAGAATAACTGTTCCCTGATACGTTCGTGTGTCTTTATTGACAAAAAGGCCAGTAAAGTATTATGTCAAAGGTTTAAAAAATAAAATGGTTGTTGTTAATCTACAGCCTTCCTATAAACCAAATCCACCTATCACATTTATGTTTAGCAGTAAATACTTTAAATGAATACCTGTTTAAACACTGACATATATCACTCCAGCTTCACTAACGCTCAGAGGAAGTTGTCAGGACTGGATCCTTCAGATGTGTATTGGCAGCTCAATTCATGTTTCATGGACACATGTAAGTGTGTTAATTGTCCTTAAGACTCCTTACATTGTTTTGTATGTCTACAGGTGAATCACGCTGAGCCTTGGGAAAAGGGAAGCAGAAAGACTGCAGGCCAGACTGGAATGTGCGGAGGGGTAAGTGAGAAGTACGTGCTTTTTATATTCCCCATCTTTTCCCCCCCTCTACATTTGCCTTTCCAAACTCGAGGATGATGACTTACAAGTATGACACATTTACACTTTATAAGTACTTTCATTGTTGTACTTTAATGCTTAAGTATTGTCCAAAGGTCCGTTTTTGTGAAATAGGTTTGTTGTAAATGATGTGCTTTACAAATATGTCTTCATCCTTGTTAGGTGCGTGGAGTCGGGACTGGTGGTATTGTGTCTACTGCTTACTGTCTTCTATACAAACTGTTTACTCTCAAGCTGACTCGCAAACAGCTGATGGGTCTGATCACTCACTCAGACTCTCCTTACATCAGAGCACTTGGCTTCATGTACATAAGGTAGGTCTTTTTTGGCTGGAGATTTTTTTTTATACTTTCCAAATATTGCTAGATATTTTTGCACATTTTGGTTAAGACATCATGTTGATGAAATTAGAGATGTTTTGTTCTAAGGCAATATTTTTGTTAAAAATATAAAAAAGTTAATTAATTGATGATAATATATTTGTTAATTGCCACTATGCTACTAAAATGTATCCATAGTGTATAAGAAACATTTTATTGCAATGTTCTAGTTGCAATGCATTTTTCAGATCATAAAAAGTTTAACTTAAATGTGTGTGTATAGGTATTATTGATACAGGTCGATAAAATCATAAATATAAAGTAACTGCAATGTGAATTTGTGATGCAAATGTTCATATTATGCTCTCTGTTTTGTTCAGATACACTCAGCCTCCAGCAGATTTGGTAGATTGGTACGACGGCTTCCTGGATGATGAGGAGGTATGTCACTTCGGGTAATAATTTGATGTTTCTTTCTCTCAAATAAATACCTTGTCAAACGACACATGTTAAAAGCTCTCCATTTCCCCCCCCCTTGTGATGCTCATAAACTGATTTTTCACCTTTGCCTTCATTTGGCTTAATTGTCCCCAGTTTCTTTGCTCTAAACCCGAGTAGCTAGGTTACTTGCTCACTGTGCTGCTGCTGATTTTTATCAGGGTAAGTAATGTATGCGATGCAAATTAAATCTTTAAGTTAATGTAATGATAAGGCATGCCTTTTTAATTTTTATAAGCTTCTATCAGGACCACAAAATGTGGGATAAATAGTCATTTATACACAGTCAAGCGGACATGTATACCCAAACTAATAACACATGTTGACTGTTGCATACATCTATTAGGTATTCGCCATATTTTAAAGGATCAGTGTGTAGGATTTAGTGTAAACTAGTAGACCCCTAAAGCATGAAAGAAATGTTTTAGTTTGTCCATTCTGGGCTACTGTAGAAACATGGTCGTTGCAAAATGGTGCGCCCGGTGGAAGACGACCTGCACCTTATGTAGTAATAGACATCGGTTCACGTGATTCAACACGACCGAGAAGAAAAGTTAGGAATAATATATTTGATTTCTGCCGTTAAATCTTACATATTGGTCCTTTTTGATTAAAATTATACTTGATACCAGACTGTGCAGCTAGGCCTCCTTCGATGTTCTGTTGCATTATATTTGAACTGATCATATGAAATCCTTCCCAACTGGTTAATTCCCCTGTTTTTTTCTTTAGATGCCCATTGTGCAGCAGGTGAATTGGATATTGTATCTCAGCACTGTTGGGTTGCGTGTGTGAGTGCAAAGCGGCTGTTCCTTACCATATCAAGTCAATAACTCTTCAACTGGTGTGCACTTTGCCTAGCTGCTCCAATCTTTTCTTACACTGTGGGCAATTTGTAATCGCTTACACCCCCTTAAGAGTCCATTGTGGTCTTGGGAACGCAACAAAAAAAGCCATGGCTTGTCTTGCATTGAGTTTCAATGTTTTCAGACGCTGCTTCTTCCTTAATTTTCAGTCTGTTTACAGTAGATGCAACCACTTTTGAACTACTGTTATTAACAGATGATTTTAAGAAAAGGGGGGTGCATCCCAAAATAACAGTCCCTTCATTATCAACGCTCACACTGTTAAAACAGCCAGAGTTTGAAATGAGGTAAGACTTTTGTTATATTTATAGTTCTCTATCCTCTGTCATTGGCAAAGAAAATTCAGCCACATCTGATTGGTTTTGAGAGATTAAGCTAGATGAACAGAGGTGAAGTTTCAGTACTTGGTCATCACAAAAAACATAATTTGAGGCTAGATTGAAACAGCGATCACACATACCTCTGCCCTGCCTGGCTGTGTTAACTGAGTTTTCCTATGGCTCTTTCCCACCGTTTGATTTCAGGAGCTTGACGTGAAGGCAGGGGGCGGCTGTGTGATGACCGTTGGAGAGATGCTGCGCTCCTTCTTGACCAAACTAGAGTGGTTCTCCACTCTGTTCCCCCGCATCCCGGTGCCCGTGCAGAAATCTATTGACGTGAAGATGAAGGCCAGGCCTCGTAAAGTTCCCGTGAAAGAGACGCCGGAGGAGGAACCCGAGGTGGAGGAGCCAGGGAAGCAAGGAGAACAACGCAGCTCCAGGTAACACAATTAAAAGGTTGTCTGTTGCAAACTCTTGCCATGGCTCTCTTTACTCTAATTCTTACTTATGTAGGTTATGTTATCTATATGACCAGAAAGTGTAATAGCTTGCTCTGTTTTTTTGTCAGGACACCAAAACAGACACCAAGTCCAAAAAAGTCCCCCAAACGGTCAAGGAGCAGGAGCCACCACCGCGAGAAAGAACGACACGGCCCCAGCTTTGACCGAGAGCTGGAGAGGGAGCGGGATCGCCAGAAGAAAGAGAGGGGGGGCGGGGAGAGGGGGGAGCGAGGGGACAGGGAGAAACGGCGGTCCCGCAGCGCAGACAGAAACCAAGACCGAAGGGAGCGTAGAAAGAGTGGCAGCAGGGACAGAAAGAACGAACGCAGGGACAAAGAAAGAGACGGCGGGGACGACAAGAACAAGAGGAAAGAGAGGGAACACCATAAAGACAGAGGCGTAGAGGGGGAGAGGTCCAAAGAGAAAAAGAGCAAGGGGGAGACTGATGAGAGGAGGCATAAAGAGGACAGGGAAAGGCACAGAGAAGAGAGGAAGGCCAAAAAGCAGAGCCAAAGTCACAGTAGAGAGAGGAAGCACAAGAGCGGGGGGGAAGAGAAGAGCAGGAAGAGAGACAGCAGGGAGAAAGACAGGGAGAGGGACGGAGAACAGCGCTCTCACAAACGTAGTGGAAGCAAAGACAGGAGCCATCATCAGCGAGAGCCCAATAATGACCATAGTAAACATATTGGACGCAGAAGGAGTCAGAGCACTGAGTAAATGTCGCCTGCCAGCAATATGACTTGTTCTCCTCTTGTGTTTCCTCCCCTCTTTTTTACCCAGTTGTTAATTAGAAGAGAAAAATGTGGGCACATTGGACACCTGGAGTTTATGTCTTTGGCCAATGTAATATTGCTTTACTTTTATGTTTTTCTGCCTTTTTTCACTCCCCATTAGACCATTGTTAGTCTTCACTTGAAATTTAAAAAGTGGCGAAAATTGCATTTTAATTTTCTATGGTGCGTCTGTTTGCCCTGTGAAGATGTGGATTTGTAAATACCGTTTCAGAGGCCGTCGACACACGATCAGGGGTCTGAGTTGCATTGAATGCTCAGTCGGGTTCCCATGGCGCTGAAAGCTCAGCTAAGAACTGTCGTTATATCATTTATGCAATGTATAAATAATAACTTGTTTTCAGGCAGTACAAAACACATTTCTATAGATTTGAATAAATACAGTGCATTTGTCTGGCGAGTGAGCTTCAAATTTGAGATTAGCAGCCATGTTGTTAGGCAATGACTACACAAAGCAACTCTCTCCATGGTCGTGTGTCGTCAGTCTGAGAATGTTTTAATCCTCTAAGGGCCGTCTGCAAGGGGTCATTTTTACCACACACACTGAGCCCTGCCTGTGCTGTGTTTGGGTTATTGCGCTGTTGCATTTTGTTTTCTAATAAAACACTTTTACAAACAACATGTTTTTAGTTTTGTTTTCAAAGGAATATCCATGTATTTGTCATCGCATCACACATTTATAGCAGTTCAAGGATATCACAACCATTGAGTTGAGACAGGCTGAATTCAAATAATATCTTTGGATAGTTTTATTAGAATGTAGTCTGAACATAGCTTCCATACAAAATACAGAGGCATAGTAAAAGGTAAACACTCCCTGATATATTAACTCTAAGATGACTATTACATAATTTACAAAAGCAATGTAAATATATGAAATGGAACAAACCCTCAGATATGAAGTATGTAACTTCAACCAACAGTAGGCAAATGATAATACGTTTTTTACACAGTATAGAATAGATCAACTTAAAAACCCTTTGGTCATGAGCTGTTTGGAATATGTGTTAGTCATACCTCATAAGTGTAAATATATGTAACCCATGCTAATTCCTGTGTTATATCAAAATATGTCACAGGAAATCTTAACAAGGTTACACAACTAAAGTTATTGTTATTTGGTAAATGGTAAACAATTTGCCATTCTCATATGTTGACAATGCTGCCACCTTGACAGTTATCCCCACATTTGAGTCCTGAGATGTTTGCAGACCCCTAGCTGTGTCTACACAAGTGTTTTCCTATTGGGACAGGTCCTGTGTTGTTTGCACACACACAGGCTCCGACTCAGGTCCACTAGTTGCAGTGTACTCGGCCGACACGGAGAAACAGTAGGCCGAGTTTGGAATCAGATCAGTGAGAATGATGCTCTCGCCCTGCACCGTTATCTCCTCTGACTCTCTGGAGCTGTCCTGCTTCCTGATGAGCAGGCTGTACTGGGAGGCAGCTTCAACTGGAGACCACTCCAGGAAAATAACTGTAGGCAGTGCTTGTTTGACATTTAGTACTGGAGCTGGGAGGCCTCCTATTGGAAATAAACAAGTCACAGTTTTGAATTAGGTTACAGCTTGACTTGAGAATAGTTTGTCCAATAAATAAGGAAAGAAAAAGCTTGCATGAAAGCTAATTAATTTACATGCGTAGAAAGTAACCTTCACATTAGGCTTAACATTAGAAGCTAATCAAAAGCAGCATTCAAGTCTCCCCCTTCAAATGTTTCTTTGGGCTAAACTATTTGTGTTTAAAAATTATGAATGTTTCCCAATTATAAAATGTATCTTGTAAAATTAGTTTAAAAAAAATACAAACTCACCATTTTCTAGGGAGTGCCCACTTAGATCTCTTCTTCTGCGACCTGAGGAACCTGCTAAAGAAAGAAAGATTTCATCATTTAATTTGTTAAAAACAATCAGTAAAAATGTGTCTTTTTTTAATGTGTCAAATATTATATAACACACACACACACACACACACACACACACACACACACACACACACACACACACACACACACACACACACACACACACACACACACACACACACACACACACACACACACACACACACACACACACACACACACACACACACACACACACACACACACACACACACACACACACACACACACACACACACACACACACACACACACACACACACACACACACACACACACACACACACTCCATTCAGTTCCTACCGATTGGCACACTTGTCTCTTTACTGTCCCCAGCTGTGTTGCTGGCTGTTATCACCAGGTCAGTGGATGTGATGTTGTGCAGAGAACAGGACAGTCCTGCAGTGCTGCACAGCTGAGATCTGGGCGTCACACTGTTGTCGTACACGGTGTATGAGGTGGCAAACACTGACGTGTTCCATGAAACGGTGGCAAAGGTGTTGTTACCACTGTACTCCACTGCTATTGGTGGACATGGAGCTAGGAGAAGATACATTACAGTTAGATAAAACATCAGGAATCTTTGTTTAACATGTCTGGCTTTTCCCTATTGTTGAAATAGTTGTGATGAAATGTCTGAAAGTAAGACAGCAGCCAATAAATGGAATCAGAAATCATTGCGAAAACAAAGAAACATCTCTCATGCGAAATAACCAAAATGTCTCTTTGAAAGATTATTGTATTCATGTAGCCTAGAGAAAAGTGGCGTCTGCTGCCTACAGGCCCCCATCACTCTGCAGGAAATAACTTAGAAAATATGTTTCCAAGGCATTTAAGCTATTGATTGGAACATAATTCTCCCTGCTAGATGGTCTAGTCTTTGATTCAAGTTTCAAGTTACAAGGCTTTATTGTCATTTGCACATTAGCTACAGTGTAGATATGGCAATGAAAAACGTAGGTCACAGGCTCCTCCAACAGTGCAACATATATATAGGACATAGAACAAATAAAACAGATAAAATAATGCAAGAGAATACAAATAAAGAATAGAATAGAAATAGTGCAAGAAGAGTCTATATACACAAGTAAATGGAATGATATATTAGATAAATAATTTGCAAAATGCAAACAGATGAATGTTTATGGATGTTCTTTAAAAAGTTCAGGTGTTTAATAGATTATTGATATGATGGTTTAATCACCTTTTTGACTTGTCACAGCAGGAAAAGGGGAGGTGCAACTAATAAAATGAATGACGCCTCTATTAAAGTAGAATATGGAACAATGTGCTGAGCTGTGCTGGAGTTTAAGTACTCAAGTAAAAGTACGTGTTTGAGGTAATTGTTATCAAAGGCCGTGAAATCCAGGATGTAAGAATGTTTGAACAGAAGCTTGAGTGTTAAGTGAAGTTTACCTGTTGTACCACTGAGCGGCACAGAGGGTTGGCTGGTACCACCAGTGTTCCTACTCTCCACTGTAGCCCAGTAGGATGAACCGCAGGGGAGAGGAATCTCAAAGTACGTCATGCTTGTCCAATAGGAAGAGATCTCAAACAGGGCCTGGCTATCTCCCAGCAGACTTCCGTTTAACTCCAGCAAATACTCAATGTCTCTACAGGTGATCTGAGTCCAGTTGAAGTACAACATCTGGGTTTCATTCTGCATCGTAAAGAGCTCCACATCAACACTGTCTGGGGGACAAGGGGCTGAAAGAAAGAGATAGAGAGGATTATTTAATGTAATAATCAATTTCAGTGCAAATGTTTCTAAGTTATTGGACCAGCTCTTGTACCTGCTCCACTCTGCACTGGGTCACTGACGGAGCTGTTGCATGTCCCATCTGAGGCCTGAACAGTGAAATTGTAAAGTGTTCCACAATCAAGGCCCTGGATGGTGCAGCTGGGATTTGTGCTTTCACAGTACAGCATGTCTCCATTTTCGGCCTGGGCACAGCCATAGTAGTCCACAGCGTTATATCCGGGATTCCATGACAACAATGCGGACTGATTGTTACAGTGTGAAATAACTGAGAGACCATCTGGCTGGCAGGGACCTGGACAGAAAAGAAAGATATGATAAAACTGCTGAAACAAATATCCTTAGGGCATATTTGGTCAACATATGAATGTACACAGGTATTCTCTATCTATATAAAGACAACTACCTGTGTTAAGTGTAGCGTTTTGACTGGCTTTGCTGGTGCAGTTCTCGTGGCTGGCAGTCACAGATATGTCATACTGCTGGCCACAGTGGAGCTCCGATATGCTGCAGTTACTAGAGGTGGTGTTGCATGTATGCACATGTCTATTTGCACCCATTGCGACCACATGATATGTTTCAGCTACAAGAGAGGGGCTCCAGGACACCAGGGCACTGTCGTCCGCACAGGTTGACCCAACCACCACGTTACTGGGTGGACACGGCTCTGTGAAAAAGTGGGAAATAGTGATGTTTTTTACACTGGTGCAACAATCAGGATTTAGGAGCATGGATTTAGAATCTGAAAACAGTTGGTGTGTTTTTGGTCATTTTTAATCAAACCACCAATGACTGTTGGTCAAAACAACCTAACAAAACTGTTTTGTGTGTTAAACATTTTATAAATATACCTACAGATAAAAAAATAAAAAATCTCTTTTTGTCACTGACAGTTAATATTATGGAGAAATGTTAAGGCGTTTTAAAGGAAAACTACTTCTTGACATAATATCACAAATGGTCACACATTATTGTGTTATTAATTGAGTGTTTGTGGTGATGGTGGGTGGATTTTGTCATTTTTGGATGGAACCATGGTAGTGACTTGCACCTGTTTACAGTCTTTATGCTAAGATTGATGGATTCATATTTACTGGACAGATATGAATTTGGTATTTATATTATCATCCAAGTCTCAGCAATAACCAAAGAAGCAAAATGTGTCCTTCAAAGTTAGCACTTGAAAAGATGGTATGAAATGCATGACAAAAATCAACAGAAATCGACATACCCATGCTTATTCTGTATGGTGGACTCCTCAGACTGCTGCACTGGTCTGATGAAGCGGCAACAATGATGGTGTAATGGAGGCCACACTGTGCTCCATGGAGGTAGCAGCTAGTGCCAGTATTATTGCAGGAGAGGTAGGTGTGATCACTGGCTTCTGCTGTGGCAGTGTACACAGTGTTTCCCTCTGCATCCCACAACACGAGGATTGAGGAATTGTGGCACTGAGCAACCGCTGTGATACCAGAGAGGGTGCAGGGAGCTGGGGGAACAGACAGATTTCATTTACTGACACTGCAGAATGTATGCATTTATGTTTTACTCAGGGTTGGGCATTATTTAAAATTCAGATGCATATTTCTTTCAAAAAGTCAGAAATGTGTTACCTGTCTGCAGGTCGATCGTGGTGCTTGGCTGACTCTCACATTTGCTGTTTTTAGCAATAACACTGAAGTTATATAGTGAAACACAGGCCAGGCCTTCCACCTCACAGGTTGTGTTGGAGGAAGAGGTGCAGTTGCCTATATAGTTGTCTTCACCTACAGCTGACACAGTATAGCTGTCTGCCCCTGGAGCAGCGTTCCATGATATCCAGGCAGAATTTGTCACACAATCGAGCCTGCCACTAATTATTTCAGGCTGGCAGGGAGCTGGAAAGTAAACATGACATAACATTTACTTTGGTGACAGAAAGGATATGTTTATGCAAGGATGAATGGCTGTAGAAGCTTGCTTACCTGACATGATACTGTAGGCCTGACTCTGCTGGCTTCTGCAGGCACCTCTGATGGAGGCGACATGAACACTGAATGTTTTCCCACATGTCATATTTCTGATGGAACATGCAGTGTTTGTGGTATTACAGCCACCGATGGTTACTCCATTGTCTGCAGTTACTGATGTCAAAAAGTGGTCTGCTTCTCTGACGGCATCCCAAGAAATCATCAGGTCGTTTGACAAACAGTCAACCTCAGCACTCACGTTCTGAGGAGGGCAGGGCGCTGGGAATAAGTAGAGATTTCAAAGTTAGAAATGTGTGTTGTAAACGGCACAAAAGTAAAAACATGTGTTAATAAAACTGTGTTAATTTAGTTTGTTAACCAACCCTAGGCTAGTATCACCTTGTTTGTGATTAGTCACATGTAACAGTGTTTAAATGTCTGTATCAACAATAACTTGTTTTATGTGCGTGAGACAACTTTCATATTTCTTCAAGTATAGTTTTTTAGGTGATAAAACCTAGTTTGCTTAATTTTTCATCCAATATTGTTTTTGGTTTTATTCTAAAATTCCTAATAGTCAGTGAGTTACTGAATATCTGGGAGGCAGGTGAACAAAGACAGAGGAGGATGCAATCAGATCGTTTTAGTTAGTTCTTCCCTGTCTGTGAAGACTTAAACTTCCTTAATTTAATGTGTAAAATTGACAGGAGTGCACAGGAACGACACTTTTTTTCCAAGGCAAAATAATAAAAGCATGCGTTAACTTTGGGGCAGAAGTTCGCATGCACAATGTTGACGCATGCGTAGTCCTGCGCAAGGTACGCAAAACAGTAAAAGTTCATTTTGATTGGCAGGTGTGTAGGTTTTTATAGCCATGATTTTTTACGAGATAATGACAGCTCAGCAAACTGAACACTTATTACAATTGCATTTTTAAATATCCGTATGGTTCAGTCGCAACATGAGCACAAATCACCAACAAGTTTAGTTGAGCTTGAGTTTCGGCTAAGTAAACAGCTAGCGCTAAACTAGCGTAGGCTACCTGGCTTAGTTAGCTGTGTTGCTAACCTTTTCGCTAGTATCCTGTTGGATAGCACATCATCAGCAGCCCCAACAACGGACGACAACAAAGTATCGCACTGAGCGGCCAAGGACAGCCCAGGTGAACGTTTACGAGGGAGGAGACACTTCCCTCATTGTCCATGGACAGGTGAGGAGCCGCCATTCAGGTTGATAAGGACCGAATGAACCAGACTTCTGGGGGTGAGTAACTCATGGATGGGGACATAATTTGTCTTTGAGTTTTCCATTTTCCATGATCCATCATTTGTACTAAGGTAAACTGTTTAGAGGTACACTCAATACACATAAAAAGTATGCAGTGCACTAAATGCAGGTTGTATTACTATCAGAGTTGGGAAGTAATTAAGTACATTTGATCAAGTTTCACTTCATTTTTTTGCTACTTTGTACTTATACTCCACTACAATTCAGAGGTTAATCGTGTACTTGTTTACTCCACTTCATTTATTTAATATCTTTAGTGACTTTGCATATTTAGATTTATGTTGTGAAATATAATCAAGTAAATTCACATTCTACCCAGCAGCAAATTAAGTAATTAAAATTAGTCCCACCATTACCAGATATCATAAACACATCAATATTACATTAATAATTATAATCAAAACACATTATTCTGAAATGAGCCAATCTGCACAATGAGTACTTTTACTTCTGGTATTTTAAGTATATTTTGATGCTAATACTTTTGTACTTTTATTTGAGTAACCTTTTGAATGCAGGAGTATTACTTGTTACAGAGCACACCGTGGTAGTTCTACTTTTACTTAATTACAAGATCTGAGTACCTCTTCCACCTCCCTGTGTTGAGTGTATTATTGGTGTTGTCTGTCTCACCTGAGTTGAATATCAGAGCCTGGCTGGGGATACTGGAGCAGTTGTCATCCATAGCAACCACCTGAACAGAGTAGCTGTTGCCACAGGTGATGTTGTCAAGGCTACAGTTGAGGCTAGAGGTTTGACAGCTGACGTTGTTATGACTACTGTGGGCCATCAATGAGTACTGTACAGCCCCCTGACTGGCGGTCCAGGACACAACAGCTGTGTTGTTATCACAGTCCATCACCACAGAGACATTAGTGGGAACACACGGCACTGCAGGAAGAGGGAAGGAAACAGCATGATGGGTAAAACGTCATGACGTTGAATTTGAATTTCAACAATACCTAATGTATTCATGCGTATAACATTGATACATCGTAGATCATCATAAGGATAAGCAGAGGTACAGTTATTCTAAAAGAGTAGTCATTCCAACTCTTAAAAACTAATGTTGACACATATGAGTGCAAACATATAGAACAAAACTTACATATAGTCATTTAATCAAATGCATGCAATTTTTCCAAGTATAATTGCAGAATGTCATTTTTTTTGTACCTATATATCCATGTATATGCAGTATATATTATGATAAATACTTGGAAAAAATATCATATTGTCTACACCATATACATATTGCCATATTCCGCAATATTATCTTGTGTTATTATCTTAAATATAACTTGTCAAAGTTTTGTTGAAACAATTTAATTTAGGGAAAACACTACCCTCATATCGAAAGAGTGTAAAAGCCTTGCTGGAAAATCCTCATAAAAGCATACAGACATTTCCTTGCTCACTAAGACCCCTAAAAGAACAATGTTATATGTCATTTTGGTTTGTGACCTTTTGCATCATCCCTTGAATTAAGATCGGTCATGTAAAAAAAAAAGAAGTATACCACCAACTGTTGATAACAAAGATAAAGCATTATGTAACCAAAAGCCTTTTTAAACCCCCACCTGACTGCAGACTGGTGGTGTGACTGGAGGTGATGTTACACTGCTGGTTGGAGGCTGTGACTGACACGGAGAAGTTTTGCCCGCAGGTGAGTCCCGGGACGCTGCATCCATTGGAGTCGGACATGCACATGGGGGAGATGCCAGTGTCAGTCTGCATTGCCGCTGTGTAGTAGTCGGACCCATTAGTTGCCTGCCACATTACCATGACGATGCCAGAGAGACAGTCCTGCCTGGTGGAGACTCCTACAGGTGGACACGGCCCTGGGAAAAACAAATACTATACATGTTTGACCTGTTTTAGCACACTCTTATTATATTTAGTGTTTAATCTTATCTCTTTGAATGTGAAAGTGTATTTCGTAAACATACATGTCTGTATGGAAGCCGATGCACTGGAGTTTCCAGGACAGTGCTGGTTTTGAGGTGTGACTGTGAGGCTGTAGTTTAGTCCGCAGCTAAAGCCAGAGAAGTGGGCCGTGGTGACATTAGTGGTGAGAACAGTTGTTTCGTTTCCTGCCTCGCCTGATACCATATACACATTTGTCCCGTTACTGCCATCCCAGCTCAGTGAGACCACTCTCATATCACAATTAACAGTGGCAGCCAAGTTCTGGGGCACACAGGAATCTGGAAAAAACAAAGATGAATGACGTATTAACAGCATTATTCAACCACATCTATGTTTTAGTACACCAACTTCAATTGCAATGCACATTTAATGATAACGTTTTATTATGTGGGTCTGTTACTTTCTTATATTTTCCTACGTTTCCTTTAAGAACAATTTCAGTTTTTACTTACAACATGGAAAATGTTGTAGGAATGTCCTTTAAGGAAATGATAGTTTAAATCCAAGCAAATAGTAATTTGTCTTTCATTTCTGATTGAAAGCTTGATGCTGAATATGAAGATGTATAATCCCTTTTTTTTGCTTCACTGACTTAAAGCTTGGGTTAAATAAACAACCAAATTACTTAAAATGAATTCCTTAGAGGTGTGATAAAAACTGTCTACATTTTTCCATTTTATTAATACCAAAGGAAAAGAAGAAATCTTAACAAACTTTAGACGACGTACCCATATAGATGATGGAGCTGTTGCTAGGCAGGCTTGTGCAGTTGCCGTTCTTTGCCCTCACTACAACAGTGTACTCCTCTCCACACTGCAGGTCGTTCCAGCTGCAGTCGGTGCTGTTGGTGAGACACTGGTGGGCGTGGCCATCAAGCCCAGTTGCTACAGCAACATATGTTTCAGCGCCATCACTGGACCCCCAGCTGACTGAGCCCATGTTAAACTCACACTGTGCATAGGTCGTCACATCGCTGGGGGGGCATGGTGCTGGGAGAGAGAGAGGAAGGTGGAGAACTCAACTAAACACAAGCTTGTGACAGAAGTTATGCATTGTGAATTGTTGTCTCAGATATTAGATTATACCAGTTTTGAAGAAGGCGGGGCTGCTGGGGATGCTGTCACAGTCACTGCCTTTTGCTTGTACAGTCACATTGTAGTCCTGTCCACATGGTAAAGTAGCTGCTGGAATACTCTGGGTTGCATTGTGGATCTTCACGTATCCAAGGCTCCCAGTAGTCGTTACTAAGTAATTCATGACACCAGTTGCTTGGTACCAGGAGATCTGGACCTGCTCACTCTGACAGAGCACCTGAGCGGAAACGATCACAGGCTGGCAAGGCTCTGAGGAGAGCATAATAAATAAAGAGAGAGAGAAAAATTAAGATGATGACCAATTTAGCAGAAACAAATAAAGTACTAGATCCTTCAGTAAAAGTAGAAATTGCTATATGATGAAATATTAAGTTAATTAATCGATTAGGAGTTGGGCACACAATAAATCAGCACCGATTTTGATATTTGTCTTTGTTTATCATAAACATTGACATCTTATAGACAAAATAATTTATTGTTAAATGACAAAATAATTGCATTCAGAGCCTTAGAGTATTTTGTACATTAAATTAGTGTTTTGTTATTTCTAATGGCTTAATAAGTAAGCAACATTTGAATATAGCACCTGGTGCAGATGAAGCTAAATGTAACCTCTTTATATGTTTGTTAATTTAATCACTCAAACAAACAGTGCATCTATTTTTTTAAATGGTCACATAAAATCTGCCATGTAACCATAGCTATCAAAATAAAATAAATGGGAGTAAAAAGTACAATATCTGCTATAGATGCAATGTGTTGAAGTAGAAGAGTAACAGCAGACAATGGAAATACCCAATTGATGTAGAATAATCTTAAACATTTTACTTGAATGAAGTACTTGGTTAAAGAGTATTTAGTTATTTTTGACCACTGAAACGGGCAGAAGTAACTAAGCTTCTTCAGTACCTGTTTGGATGGACACGGTGCTGCTGGCCTGGCTCCTGCAGCCTTGACTGTCTGCTGTTACGGTAAAGTTGTACGTCTCTCCACAGTCCAGACTGGCAAACTGACACGTAGAGCCTGTAGAGTTACACGTCTGCACCGGCCCTCCTGATGTCTTGATGGCGTTAGCTACGTACAGCTCAACATCAGACCTCTCCTCCCAGGACAGGACTGTGGTGTGGGAGCCACACTGCGGGGACACATCTACACGCTGAGGAGAACAAGGACCTACAAAAAGATGTGAACAGAGGTTATATTTTGAACAAATTAAACCTTGGTTCATATTCGCCACTTATGAGGATTTGCTGTAAAACTCACGCGTTGTGAGGTTAGCGTGCATCGGCGCACTGAGGCTGCACTGTTCGTTGCTGGCGGTGAAGCTGAGGTTGTAGGTTTCTCCACAACTTAAACCCGTTACGTTACAGCTGTTCTGCTGAGTTTCACACAGTGACAGAAGACTTCCACTGACCATGGCTGTCAGGGAAAAGTTTGCTGCGCCATAAGTAGCATTCCAGGACACAACGGCAGCGCCATCATGAATACAGTCCACCTCTATCTCTACCTCTCTGGGCAGACATGGAGCTGAGGAACACATCAGTATGTATGAATTGACACCCAAAGAAACAAATAGAAGCGAAACTGCATGCTGAGTATGTGTTTACCTGATGTAAGCGAGACCACTGTGCTGTCAGAGCTGTTGTACTGCTGACCCAGCGCCTTGACCCAGAAGTTGTACTCAGTGCCACACATCAGCCCTGAGACAACACATTGGGTACTTGTGTATGCGCCATGACAGGAAGCGGAGTGGCCACCTTGGTTGTCAAAGTAGGCGACATAACCCACAGCGAAGTCACTCTGCTGCCAGGAAACATTCGCAGTGAGTTGTTCACACGCCATACTGACTTGAACGTTGGTGGGTGGGCAAGGTTCTGAGTAGGAAGAAGACACACACATTTACATGAGTTGGAAAAACACATTAAGAGCCATATCTGCATCTAAAGGAATATTCTTTAGAATCTGATGACGAACCTGTCATGTGGTGGTAGGGTTCAGAAGTGCTGTTGCAGGCCAGGTTGTGTGCCATCACAGTGACGTTGTAGATCTGACCACACTGCAGACCATCGATGGAGCAGGTTGTGTTGGTGGTGTTACAGGTGACCCCCGAGCCCAGGTCAGCCACAGCCTGGACAGAGTATGAGGTGGCACCTCGTGCTGCAGCCCACATCACCTGGGCCGTGCTCACATTGTAGTGGACGGAGAGATTCATGGGGACACAGGGCTCTGGAGGAAGAAAGGGTTATCTTAGTGGCAGACTGTTACATTAAATTCAATGACAAAACAATGATAGTGCTCTGACCATGTACGACCAGTACTCCTAGCCTTAAACGCAGTGATATTGTGATTTATGACATTTTCAAAATCACAACGAAAATACATAAATTCACATTATTTCTTTTTTTTTTCTTTGAAGGTAAATAAAGTGACATAAAAAACGTACAAAGCTTATAAAAAAAGTGACATGGAAGGCGGGGGTCTGGGCTATTAATGCTTTGTTAAGTGATGTGCCCCTGGCCTCCTATCGTTTTCTAAAAGTAGTACCCTGGTTGTGAAAAGAAAAGGTTGGTGTTCCACTAACACATTGACTGACATGCTACAAGGTACAGGTACACCCGCTGTACCTGTGGTGAGGTGTCCTGCCATGTGAGCAGTTTGGTTGCAAGTATTTCCCAGAGCCTTCACAGTGACATTGTATTCCTCTCCACACTGCATGGAGCTCAGCTGACAGTTGGTGGTGTTGGTGGAGCAGCTGGTGGTGTGACCTGATGAAGCCGTCAGCTCAGTAACACAGGACACAACTCCAACGCTGGGCTGCCAGGATATTGTAGCAGAGTCGGCCTCACAGTCCATAATGGCTGTGATGCTGCTCGTCTGGCAAGGTTCTGTGAGGATAAGAAGAATACAACTTTACTTTTAACAGCCATACCATCATCACACTATATAGCAACAAAAACTATTACTGAGATAATGTATTAAGTGAGAAGTCGTATGATTTTCACATAGACTTTTAACCATTAGGAGTCGCCCCCTGCTGGATATTAGAAAGAGTGCATTTTCTTTATTTTTAAGAGTAAATACAATGCACTTTTTTGGTGCCTCTCTTTACCTGTTGTAAATGAGACCACTGCGCTGTCAGAGCTGTTGTACTGCTGACCCAGTGCCTTGACCCAGACGTTGTACTCTGTTCCACACATCAGCCCTGAGACAACACATTGGGTACTTGTGTCTGTGCCATAACAGGAATCTAAGTGGCCACCTTGGTTGTCAAAGAAGGCGACATAACCCACAGCGAGGTCACTCTTTTGCCAGGAAACAGTCGCAGTGAGTTGTTCACACGCCATACTGACTAGCACGTTGGTGGGTGGGCAGGGTTCTGAAAGAAGGGAAAACACACATATTTAAGAATAAAAAATCTAGACTGTAAATATGTTCACATGTCTTTCCCGATGAGATGACGAACCTGTCATGAGGCTACTAATTTCAGAGATCATACTGCCACAGATGGTGTTTCGTGCCATCACAGTGACGTTGTAGATCTGACCACACTGCAGGCCGTTCATGGAGCAGGTGGTGTTGGTGGTGTTACAGGTGACGCCCGAGCCCAGGTCAGCCACAGCCTGGACGGAGTATGAGCTGGCACCTCGTGCTGCAGCCCACATCACCTGGGCCGTGCTCACATTGTAGTGGACGGAGAGATTCATGGGGACACAGGGCTCTGGAGAAAAGACAAAGATGTTAATGATACAGTAAATGGAGAACATAGTGGTTTGTTCAGACATAAAGTCATTAAAGATTGTGGTCATTATTGTTCACTTGCACTGATTTGCTTAAACTAAATCAGGCTCTCCCACTGATTCAACATAAAAAAATTGCAGACAAGGGCCGACTTGAAAATGTGGCCATTAGGTGCTAGTACTGTATAAGTCCCAACATGGGCGAGTCATGATGACTTATATTAGTTTTTACCACTATGCTTAAAGAACATTTGAACAAGAAGAACTAAAATGATTCTATTTGCTATATGAAAAGTAGTTTAAATGTCAAAGCTATTGTCAACACTGGTCTTAGCTGCGTCACCCCTAAACTGTCCTGATATAATATTCACATATTTTTCCAGGGCAATTGATGTGCTAATTGGGTTTATGTCACTCTTTTAGGTTTGGGTCTGTGTTAAAGTATCAACAGTTCCAGTTTAAGTTGAGCTCACCTGTAACCAGCCAGGCGGGGGTGCTGGCAGGGCCAGAGCAGCCTGTGTGCATGGCCTCCACTACAACAGAGTAATGCTGTCCACAGACCAGGTCGCTGAGGTCACAGGATGTGCCCATCTCACTGCAGGAGGAGTTGTGTCCATTTAAGGAGGTCGCTTGAACGCTGTAAGCTGTGGCTGCAGACGCGCTACTCCAGCTAACCACAGCGTTAAGTGTAGTACAATTCAGTTCAGCTGACACATTGGTGGGAGGGCATGGGGCTACAAAAGAAGAAAGACACAGTTGAGAAGAATAAAGATGAGTGGAAACACTTGTAAAAAATTAAATATGGAATACTTTAACATTTTGGGAAATATGCTTATTTGTTTTATTGCATTTAAATGAGCTAACAAAAACATGAAAATACTTAAAAGTTGATAATACACTAATAAAAACAGTTAGCTGCATATAGATTCCCTAGAACATATCCTGTTTGTTTAATTCATATAAAAGCTTAAGTGTAAAACAAACTGTTACTCTAAGAAATCTTCAGCGTACCTGAGAGGTTCTCTATAGGAGTGCTCATCTCGCTCATGCACACATTGGTGTGTCCCATCACAGTGAACGTGTAGAGCTGACCACAGGTCAGGTTCAGGAAGGAGCAGCGGCTCTCAGTGGAGTCGCAGGTGGAGTTAACACCTGATGCAGACATGGCTTCAACAGTGTAGTTCTGTGTTGTGCTGCTGCGCTCGTTCCACTTCACCGTCATGACGTGACTGCTACAGTTCTCGACAGTGGTGTTCTCAGGTTTACACGGAGCTAGAGGTGGTTGAACAAAGAGGAACATTTCCTTTAAAACCATATTTCTTCAGCAAACATAATGTCAGTTATGGCTGTCAATGTGCTACACTGACCAGACTGAACCTTGTAGTCAGATCCAGCTATGATTTCGCAGTGAATGGAGGAGGAGGTGACAGCCACCTCGTAGAGCTTTCCACACAGCAGGTCATGAATGGAGCAGAAGTTGGAGGTTGAGTTACAGGAGGCTCTGTGTCCATCGGTGCTGATGGCCCAGGCGGTGTAATAATCTGATCCGGGGGTCTGTGGCCAACTCACATTCATCACGTTGGTATCACACTCTAACCCGGCGGAGACATCTTCTGGGAGACAGGGAGCTGTGGAAGAGAGTTTGATGACAGGTAAGAGCACACTCAACAGCAAGGGGGTTTACAAGTCTGTGACTGTGGACATCCCTTGTCTATTGATCCAATAGACAAATCAAGCTAGGAAAGCCGAATGTGCTGTTTAACATAACTTCAGATTATTTGTTTCTGACGCTAGGGTACCAGGAAAACAGTAAACACTCCGTATATCCCTGAACAAACTTCAATTCACTGCTTCCCCTAAAACAGTTTGGATTCCCCCTGGGGAGGCCCACTTTAACCTTTTCTGTATTTATGCATGTAAAGGTTGTGTTGACATTGTTTAATTGAATCCATGAGTGACACAACTGTTCATTAGTCTTAACTGCTTGGTTGTGCCTCAGGATGTGCTATCTTCTTCACCTTGACATATATGGAACTATGTTCACTTTCTTTTTATAAATACATTAACATAGCTATCATTGTGAAATGTCATGGTGTGTGGTGCAGTGGGTTGTGCGTTGGTGTTCGGGTCAGGGGGCACAGGTTCAAACCCCACTACAGTCAGCATGTCGTTGTGTCCCTGGGCAACACACTTCACCCCAAATGGCTCCTGTGGTGATTGTCCACAGTATTGAGTATGTAAGTCGCTTTGGATAAAAGCGTGTAACATGTAATGTCATGGAACAGTTCCTTTATATCTTACCGGACTCAAAAGTAATGTCAGCATGTTTGCTGCTGTTGCAGCTGTTAGTGGAAGCTACCAGTGTAGCTGTGTACTCCCTGCCACAGTGAAGTCTCACAGCGCAGGAGGTGTCATTGGAGGAGCAGGATGTGACGTGTCCGTGCTCTCCCGTCACCTCCACAGTGTAGAAAGCTGCTCCACTGCTCTCAGACCAGGAGAAGTTCCCTCTGTTTGTCCCACAGTCCACACGGGCAGTCAGGTTGGTTGGCTGACAAGGAGCTGGTAGAAGTGAAAAACGGATTTTAGATTATGATCTTTCTTCACTTCAGGTAAACTCTTGCAGACGTTGCCATAGAAACACATCCTACCTGTGCTTATTTCTATGGGCGGACTGTAGCTGCTGCGGCAGTTTCCATCCTGTGCTGCCACGCGGAAAGCATATCTCTGTGCACACAGCAGGTTGGTCAAAGTGTGTGAGGTATTAGAGGTAGTGAGCACTGAAGGAGTGGGGGTGCCTATCCTCTCAGTGTTTAAAGTGTAGTTGGTCCCTGACACCTGACTCTGGTCCCATGTGAGGCTCAGGGTGTTAGCATCACAACTAACTTGGCCCAGCAAGTTGGTAGGTGGACACAGAGCTAGGATAATACAAAATGGATAAGAAAAGTGTCAGTGCACAATTGCTGCCTCTATATTTCAACAGTTTTTGCATAACAGTGTCCTCTCACCTGTTCTCAGCTCCACGGCTGAGCTGGGCTCGCTCCAGCAGCCTCTGTCTACAGTCACAACAGTAACATTATAGGTTTCGCCACAGTGGAGGTCAGTGAAAGTGCACGAGTTGGAATAGTTAGAACTGCAAGTGTGATTGTTTCCATCATTTGCAGTTGCTGTTGCAATGTACATCTCAGACCCTGTTACATGAGACCATGAGACAGTGCTGTCGTCACAAGCCAGAGACACGGTGACATTACTGGGAGCGCAAAGACCTGGGGAGAGGAACACAATGTTTAATGTTGAGCTGAAATGTAAGGATATCTCAGATGTAGAACATGGTTTCAAGCCTTTCAGCACCTGCTTTAAAGATGTAAACTGCACTTTGTTGTCCTGTGCATGTCTCAGAGTATGGTGTAACGGTGATGTTATAGGTTTCACCGCAGTGGATGTCAGGTAGTGGACAGCTGGTAGTGTTGGTGTGGCAGTGGTGTGCTTGTCCATCCCTGCCTGTCACTGTCACATTGTATCCCACAGCACTGGGGCTTCCTACCCACCAGACCAGGGCTGAGTGTTTGAAACAAACCAGTGTGGCGCTAACATTCTGCGGGGCACACGGGACTGGGGAACAAAAATAAAAGAAACAAGGAAGTTATTTAATAAGATTGCATCAACTGAGACTTTGCGAGGTTCAGAAGTTCATTCAATTGCTTGAGATTTTGGGAAGTGTGCTTTCTTGTCAATAGTTGGTATATAAAGATGAAGCAAGAAGCCGGTTTGATTAGCTTAGCCCAAAGACAGTTAGCCCGGATCTGTAAAGTGTCGAAACTTTAGAGATCATTTACACTTTATATCATACACCACAAAAAACAGCTTTAAACCATCCTTTACCAGTACCTATATAATTAGTTTGACTACTTTTCTTCATTTTGCCTGGTTTATAAGCTCTACATAGGTGGAATAATTACCTGTTTCCAGAGATTCGCTGACACTGGGGGTGCTGATGCACTGCTCCCCCTGAGCCTGGACGGTTACATTTAAATCCAAGCCACAGGGAAGATTGTGGAATGAACAACTAGTGTTTGTTGTCTGGCAGCTATCCTGATGGCCTCCTCCTGCTACCTGAGCCAGGAAGCTGAGGTGTCCCACAGGGTCAGTCCAACTGAACTCTGCTGTGTTGCTGCCACACATATATGTCTTTAATACAATTCTTGGAGAACAGGGGGCTGAAAAGAAAGCATAAGACAAAGTATATTGATGTAGGTTTAGCAGAAAGCATATCTATTTCATATTCTCTAACAACATTCACGCACTTACCTGTGGTAATGTTGGTGCTTGAGCCAGGAGCACTGTCGCACTGGCTTCCTCGTGCAATGACTGTGGTCATGTAGGTTTGACTGCAGAGCAGATCTGTCAGGGTGCATGTAGCAGTAGCTGAGCTGCATGAAACTGTGTGCCCGTTTGGTGCTGTCGCATTAACTACGTAACTTCTGACATCAGCCATCGGCGTCCATGACAGAGAGGAAGAATTGGTGCCACAGATGAGGGTGCTGTTCTGGATTGAGGCAGAGCAGGGAGCTGAGAAGGAGCAAAGAAGCGGATAATTAGTTGTTTCTAAAGACCTTAAAATAAAAAAGTTTCTCTTTTTGCATTTAAAAGCTTAAGGCTGTCCAGGTTTCCCTCTGTTCTACCTGTCATCAGGATTGTACTGATGCTTCCAGTGCTGTTACAGGTGGCATCCTCAGCAATCACAGTCAGGTTGTAAACCTTTCCGCACTGCAGCTGGTTCAGCTGACAGGAAGTCGTATTGCTCCTACAGGAAGTATAATGCGGAGAGCTGTCCTCTCGAGCGAGTACAGTGTAGGCCACAGCCCTGGCAGCAGCTTCCCAGGAAACCGTGGCTGCATCCGAACCGCAGTGGAGGCCACTGGTCACATTGATAGGGTCACATGGTCCTGGAAGACAAGATAGAGAGGGGGAATGAAATACATGATGTAAAGTCACAAAACGTTTTACATAAAATGTTCAAAAATATGTAAACTCAACTTGTTATCACAACAGTTTGACTGGGAGAGCTGCTGCAGTTCCCCTGGGATTTCACTGTAACGTTGTACTGGCTGGCACACTGCAGGCCGGAGACAGAGCATGTGAGGTTTGAAGAGGAGCAGGTTTCAGAGAAGCCGTTGGGGCCCATCACTGTCGCTGCGTAGGAGGTGGCACCAACAGAGGCGTTCCAGGACGCCAGGACAGAGTTTGTGCCACAGTCTGTCACTGCTGTTAAACTCTGAGGGGGGCAGGGTGCTGTTGGAAGATCACAGTGCTTGAAGTAAATTAATTTAACAATACACATTTTGTGGAAATGATCATCCTTATATCATCAACATCTTTATTACCTGTCTCAACAGTCTGTGGGGGGCTAAATTGTCCACTGCAGCTGCCAGAGGAAGCTTTGACAGACACATTATAAGTCTCTCCACACTGAAGACCGATCAGCCTACAGCTTCCACTGCTAGTTTGGCATAAGACTGAACTGATATTTTCAGCCTGAGGCACAGCAGCAACACTGTAGTTGAGGGGCACAGCCGAAGAAATGTTCCAGCTGACCGTTGCATCATTCGTGCCACACATCAGGCTTGTACTGAAGTCCTCTGGAGGGCATGGTACTAGCAGAGACAGAACAGTGTTTTAATAACTCCAAAAAGTGATTTCTCAGTTAAAACTTGTTCCTGAAGGATTCCGGGACTCCACCGGGTCCGTCTGCGCCGCGGTTTTGGTCCGACCTCCTCCAGCGTCATACCCAACCGGGCGCGTTTCAGGAGCGTTTCAGAAGCATTGCGTGCCGGCTCGCAGTTTTTGTTGATTTGGGCATATTTCCTGGACAGGCTACTTTGCACAGACAAAGTTAATAATAATTGTAATAGTCCAGTTATAAACGACATGAATCAAAGATGTGTTGCTATATTTTAGTGGTAAAAAAAAATGCATTCATCATCATAATTATTCTCTATATATAATTTACACAGTGCCTGTAAACCGGAGGAGAACGCTGGCATTTATTCTCCTACTTGAAGGACTAGCAAATTGTGTTTATTTTGGGGATTGACTGGATGCTCTAACCGTTCCACTTCCTGCCCGGCGCTATGCAACGCCTCGCGTCCCGTCAAAAATAGACCAGCCGCCTATTTTTAGCGGAGCCCAGCGCCGAGACGCTTCTGGGACGCTTCTCGTAACGCGGCGCGTCTGTTGGAATAGCACCCATTGACTAGAGTGGCCGCAATTGCTGTGAACGCTGCAGCGCAGCCGTAACACGGCGCATACGGACCCGGTGGAATCTAGGGGAGTCAGACATTTTTGGAAATATGCTAGCAGTTATCTTGCTGAGAAAAAGATCAGAAGATTGATACCTTCTGTTATCAATCTTCAGGTGAAATCCTCAATAGGAAATGTAACAAGTATATATATCACACACAATATCTAACAATTATCTTGATGCATGTTGTTATAGTTAGTGTGTATTATTGTTGCAGAATGAGATAAAAAGAAAAAGGTTCAATAGCTTCATCAACCATCTCACAGTATTTGAGCCTAATAATATGATATGGATTTATTATGAGAGAGAAAAGTCCTCATGTTGGTTTCCAACATTTTCCCAACAACAAATAATGTTGTCCATTTCATGGGAATTACTGCTAGAAACACTATTCTAAAGTTACTTAGCCTGGATGAAAGTACATTTAAAAAATCCATACTATTGATTTAAACCTGTGATGGGAGTTAGTCCCAGTCACAGAAGATGTGGTGTCTGATTAAACGTGGCCAGACGTCTCTCTGTACCTGGGTTTTGTCTGAAGGGGGCACTGTAGTTGCTGACGCATGTGCCATCAGTGGCAGTCACAAGGATGTCGTAGGCCTGTCCACAGACCAGGTTACTCAGGGTGCAGTTTGGGCTGGAGCTGCTGCAGGTGAGGTTCTGTATGGTGCTGCTGATGGCTTCCAGGGTATAGTTCACTGCGTTGGCACTAGGTTGCCAGGATACCTGCGCAGTGGCAGCGCTACACATCCGCCGACTGGATACATTAGAGGGAGAACATGGCTCTGGAGAGGGAAACGAAACAAACCTGGATAAATCTTATAAATAACAACAAAAGCACTATTTAATAGGAAAATAAACACTCTCATTCAAGATTTGCTGGTGGTCAGGGTTGTGTTACCGGTGTTTAAAGAGGCAGTGTCACTCAGGTGACCTGTGCAGTTGTCATCAACTCCTGACACACCAATAGTGTAAACCTCCCCACACAGGAGTCCAGGGAGGCTGCAGGAAGTGTTGTTGGTCATGCACTGTGACCTGTGACCCCCGCCGCTCACAGCGACAGCAGTGTAGTATTTGGCGCTGTCACTGGCCACCCATGACACAGGAACAGGATCCGAAGCACATGTGTGCATGGCTGTGACGTTTGTGGGAGGACACGGCACTGAAGGAAAATAGAGATGGAGGAGTAGTTTGAGACAGAGTTGTTTCTACATCCTTAAATGTGATAAATCTGCGTTTCTCACATGTATGCACTGTGACCTCTGCGCTGGGCAGACTGAAGCATGTCCCGGTGACAGAGAAGGCGATCACAGAGTAGATGCTTCCACACATCAACCCTTCTGTGATGCACTGGGTCTCTGTAGAGTTACAGTACAGAGGCTGACCCATTCCTCTGGAGATGATGGTGGTGTAGTTCTCTGTAGGAACTGAGATGTTCCAGGTGACCGTCAGCTCGCCGGTAACACAGGCCACACTGGCCATCACATCCTCAGGACCACATGGCACTTAAACAAGAGGGGAGAAGTGACATCATAAGTAATTTGCAATGGAAACAGAAACAGTTGAACCCTCTTAATTTACTACCTGAGTCCATGGTGATTTGTGTCGAGGTGGACTGACAGTTTCCATTATCGTAGGTGACGGTGACGTTGTATGTCTTTCCACAGGGCAGAGAGCCGATTTTACAGTAGTTGACCGTGTTGCTGGTGCAGTTGAGCTGATCCCCGCTCTTATCCACTATGTTTGCTGTGTAGAGGCCTGTGGGCTTATGGTTCTGCCACACTATCAGAAAATGGTTGGCATCACAGTCTCTGAACGCCTCAATATTTGTTGGAGGACAAGAAGCTGATGGAGAGGCAGAGGATTTAGTTGATTTGATGCACAGTGCATCCAGCTTTGGAGCATTTTAAAAGGAGGTAGATGTTAGTAAAAACTTGAAGGATAACCAAAGCTTCCAGTTAATAAAAATGTTGTCGCAATGTTTTTTCTTCCTCAAATTATAATCACGAATCAACATTTTAAATTGAATTAGTATGTTTTCCAACCCTCTGACCTACCTGTCATAAAGCTAACTTGGTTACTGGAGCTGCTGTTGCACTTTATGTTGGTGCCGATAACGCTGGCAGTGTAATTCTGTCCGCATCTCAGGTCTTCGATCAAGCAGTTGGTGCCCATTGAATTGCAACTGTGCACATTCCCATTGTCATCCTCAGCGACGGCAACGTAGAATATAACACCAATGTTCGTTATCCAGTTAACTCTAGCAGAGTCTTGGCTGCAGTCAACTGACACTGAAGCATTAATTGGCTTGCAGGGAACTAAAGAAACGAGAAGTGTGTGTTAAGACAATAACAAGCAAAAATCAAATCACATGTAAGTAAGTGTCTCACAGAGCTCCCAGTACCTACCAGTCTGAGCAACGTCTCCCAGTACCCTTTCAGTGGAGCAGTTGTCATTGGAGGCAACGATCCACACACTGAGATGTTCACCACATGGAACTCCCGTTATCGCACAGCTGTTGTTGGATGAAGTGCAGTTGTAGGTTTCTTCAGTGTTCCCCTGTGCTTCTACAGTGTAAGAGAGAGCTCCTGCTGCAGAGTCCCAGGTTGTGATCAACATTTCAGAGTGACAACCATCTCCTGTCTGAACGTTTGTTGGGAGACAAGGAGCTGCAGGAAAGGAGAAATAAAAAGGCTCACTTAAATATGGTGCAAATCCAGGGGCAACATTTTTAGAGGCAGAACACTGTTTTTAAAGGCAGAACACTTGATATTGGAGGGAAAAATGTATTTCCCTCCAATATCAAGATTCTACGGAAGAGGATGTGTTCTGAGAAAAAAGTCAGAATTCTGAGATTAAAGTCAGAAGTATGGGTACCTGTATAGAACCAACTTCAGTGAGAGACTCTCATAATTCATTAGGAAACATTAGAGGAGGTAACAGACTTTTTGCGCGACAGAAGGGTCCCGGAGGAAACCATATTCCAAATGGAAGAACAAAAGGTGAGTTATAAATATATATGTGTTGTTTTGGCGTTCGTAAAAACAGCGAAAAGGCGTTAGAATATGAAATGGAGACAATGTTTAGCTAGCAGCAAGTATGTTAGCCTATTCGTTAACGTAATTTAATTCCCAGATCTAATCCTGTAAATAATGGGTTTAGTTCGATCGACAATGTTGATAATTTAATCTAGTAAATTATGAGTTTATATCAAAATCTAAAACATTAAGTTATAACCAGACTGTATACATTACAAATGTAATAATTACACGTTCTAGCTACTTGAGTTTAGCCAAACAATTCAGAGGACAAAATCAACATAATGTACTGAAAGACCAATCTTTATTTTAAGGGTCCTCTCCTTCTTTTAAATGAAATCTTCAGACGTGAGATTTTAGTAATACAGTAATAGTAAAGTCAACCTAAAAAACTGAACCCCTCTTAACAGTCACATTTTCTTTATTTATTATCTAAAGCATGTGTTACATTTATGTTCCCCCTCTCATATTCAGCATCTGAAAATGTTAGACAAAACATTCAAATCTGACTGCGGATTAGCACCATTTGTGTGTCACGTGACAAATTCTGCGGTACAAGGCACAAGCATTGTGAAGCTTATAAAATGAGGCAAATAGAAATAATCATCTCATCGATTGAACATGTTGAAATAGCAATGAAAAAGGTGCCTTTGTTCAGCTGACTGTGTTTCTTTTGCCACACTTCATAGGCCTGACAATAACCATACAGGTTCTGAGGTGCAACGTCACAAACAAATGATGGTTCTGTCAACATGGAAGCATGTTACTACAAAACTATTCAGTGTGCAGATCTTTGTTTTCACAATAAAAGTGTGTTTTCTTAGTGAATTTCCTTTATTGGTCTTGAATCTCATAACATCAGCTTTTTATTTTCCTTGTAGATGTTCTTTTTCATCAGAGAAGGAGAAAATGGTGATACAGCGGTGTCTTTCAGGCATGTCCTTACCTAACTGGAATGACAAGTTTTTATTTTTTATTCAGCTGTGTACTCCAATCAGATTATCAATGAACAGTTCATCAACATTAAAATATCAGTTTTTATTAAAAATAATATTTAACTGTTATCAAAACTTAATGTAGAATCATGCTGTTTGTGTCATGGTCTGTCTGTGTTGTGATTTGTCTGTCTCTGATTTCCTGTTTTATTTTGAAAAGTGTTCACCCCCTGTCTTGTCTGTTGATTCCTGTCTCTGTGTTTGCCCTCCTGTGTCTGATTTCCTGATTGTGTTCACCTTGTGCCCCTGTGTTTTCTCCTCCCTCATCACCTGTGTCTTGTTTGTGTGATTAGTCTTGTGTGCATTTAAGTTCTGTTTTTTCTGTCTGTCATTGTTGGAATGTTGTTTGTCTTGACTGTGTTCACTGGGAAGAGTTCTGTTGTTTCGTTAGCCTTGAAATAAAGGTATTTTCTGTTTAAATCTGCGTTTGGGTCCTGCCTGCTTCACTCAACCCTAACACTTTGGTTGTGTCACTGCAATAATCACACAATATATAGAGACAAATGTTAGCAATTCTCACTATATGTTAAAGAATCCTCGCTTAAATACATTCAAGTGCCAAATCTATTTGAATAAAACACCAGTAAAATATAAATAGAGAACTAGAATTTACTTATCGAAGAAACCACATGCATGGACGGTCCGCAGAGCAAGCAATGAAGCAAGTCTGATATTTGCATTAAATATCCAAAAGACAGCAAATACGGCCATGGTCAAGTTATGTCCACCCAATAAGCTAATTCGACTGAGCCGCCTGTAGCACAGAGCTGCTAACAAAGAGGACAGAAAGCTAACAGCCACACGGTTTCACTACTGGATAATGTGAAGTGAGTCTCACTGAAGTTGGTTCACGACAGTTACAGTACTTCTGACTTTAATCTCAGAATTCTGACTTTAATCTCTGAACTCCAAAAAGAATTATCATGTAAGTAAGAATCAAATTGTAATGTGTGTCAAAATACACAATTATATGCGTTTTTATATAAAAACATTTCAGTCCTAAAACCAGACGAGCATTGAGAAAAAGTTGTGCTGTAGTATGTATTTTGGATTCATGATATATTTATATTAACAAAATGAAATCATACTCACAGGTCCGGACAAACTCAGGATTGCTGGCTTCGCTGTTGCATACACCGCTGACGGCATAAACAGTATACTTGTAAAACTGACCACAGCCAGTGTTAGTGAATACACACTTGCTGTCTGCCGTCCTGCACTCAGTTATTTTGCCACTTTTGTCCACAGCCGTTGCCACATAGTAGCGGGTGTTGTTGGTGGGCTGCCAGCTAAAGATGATCACATTGCTCGAACAATCGTGACTTGTCTCAGGGTTAGCAGGAGCACAGGAGACTGGGAAAACATTTTGACAAAGAACATTCATAAGAACAGGGAATAAAACGGTTTAAAAATGTTCAAAATCTGCCTGGATGTCATAAAAGAAGTCCAGTTGTGCAGAATTGAGTGGAGTTTATATTGATCAGTATTTTGTGACGCGCTGTATTGTTTTAAAAATGAAGTATTCACAGCAGATTCACAGACCTCCAATTCAACACTTCATTGGAGTAAACAGGCAATTTTGCTGTGTGTGCGTGTAGATATTTCCCTCGGCGGACTGTATATGGTTTGTCTCCTTTACCTTTTCACTCAGACTGACATGAGAGCTGACCTTTGAGATAAGTCCTTGACTTAATAGACTCTAAAGACACTTGACCGACTGGTGTTGGATAGCTGGTCTTGGTGGCAAAAGAGAGTGTGTGTTTCACCCCTCAGCTTGAGAAAATCCTAAAGGAGACAATGGGAGGAACCTAATCAGCCTCCCTAGGGGATGAAGTTATGGGGACATGTTGTGATAAAGAGCTTTGAATATGTCCTGAACTGTGAGTGTGTGTGACACTGAGAGGTAGAATGAGAAGGTGTGGATATGTAGGAAACATATACAGACATGTGATGAGGCACAATGAAAGGGGGGGGACAATACATACATTCACAAGGAAAGACAAATATAAGCCATCTTTTGTAGTTTACACAAGAGCAGGCTTACCTGTCTCGAACAGGGAATGGACGTTGGAGATGCTCTCACAGTCGTCTGAGATGGCTGTTACATGGACCTGGTACTCCTCACCACATTTGAGCATGGTGATGTGGCAGCTTGTGGAGGCCGATGTGCAGTTAAGGGTCGCACCAGTGCCATCAGTGGCCGTTGCCCTGTACAAGTTGGCCCCGAATACCAAATCCCAAGTTACTGTCACCAAGCCGCTCGTGCAGCTGTACTCAGCTGAGACTGTCGTCACCGGGTTAATAGCTGAGGAAAAATGTGTGAACAGATTTTCAGAATATGTTTCAGAACATTGTTTTATAGGAACGATTCTGCCTGCGTGAAATGTAATGCTGGTTTTAAGATTCACTAGACCAAAAACGTATATCTTGTTTTGTGTTCCTTTATAAGAGGTCGAACTGGGTTAATTAAGGTCACAAGGTTACTTTTTAGTCAACACAATTATTATTTGTTCTTGTATAGTCCATATAACATATGACATATAGAAAATACTTATAATCCGGTAAATTTCAGATTTGTTATCTTCATTAATGGGCAAGCTCAGATTTTGGAAAGGGAAGAATTATATTATATATCCTTTATTTAACCAGGTAAAGACTCATTGAGATTAAAATATTTTTTTGCACACAGTTACAACAGATAAAACACAGACAACACAGGCAGACGAATACAGCGGTCGTAAAACACAAATTAAATGGTACATTAACCAGTCAATATGCAAATAAAAGAAACTATTACAAATCAGTAAAAACTGGCACAATTTTAAACGACTTCAATTATAGGATATACGAGCAATCACATCGACCAATAGATTCTTGTTCTCTGTCCTTTAAGATGGACTTGAATTCCCCCATAGTCATACAATCTGACAGTTTCAGCTCCTTCTGTATATTATCCATGCATAAGGGGCAGCATATTTAAAAGCTTTTTTACACAGTTCTGTTCTCAATTTAGGAACCAGCATCTGAATAAATTCTTGGGAGGGCATATAGACTGGAGAGAACCAGCCCAACAGAGATTTATATATACAACCCGACCAATGGGAAAGTCTGCGTGCAGACAAAGATGGCCAATTAGCAGCAGCATACAAAGTGCAGTGGTGTACACGATATCCATATCCAGTAACAAAATGTAATGCACAATGGTACACAGTATCCAAACTCTTTAGGCACTAGTCAGAGGCATTCATATAAAGCAGATCAGCATCATCCAAAACCGGTAAATCAAATGATCAAATGTTTCTTTGTCGGAAAGGAGAAACAGGATTTGTTTCTGTAAAATAAACTTTATTTTATTTTTAGCTTTGAAACAACATTCAGTGTGTGACTTGAAAGATAAGTTCTGATCAATAATACAACTTAGATATTTGTGACTCTTTCAATGTCAGTTCCTTGAACAGTACAACTCTTAGGGAGAATTGAAGTTCACTTTTTGCCATTTGAGAATATCCTGAGTTTGGATTTGTCTGCATTTAATACTAACTTGAGTTGAGATGAATGGGATTGAATAACATCAGAGGAAGTTGGGAATTACCCCTTTATACTTAAGTAAGGTTGTAGTCGGTCAACACAAAACAAAAAGGGCAAGTGCATCCATTCTGCTGCTAAGATACTCACTAGAGGTGTTGTATGTAACAGCAGAGGGCTCCCCAGGAACCAAGAAGCCGTTGAGTGATGATAATCCCACTGTGTATCTGGAACAGGGCTCCAGATCACTGATGTCCATGGTGGTTGTTGTGGTGTTTCTGATGACCGGCTGATCGTTGGGCTTGTCGTTGTCACTCACGGCCACTTGATAAAGCAAGACTCTACTAACAGTGTTCCACGTCACTCGAGCTGTGCTCTTCCCCGTCGTATTTATGGACACTCCTGTTGGTGGCTGTACCACTACCAGGAGAAAATACAAGTTTAATCTTATTCATTTTTTTATCCTCAGTCGTGTTTTTATACATCCCAACTGTAAAGGATTTGCTCAAACATAACACGCTGTTTAGACTTTTTTTTTTGAAGGAACCTTGATTCTGATCCGCATTACAAAAATGAAACCCTCTGAAAAACAACAAAACTAGCATTTCGTTTGCACTTACACGTTGTGATTGTCCTGGTATGACTTTTGGCCCCTCTTCCGGCGCTGTTTAATGAGTAGACGTAACAGTTGTACGTTGTAGAAGGAGTTAGGCTGTCCATTTGTCCAACAACGCCTGTGAAGGTCTCGTTGTATTGTTTTGGGGGATTAATAAACAACTCTTTCACAAACAAGATGTAGCTGTCTGCCCCAACCATGCTAGACCACTGGAACTTTATAGATGTACTGGAAATAGCTTGTGAAAGGGTGATCTGAGAAATGGCAGGCACTGTGGGAATGAAAGATAAAGACATCAACATTATTTAACAAAGTTGCTTTTCAGTTTCATTTATATGGTAACTTTTTTAAGTGTTTTCTTTACCTGTCTTAGTGGTTTCAAAGTGTGTGCACACCACATTGGTGTATTGGAAGACCTTCAGTGTGACTATATAGTCATGTCCGGGTTTCAAACCCTGAATCAGCCTCTTTGTGCTGGGTGCATCCTGCATCACCACCACTGGGGCGATGCTGGTGGAGTTCACAACCCTCAGGTCCAGACAATATACCGTAGCTCCACTGTAGCTGCTCCATATCACATTCAGTGTTGAAGCTGAAGGAGAAGTCACTGACTCTATCCTACATCCTGAACAAAGAAAGAAAAGGAATAATATCTGTCTAGGAATATCATTTTCATTGCCTTTTGAGATAAAAGGGTAAAATAAAGTTAATTGAATCCGTGAATTTTACTTTATTTAACTATAGTGTTGTTTTTTGTATTTGCAGGAATATCAAACCATGGACTATTGTGAGTGAATTATATAATTTTGTGAATAACCTATATAATATATTTGGTTGTGATAAATATTTTCTGTGCTAAAAACGTCCCACTGCTTGCTCAGAATTCAGGCACAGATCTTTTTCCTTACCCCTACCCTTAAGAAACATGTTTAAGAAGTTGTGGCACTAATGAACACATTTACGGTAGGAGTGAGTGGTAAACGGGATGTCTTTTACAAAGCAGTGGCCCTCTAGTGGTGAGCAGCAGCTGCTTTTATTTTCAATTAATCAAATCCTTTGTCCATACAATCCACCTCAAGCTGTTCAGTTAGCAGCAGTGTTTGTATGTTGGACGTAAAACACTTAATCACATTATATTGTCTTTAATTGATCAGTTTAGTGAATATCTTCAATTTTTTACAATAGGATTTGTATATATTTATTATATATATTTTGCGAAAGGGGCAGGTAATATAAAACATTTTTTTTTCTCCCTGTTCCTTTTCGGGTATGGTGTGTTTATAGAGACATGTTTTGTAAACAATTGTTATACATTAAGTTGTGCATACCATGCACGGAACAAATAAAAATGAATGAAATGAGGATTTGGCTGAATTAAATATGTTTGATTAATTTCTAAGATGGTTTTGATCAAAGCTCCAGTTAGAATAAGTTATACATTATTTAATATAACAGAAGAATAGATGACTATATGAAGGTTCACTGTGTTGATATTTAAATGATAAAGCTATTGAATAGGAACATTCTTATCAATATCGTGCCATCTCGGTGATGAACAACAAAAATCTAATCTGTCAGGGCCTCTGCTCACATCAATACTATCAGTAAAACAGAACACTCACCTGTAGCCAAAACATGTTGTGTCTAAGGAAAATAAAAACATTGGACATTTAAATATGAAAAAACAAGGATGAAATTAAAGCAAAACAGAAACGTATTTATATACAATGAAAAGCATAATTACCTGTATGACAGACAAAAGGATGACTGAATAAAACATCCACATCATATCCATTGTGATTTAGCAGAGTTTCAGTGCGTTACTGTACATCCATATGTGGGTTCTTCACACTGCAGCTCATCTGCAATATTTAACGGCTGAGAGTCGGAGATCAACTTTATGGGAACCAATCAGGACAGCCTAAATGAGGACAGGTGAATGCCTTTAGGCCCCCTGTCATCATGAGAAGGAAACAATGTTCGGTGTACTGTAGATTAGGATTCTTTGAAACCCCCCACCTCCTACTATGCTCAACCTACACTTCCTCCATCTTCCTGGAATATCTTACTTTGTCTGGCCAACATCGCTTAGAAGGTGAAAATAAGCACCAAACATGACAAGTGATTTTTCTCTAAATATCCAAACAAATTTCGCTGTGTTTTTAGTGTAAAGAACAGGAAGTAATACGACCCTCTTTGTATGGCATAGGAGTCATAGTCCCCTTCTAAATCCGGGATTTATGTAATTCTTCTCGGAAATGTTTAATGTTGTCCATTTTTTTTACAAGAACCTACTTTTTTCGACTGGTTGCCAAGTTAACAAATATGTAGTTATTATTGTGTTAATAACTTGGTTTATTGTTTTTGGAATGAATTCAAAATGAAACATTGGTACATAACTAGGTTTGTTTCGTTGAGATTCAAAGATTCCAATAAGGATTATAAAGTCTTAACATAAGATCGATTTCTGGGACACATGTTAGTGAAACCTTCAGCACGTTTCATATCATGTCATAATCTTTAGATGGATCACAAATGAAGCTCCAGTTTCACCCATTGTGTGGAATTATGTGAAAACCTCACTTCTCGTCTACTTGTAATATAACACTTATATTTCTCAATAGTGGAACCAGAGACTTTCATGACAGTTCATCATCACTGTGAAATGACTTTGTTTCAAATATATGTTCGTAAAACAACTTCCCCATAATCCTGATTGACAGTCTTTGCTGTAAAACAGGATTAATAGCACATTTAGCTCAATTCAAAAGAGCTGGAATTCGAGTGTATTTTATTAGTATTAGCATACATTAAGACAAAAATAAATACAAACAATAGAAGCTATTTCATTTTATTTTGTCTATAATTTGCATTTGGATTTTGCTGGTTCTCTCTCTCCTCTGATATAAAATATGTGAATGATGTCTGACTCAAATACTCTAACAGCTTGGGATAATGTAAATTATCTTAATTTAATTTCTGACGTTTTACTTTTCAATAAATATGTATAAATAGTCGGGGAGGGTGCACAGCTGATTGCAGCAGGTGAGTGGAGGTTGAGCCGGGAGCCAGGAGTGACAGCCACCACGCACACACAAACAACACAGACAGGGGGAAACAAACAAACACAAAGGAGAAGGCTGGAGCAGTACAGCCACCACAGCGTTACCTAATGCAACTCCACACTATGTCTTACGGTGCCGTGTACCGGAGGGGAGAGAGAGAGAGAGCAGCGAAGGGGGGGGGGGGGGGGGGGGGGGAGAGAGATGCAATACGGTTTCTTGATAAAGCTGTGGAGAGTATGTGCTGCAGGGAGGTGGATGCACAACGCACCCAGGAACGAACGAATGCTAGCTCCGGTCCTTTTCCCGTGAGGGAAACTGTGGACTCGATGTCCTGACAGGCTGGTATTTCTGCAACCTGCACAAACACAATACTGCACCATGATTACAAATGGTGAAATACAATGTGAAACTACCGAAAAATACCAGCTCACTAAAACACTCAACTCAACGCAACTACTAACTATACCCGCGGTCAGAGAGCGGAGATGTTTCCCCTTTGTGATGTAATATGACGCGTTTGACGTATGACCTTAAAAAAAAGCAGTTTTTAAGAGCAGAGCTCAAAATTGCTCCTTTCCCTCTGAATTCCTGCCCTTATGTCTCGTAAAACATATCAAATCCTTCATTCACTTTTTTAATTGTAATTTTCAAGCAAGTTTAAGCATAAATGTAGAAAAAACAACAACATGCAAGATGCTCTTTAACTGTTGAACTAAAGAGTACAAAACACATAACGGACCTCAGATGGTTTTCTCTTATTCGTGATAATGGCACAGACATTTGGTTTATTATTAAGTCCCCCGCTTTGATCAAGCCATAAATAGACATTCATCGTTACCAGACAAGTCACGGAAATATTCAAACATTGGAGTTTCTATTACACATTTCATATGACAAGGGTTAAATCTGCTACTGCAATAAGATATCAGTAGTTTTTTTATTGATTATGTATTGTAAAATAGTGACATGTTAAATATGATTTCAACAATGTTTAGAATAAACTAACCATCTGTCAATTTTCCCACTGTGATTTGTCCATACTGTCTCTGGGTAATGTATATGCTTATGCGTATACATGTTTTATTTGACAACAGTGATAAAAGAATTGTAGTAAACAGATTTTTTCTTTCTATCAATTTAATGGTTACATAACTCACAAGAAACCACTTTACATTGGTTAAATGGCAAACATAACTTTTCTGCACAAGAAATAATTAAAATTTGATGCACGTTTTTACCCCAAAAGGTATAAATTATACTCTACCCTCTATGAGTAGGCCTCATAAAAGCAGATCTGTTATGAAAGAAGTGCCAGACATATTGAGTCAATGTTTATTTGAATATGATATAACTCAACTTCAAAGCCTGAGAGTTAACGTGATTTATGCAAACAAATCATTCATTGGTGTTTTAAAGAAGTCAATAATAAGCAGCGTATTGACATTTAGTCTTTTACTTATAGTCATCATCATCATCATCATCATCATCATCATCATCATCATCATCATCATCATCATCATCATCATCATCATCATCATCATCATCATCAGTTCAGTCAGAGACGGTTCAGTCACACAACTTTCCAGTGAAAGTGAGTCCATCCGGTCTTCCATAACATTTCCCCTGAATGATTAAGACCAGTGTTCGAATTACCGGTACCCATTTGCTTTTGGGGGAGCCCTATTTATTTATTTTTTTGGCAATCATATAGGCAGACCTGAAAGATGTATATGTTTCCTGTATTAGATCAATATTGATTGCCAATAGGGTATACCTTGTTTGGTAGGACATCTTTTTTCTCATCCTCGATCACTTTTTCGTGTGCCTGCCTCTTATTGTTTATAAATCTTTTTCCGCAGGTTATTCTGTTGATCACTGCTCACTTTTCCCTGAATCCATTCTTGTGAAAGGTGCACTCAGGTGGATGTTTTTGCAAGCGGCAGGGAGATCAATATACTTTTTGCCTCTTTGCAAATCTCACATCCACATTTTTTTTCTTTTTTGAAAAGCCATGGATACCTTTCATTCCACTCACTCCATATTTTCTGTGTCCATTTAAAAGGCAGGTCATGGGCATCGTCAGGAAAGGTTCGCTAGCGCAGGTGGCGCCGTTGTTGAAGCCTCTTCACGCTCCGCATCGGTAGGCCTCTCCCTCTGTGTGGAGCTGTCAAACTCGACCCTAACACCGCTTACAGCCGGCCAACTAAAAGTTGTTCCGTTCACGTTGTCATTTTTAGACTCCTTCGCTTGTGAATCCAAAAGCTGCAAGGCTTGGCTGTTTTCGTTTCGCCATATTTGTTATTACAAAGCCAGAGTTAAAAAAAATATCAGTATGAAAATATCAAATACCGCGGCTGTATTGCCTAGTAGCGTAAAGAATGCAGCGCCGCCACGCCACATACAGATGGCAACACCCAGAAATATTCACAAATACAAAACAAATATTCAGAAACTGTAATGAACAATGACTATTATTTATTTCAAGAACTTTTATTTACAGAAACTCAACATTTCTAATCTGTGTGACACAAATATGCACGATTATTTTGGGCTCCCCCTATTTATCTCAAAGTCGGCCTTCAGGGGAGCTCCCTCCCTCTTCGGGGGAGCCAAGCTCCCCCTGGCTCCCCCCCAATTCGAACAGGGACTAAGACCTACTTCAGGAAGTTTCTTGATTATCTTAAGGGGCTGAATATAGCTCCTGTATCCAACCCCCCCGCACCTGAACAAAACGTATTTTACTTCATAAAGAAAACGGACACAAGATGATTGACAGCACACAGTGTTGTAATGGTAAAATTTTATTATTTTCGTCTGTCAACGGAGAGAAAACAAATCCAATGATAACAGAAGTAACACTGAATCCATCTCCAGCAATCGGATCAGACGTATCTTCCACATGGCATGCATGACTCCGGGCTATCGAGATGGATACCTGCTGCACCACTTTCAACTGACCCTCTCCTGCTCCAAAGCCCACAGACATGTCGTACGGCGCCGTGTGGAGGCCCTCTACTTGGAGAAGTCCTAGGTTTTTGTTCCAAATGTATTTAGTGTTTGAATGACTTTTGTCGTGTTACATTTTCGTGGGAGGTTCACTGTTAAGCTTCTATTAAAATAGCTTTTTTTTTTAACATTTACTGTTAAGGTTACATCAAGATTCATTATGACAGGCCTACTGCATTGATTAAAACAGGAAAATAAAAATCATGGCTATTATTAAAAAGTAACAATATGGAGAATATTTTTCAGAATCATTGGATACACTTCCAAAGTTATCTATTTTAAACCCATCTTTCATATATTTTATTGTTTTCAACAGTTTAACGTTCTCTATAAGGCATTTTTTCCAAACAGCAGTAACAAAAAATCAGGATATTCTTTTACAAGAGTGAAATTCCATCGGGTGGATTGGGTCTCAACAGTTGTTGTTGGTGTATACAGTCTTCTGTCTGTGCTGAGTATTGACGGTAATGGGGTGGGGGGTGTTCACCGAAGGGCTAGAAAGATAAGAGAGAGAGAGAACTGATCAACCTGGACTTGGTGGAAAAGGTGGTTATTGCCTATAGGGCTGTGCAATAAATCAATATTATATAGATCTAGATAAAGAACTAGATATCCTAGATATTTTGGATATCATTAAAGCGTAATATGTGTTGTCTTTTCCTGGTTTTAAAGGCTGCATTGTTAAGGTTGAGTGAAGCAAGCAGGACCCAAATGCAGATAATACTGATAATACCTTTATTTCAAGGATAAGAATCAAACTCGGACAAACAGAACACTCCCCGGTGAACTCAGTCACCAACAAAAGATGAACCAACACTGAACACAGGAAGAGACAAGACTTAATACAGGGAGGGGTAATCACGAGACGTGAAACAGCCGGGCAGGAGACGAGAAACACAAGGGCAACAGGTGAACACAATCGGACAATTAGACACACCAGGGAAACTAACGACAGGGAGGAAAAACACAGGGAGACGGACCAGACAATATACAAGGAGGAAAACATGAAACAGGGAGAACAGAACAGCAAAATAAACCCAATACAAGACATACAAAACTAAAAACGTGACATAACACAAGAATCGTGACATGCATTTCAGTAAATTACTGTCATTTCTAATATTTATTATTTGTTTTCTAAGTCATTATATCCACATACCTGAACATTTTTAATGAAAGCACCAAAATTCAACCTTACAATATCTTTGCAATATCAAAATCAAGGTTTTTGATACAAAAATATTGAAATATTTAATATACTCCATCGTCGAGGCCTAACTGCTAATATATTTCATCATAGCTTCCGTGCTTATTCATCACACTCGATAAGTGGATGTTTTGTGCAAAAAAAAAACATTCTTTGTGAAACGTTAAATGCTAAAAGTAGAATACAGCTTAGTCATACTGAGTCAGGGGTTATCAAATATCCCTGATCTTATCTATTATCACAATATGATGCTCGTGTGACGCTCCTGCAGCATTTCTCCATCTTCATTTACCTTGGTCATTCTTCCCATGTTTTATGGACTCGCATAAATCCCAAAAGTCCCAGAAGGAAAAGACGGATAGAGATCAGCCTCATCTGTGCTTGTATATATGCTATATCTTCTACTTAAACACGCCTAATGTTATACCAGCACACTATAGGCACAGTCAATTTAAAGATGCTCGAGATGCTGTCACTGGACACCCTGAAACTGTAAAGTAGCACCATGGGTGCGTTCTGTGAAAGCAGCTTTCAATCAAATTCTTTCACACATTTTTACAATCTAGAAAAACACCTCACATGTAGGGGAAAGCAAGTTGTTTGTCTCATGTCGATACATAACTCCAAACGTCTGAAGACATATTGTTCTTACCCGGAGGGAGATCAGTAACCGTACACTTACCGCAATTAATCCACACTTCGTTTTCCGCGAGAAATCACTTTAGAAGGAGAGAGATACAGTTTCAGTGCATTAGCAGTTTTCAGACAAATTAATCAAAGGTGAAATTAATAGATTGACATTTTGATGAATGAGAATATTCCCCCCCTCCCCCCCCCACCTTTCTAGATCATAATGTCAATGCAACTCTCATATCTTATCTAACTCTTATCAAGATGCAGATTACAGAATGGTAATCTATTCCTTTCATTTCTGCAAACTAAAAGTGAATTGTATAGGATACTTACGCATGCCAGCATTATTTCCTGGGCAGGGAACTGAGAATATAATAAACATTAACGCATTAATGAAACTTGTAACAAATGATATGAATAAATAGGTGATTTATACATCTTGTACATGCTGCATGCACTTCATGACTCACTGGAGTATGTCCTCGGTTGACAGAAGCTGACTTTGATCCCGTCCTGTCCCACTGGTGCTGCCACTACTTTGTAGACGTCCCCACACGTTCTCTCTTCAATATCGCAGTGTTTGCTGCCGGCAGCCGCGGTGCAGGTGTAGTTGGCTCCCGTCCCGTAAAGGTCTACTGTGTGGTTGTGAGTCTGAGGGCCCAGAGAGCGCCAGGACACCCGCAGGGAGTAGCTTCGCATGCGATAGAGCTTCATACTTGTCGGACAACAGGCACCTGCACAATTGAGTTATGAGGAATGAAGTTGTTCATGTCAAACACATACTGGTTTTGTACTGTTGACTACATTGCTACCAAAAAGTATTTAAAGGTCTCCTATTATGCTAGTTTTAGGCATATATTATGGGTCTCGGATGTATAAAAATATATAAAAACATGTCTATGATGTGTTTTGCTCAAAATACCAAACAGATCATGCTTTTTAGACATCCCTCGTATCCCTCTGTTTCAGCCCTGTTAGAGAACTGCTGTTTTTGGGTCCTTAGCTTGAAAAAAAAGAAAAAGAGGAGGGGGAGCTAATGCCTGATCAGATACCGGCAGATACCGGTAAATTCTGCCGTGATTAAACGCCATCATGTTCCAAACCACATCAAGGATTATTTCTGAAACGGTATGGAGCTCAAATGCTTTTTCTCTTGCGGGTTTACCACAAGGTGGTTTATTTCTTGCTTCTCTACACATGCTCTCCAGTACAGCGGTAACTCTGAGTGTTAGCGATGCTTGCTAATGTAAACAAAGTCCATATTACGTAGGGCTGCTCAATTAATCGTATTTTAATCGCAATTACGATCATGCCTTGCAACGATTACAAAAACAATGTAACCAAAATAAAACGATTATTTTTTTATTATTATTATTACTTTTTTTTTTTTTTTTTATTGGTTTTTCAGTTGAATTATACTTAAAGTTCAGAGTAATCAACTGTTAAAAAAAATGTCTCCAATAAATTGATTTTTTCAAAGTAAATGGATAATCGTTTTTAATAATCGTGATATCAATTATCGACCCAAATAATCGAGATTATGATTTTTGCCATAATCGAGCAGCCCTAATATTACGTCCAAAACACGTCAGACATTGTTTCTGATAGCAACTTTCTGCTAGTGCCGTGGGTCCACGACGCAAATCTGGATCAGCTCCGTTGTACCTCTGTTTTTAGAGATTTGGGTACGAAGGAAAAGAGAGAGGGTTTTGTTTTCTGACTCTTTGTGAGTTCCCTGACACACCGGGGACATATATTTAGTTATAAAATACATAAAAAAGTGCATTTTGCTAGATAGGTCCCCTTTAAACTTGTGTGTGTGTACATGTGTGTATTTGCCCTTACCTGATGAGAATCCATAATATTTGCACTCTGACTTGTGTCCTGTGCTGCTGATGGCTTCCAAGTGAACACTGTAGTCGGTGCCACAGGTGATGCATCCCATCAAGCAGTGGGTGTCCAGAGTGTGGCACTTGGCGTGTCCTCGTGGGGACGTCAGGGAGGTGACGTAGGAGCGAGCGCCGCTGCCCGGTGACCAGGTCACGTTTGTCATAGCCTGGGTCACCTGGGTCACATTTACATATGTGGGGCAGCAAGGACCTTGGGGAGTAAATCATATAGCAATAATCAAAACCGGAGTGAAGATACTGTTACATTATTTATTAGTGACTTTAACTTAATATAATTACATTTATTTTTGTATTTATTTTTAGGTCCGTTACACAAACTAGCGACTAGCCAACAATACCTTTTTGATCTCTTATTATTATTATTATTATTATTATTATTATTATTATTATTATTATTATTATTATTATTATTATTATTATTATTATTATTATTATTATAAGAAGCCTATTTTAGCCTAGCTTATGATTACCAGCAGGATCAGAATTTAACTCTAAATTCTGAGCTGCCAATTAAATGTTTTCATATCTTTTGCCTTTGTGGATTTTTTTTCTTTCTTTTTTATGATAACTTAAATCGTCAAACATTTTTTAAATGGTTAGGCTACTACAATATTATAACAAATCCTACCTGTTTCCAAGGTTTTACTGAATCCAGGAAGACTTCTCCCCACAGTTGTGATGGCCACTGCAATGACGTCATATGACGAACCACAGGGCAGCTGTGTGAGCTCACAGGACGAGTTTGTTGTCTGGCAGGTGTGTGTGGCAAAGCGTCCGGTGGCTTTAATGGTGTAATTTGTGTTTGGGGTGTTAGGCATTGTGATGTGGATTCTGTATGTGGAGTTGTTGCTCTGAGTCATATTCAGGATCTCTGGGGCACACGGAGCTGTTTTCATATTAAAAAAAGAAGAGATAATGCGGCGTGAGTTAGATATTTTTTTTAAGAAACATTGACATTTTGGGGAATATGATAACACTTAATTCCAAAGAGTCATATGAGATGATTGATACCACTATGGGTGTATCAGGAGAGCTAGATACAACATTTAAGGAATCAATTATACTTCTTCTGGGTATAAGATGTACCTAAATCTTCCTAAACTTTAGGTACACCATTTAATAAAGGGCGATTTACGTTTTTTGTACTGATGTACCTTTAAGAAAAAAGAATAGTGGCTTGAAAGAAATTAAAGTAGAATCAATCTTCTCATATAGTTATGACAAGAAAGCAAAAAGTACATCTTTCCCACATTTCAAACTAGCACCACTGTGTTATGCCTTAGTTTATATTTGAGGTTTGTTTAGCCCATTTCAAAGACTTCCCTGGGTTCCCTCTCATGTGAGCATGTGTATTTTAGGAAGTGGGATGTCACTCTTAATAGCCCCTTTAATACCTGTTTTTTGTGTGTGTGGTGTGCAGGTGTGGTTGCATCCTCGTAACTCGCTGCAAGGTGTGACGGTCACAGAATAAGCTGTGTCGCACTTCAAATCTGACAGCGCACACACTGGAGCTGTGTCGTTACAGTGGATGACATCATTAGTCTGTGCCGCCATGGTCTGGTACAGCTCGGCCCCTTTGACCGGCATCCAATTGATCTCCAGGGTCTCTGTAGAAACTAGCTGTATGGTAACACCCTGTGGGCAACAAGGAACTGGGGAGAGACGGGGAGAAGAAATTCAAAAAGAGATGAGAACATTAATCAACATACAAAGTATCATATACCTGATTTCAGATGATAATACAAATGTTTTTCACCTTCTATTCAGGCATTGTTTTTCTCCCTGTGTGAAACCTATAGTTTATCATCTTCACACTGCTTTTTCTCAAATGTTTCTTGTGGAGAGAAATTCCTTCTTTTATATTCTCTATAGCAATTTAGTTGTCATATCAGTAACGTCAAAGCCATGCTAGTGTGCTTAAAGGGATTGTTCAAATGGTTTCATGCGTGGTTGTATGAGGTACTTATCCATCAGTCGATTGGCTACAGTAGATAATCAGCTCGCCCCAAGGTGCTAGCTATATTTCGAATATTTTCACCTGTTCTTTTCATCATAACGTGTTAAAATGTTTGCTGTGGAAAAGGAAGATTTTTCAGAACATGCCGGAGGACTCAGTGAAGATCCGTTATCTGAGACTTAAGAGTCAGCTGCCAAAAACCCTTGCATTCATGAGCTAAGAAAATAAAATCCAAAGAACCAAACCAAATCAGGTGTGTGTTACAATGGATAATCTAGATTTGGGGGTTTCTTAAAGGGTGCTGTTGAGTAGCAACAGGTTACATTTCTGTGTATCGTATTCTTTGGGAGATTTTTTGTTGTAATGGAAACTAATAACTATGTCAAGTTAATGAGCTAAATTATATAAATCCATTAGTATGGCCCTCCGACTTGATAACAAAAAACATGTATTTGTGGTGGTGCTACATGTGGGTGCTTCTGGTCGTACTGGTGGTGTAGTTGCTGACGTCTGCGAAAGGGCTTGACCCGGCCTTGTTGTAGGGGAAGACGGAGGTCAGGTAGGTGTAGCCACACATGCAGGAAAACTGGCAGGTGGTTTCAGTGGTATTACACGACATCTCAGTGCCGTCATCCCTCTTTATGAAAGCCATGTAGTACTCCACCATTGGCACACTATCCCACACCACCGAGCAGTTGCCTGCTTCGGGCTCCTCCACCCAGATGTTCTCTGGGGGGCACGGATCTGTCAGAAAAAGAGATAGAGAATGGACATGAATTGGTAAAGGAATAGTTTGACATTTTGGGAAATTTGTTGGAAAAGTTTGATTCAAACGGCAATCATTTTTTAACGATAAATATGAAGATAGAGAAGATTAGCTCGGCCCAGCATAAAGGCTGGAGACAGGGAAGCACTTTTGTAACTAATGCTTTTTCAAGAGTTTTTAAGCCTTTTTATGTGGGGCAAGAGAGAGAGGACAAATGGCCATATACGAGTCACAGGTCAGATTTAAACATTGGCAGCTGCTACGGGCTTGCCCCATTTTTGTAACTATTAAACAACATGATAATATTTATGCCTGTACATCATTTGTTTTGACAACCTGTGAGTTTCAGAGGTATTGGTAGTCAGAATGTGTTTTCTTTTTGTTTCAGAAGCTAGCTATTTCCCTTAGGCTAAGCTGCTGGCTGTAGCTTCGTGAAGACACTACAGACATGAGTCATTTTTCAGCAAAAAGCATTGATGTGCTAGGCAAGTACGTTTTTATGTGGTTGTGTGTGATATACCCACATGTTATGTAGTCTGCTGGTTGCGAGGGGCTGCTGGGACCAGCTTTGTTATAGGCTGTGACAGAGACAGAGTGGTTCTGGCCACACTCCACTGGTACGATAGAACAGTAACTATCAGATGTTGAATTACAGTGTTGACCATTAGAAGTCCAGACCAAGTAGTTTTCAGCTCCCTGCACTAACAACCAGTATACAGCGATCCCAATCGACCGTCCCGGAGACACCTGGACCAACGTCACATCTGGGCTGGGAGGACCTGTCAGTGAAACCAGACGGACATGAGCAACAGGATCTGATACATTCAATCAATCAATCAATCAATCAATGTTTATTTATATAGCCCAATATCACAAATGTTACATTTGTCTCAGTGGACTTCACAGTTTGTACAGAATATCAGTATGACAATACGACACCCTCTGTCCTTAGGCCCTCACATCGTACAAGGAAAAACTTCCAGAGAAAACCCACAGTTTAAAGGGGAACATGGGAGAAACCTCAGGGAGAGCAACAGAGGAGGGATCCCTCTCCCCGGACGGACAGACGTGCAATAGATGCCGTGTGTAAATTGAAAACATTCATGCTCTACGTATGTTCTTATCAAGCTTACGTGTGATCTGGCAGACAGTGAGGTCGTCTCCAGCTCGACCCTCAGAGTCCCATGCTGTGCCCTTGATACAGTAGGTGGTCCCTGCTGCAAGGTCATTAAAGTTGACCGTGGTGTCAGTGGTGTTCATTTTGACCCGGGAGCTGGAGCCCTCCTGAATGATGCAGAGCATGTAGAGGACAGCGTTCTCCACCGGGGGCCAAGTCACAACAATGGAAGCGTTGTTAGGAGAGGTGGTGTTCAGCTGGGGCGCCATTACCACTACACACAGGGAGAGGGAGAAAGTGATGAGAAAAAATGTACATTGACAAAAATACACAATTAATTTTCATCCGCCTGTCCGTGCACATTTTCAATTTGTTCATAAAAAATCCAAGTGGAAACGTTTCAATTCTAAAGGATCTTGAAAATATGCAAAAAGTGTTATGTTTGGCTTAAGTAAAAAAGTTGGTGTAATGAAAAGAGATGTAGCACATTAATACTCGAACCAAGCAAAACTTTTATATTTCATTGGCAATCTTTTATTTACACTGCCACCTACTGCTAATCTCTATGAACCAATGCATCGCTATGCATAATGGTAGTGCACTGTTTTTATTTTGCAAAGCTTTCCTTGAAGTTTGATAAAAAAAATTGCGGAAACCTTTTAGTCCCCTGACAATTGTTGTGAAATGGAAACAACACCCCCTTGATAATGTTACATTACTCCTTCAGGGAAGGGAGACAACCCAGTTCTCATGGTTTTGATTTTCATATTATGATAATAGTATATTATAAAAGCATGGATACAGTTTCCACCCTCCTGCTTTGGCTGCAAAGAGCAGACACAGTGACAATAGACAGTGAAATGACACGTTGTTATGACCGGCGGAGTGAGCAAACAAACTATTGTCCTACAGTACAGGAACAACAGATAGGTTTCAACCTTTGAACACCGATTACCATCAGGGGTAAAGCTTACAACATGTAGAAATAGGTGAAAGGTATCATTATTAAATGTTATATATATATAGTTTCACACAAATATACTATCTTATGGTGAAAGTCTTAATATGTGATACATTAGCAGGTTTTCAATCTTCTGTCACTGTTTAAAATTCTTAGTTGAAGTGTTTTTGGGACTATTGTAAGGCTTTTTGTGCGTACCTGTCCTGGCCTCGATGGGGTACGAGGGCTGGCTCCGCCCCCCTGAGTTGACGGACATGACACTCAGCCTGTAGTCTGTGTAGGGCTTGAGCTTCACCACGGTGCCGGGTGAGCTGACCACCACCATCTCAGAGAAGTAATCGCCACTCTCAGACTGTGCCCTCAGGATGTAGCTGGTTGCCCCGGAGACCTCTGTGAACTCAACAGTGATGCTGTCGCTGTTTTTAGAGTAGGCCTGCTCGATGCTGGGCACTTCAGGAGCTGCAGGACAAATCATAGATGTAAACATGTTTACACAGCATTATAAAATGGTTGTTAGTCATATTTTCTTAAAAACATATATTATAAATGCAGTGGTGAAATGTATTTAAGTACATTAACTACTATGAAGTACAATTTTTAAGTATTTGTACTATTCCTGAGTTCTTAAACATTTATTTTCTTCTGCACCACATTTAAGAAAGACATTTAAAAAGAATTAAGCCGTATTTATTTTAAAGATATGGATACAAGTTTAGATTGTATATGCAATAGATAAGAAGATATTTTAAAATTAGAGCTGCAACTTACCATTTTTACCTAGTTTTCTTTTGATTCATTTATGATTTTTGGTCTTAAAGTATGATGCATTAAGAAAGTTAAGACTCAGGACTCCTTCCACTAATTTAGAAATGTAAAATAAATTAAGGCTTTCTTTATGGATAGTAAATATCTAAATCTAAACTCATTGTCCTACTTCACCTCTCCCTGCAGTAGCTACTGACCTGTGGTATCCTCTGTGTCTGCGCTGCTCAGGACATTGAGAGCATTGTCCATGGCTTCGAGCTGCATGGTGTACATTGTGTTCGGTGACAGGGAGATGACGGAGCCCGTCACGACGTTGCCACTGAAGTGAGCGAAGACGGGTTGTCCAGGTGTGTTTTTTGGTGTCGCTGTGATCTTGTAGGAGCTGGCTCCAGTGTAGCTGCTCCACTGCACTGTCATACTCTTAGATGTGACCGTAAACACGGACAGAGTGATGTCTGAGGGAGATAGAGAAGGAAACTATGATGGGATACATTTAAAAAGACTTTTTTATATTGTGAGTAAAACAAATCCCAGATGCTAATGAAATACACATACTTGGTTGATTCAGAAAAGGTGACTTAACCTTTGTTTATGGAAATTAATACATTGTAGGGGTTAATAATTCTAAGTGATAGATTTCAAATAAGGGGCTTTTGAATCATCATAACGTTAAGGAAAATGCAAAAGAGGTCTATTTACCGCTTTGTGCAGCACAGATCTGAAATGGTCAAACATAGCAGGTTAATGAATGAAACAAGGAAATAACATGATCCAAATCAAAAGAAAACACATTATTCTACAAAACAAGAGCATTATTCCAAGGGGTAGCTGTTGGTATCTCACAGGCAAATTATGCCTCAGGATATAATGCCTCAGGATATAATGCCTGTATCATATTCTCGGCGCATGAGAGGCAGCAGGCTGCACATTACCTTCACTCAACACAGATTTCAGGACCGGTCGGTGCAGGTATTTCTTTCAGGTCCGAATGAATTTGTCTATTGAGCTAAGGTTGGGCATGCCACATGCACTTGTTGAAAGCAGTGACACTCAAAAGACCCTGTGTTCATATAACTCAAAAATCCTCCCTCTGCACACGATTATTAACTGGATGTATACAATATGCACTATTTCAAAGATTTGAAAAGATACACCAATGACACTGAAATTGTTATTTGTAGTCATGGTTAAAACATTTAAGAGGAAATGAGTGTGAAATGAGAAAATAATAATTTCTTACCTTTGTGAAGGTCAATAAAAGCAAAAGTTTCAGCATTTTTAATTTTGGCGTTTCCATGACTTTGTTTCTGCTGAGCCACTGCCTTGAGGCGAGATGTGTGATGCTGTTTCTCAAAATGACTTTAGGGACGAAGCTCTGGCTTAAATTTGACCTCCCTCCCCTTCTCAGATGAAACGACAGGTACTTTATTGTTTCAGCAAATACCAAAGAGCCCAAAGGCTGTAACTCCTCCCCACGGGGCTGTTCGCTGGCCTATCAGAGCCGGAGAGGACCGCTGATCTTTGTTAGGTGAGGATGTCGAGGAAAAACTGTCTTGCAGGTCCTTTGTTTTAACAACTGTGTCTCTAAAAAGCACAAATGGTGCCAATTGATTCCTGATTGTAGTCAACAATCAATGAAAACTACCCTGACCTCCCAGCTAAGAAATATGAATTATTAAACAAAAACATAACTTGATATTAGTGACCTATTTTTCAGGAAGTTTCATGGCCTGTTTAAGGTTTCATTCAAACAATACATTATCTACCGGGGTAGATCCATGATATCTTGTGATAGATGACACCTCTCTACAAGTTATTCATAATTTAGTCATCAATTTGTCAACTCAAATCTAAGAACCACACTTTGTTAACTGAAAAAAACAATACAGTGTGTTTGCAGGTGTCGATAAGGTAAAGCATTTGCAACTGAAGCGCATGACATAGATACTTCATCTTTCAATCAACTGAAATCAATAGTTTCTTTCACCACAACACTTGCAAACAAATCAAACCAGCAGAAACAAGCGAGATCATGTAACCACATACAACATGCATTTGGTTAACTAATTTAATATATTACATTTTACTAGAGCTACATTTACCGTAGTGTTATAACATGAATTTATCCACAGTTCAGTGTTCAAACGGTTCCAGTTAAGGTGACACAGTTGAGATGAGGTGAGGTTATAATAGCTATAATTGCTTTTCTTCTCCCCAGTGGGTGTCAGGTGTGTTATGAAGATGGTAGGGAGGATACAAGGAGCCTAGATCAAATCTTTTGTGCATAAGGCCAAAAGGAAGGAGCTGCTCATATTCAACTCCATGGAAATTAGATAATTACGCTTTAAAAGAGTTCACAGAACAAAAAGTAACAGTTTCAGATCTTTCATTGTTTTGTATATGATGTTACAACGTAATTCAATTCATGGTCAATGGAGCAAATCATTGTTTTATCTTATCATTAGGACAATATAAAAAAAATCAGATTTTCTTGATCTCGAATCATTACGTGTTTAGTCAAGATAATTGACTGACCTTTTATTGAGTTGTGTAATGTAGGAAAACAAATGTTCTACCCTAGCTCTGTGCAGAAGGATGCGCGTGTCTACTCATGGACAAGAGGCTCTCCTGAGCTTTAGCTTACGTCAAAGAGGACACCATTAATGTTTGTATCTCGCATTGTCATGACCAAGAGCCTCTCATGGGTAGATGCAGGGCTGTTTATCATCCCCAAAACATGTTTACAAAACCGGGACAGCACTCCAAAGGCCCACTTTGAATACAAATGTTGAATCCCTACCAAAGCAGACAAAGATATCAGTAAAGAACACTTTTGCTGTTTGATAATCTCAGAGAAAGGAGTTATCCAATCAGTGTCTGTGTCTTTCCCACACCTTTTAAAAAAAAATCATATGTATTTCTTTGTGGGGAAAACTATCTTTGTTGTCTCATTTACTGTAAGGGGCACATGCTTTGCTTCACACAAACACAAACATCCACCACGCACACGCAATTTGCGAACATGATATGAGGGGAAAAGGCTAACCGAAAGTTTTATGTGGCGTGCGGTCAGGTTTCACGAAGGCAAATAACAATCCTTATTTGTATTAAAAGTCATTTGGAAATTACTAAAATACTACACAGCGTTTCCTTTAAAGGTCCCATGTCATGCTTTTCCGGTTATTACCCGTCCCCTTGTGTGTTATGAAGGTTTTATGCATGTAAACGGTCTGCAGAGTCAAAACCCTCAAAGTACACCCTGTAGCCACACAGAAAATACCTCTATGCTGCACCAGAATGCCTCGTTGGAGATTTGTCTTTTTCCATTTGTTTCTTCCTGGGTACAGTGACGTGCCCATACCCAAATGGACCCATTGGTCCAAATGGACCAACCCGTGGAGCTCCTCATACACACACACACTCTCACAGCGGCGAAACTGTGACGCGCTGGGGGCAGGTGGGCTAGTGGAGCCTCGCAGCGGCGAAACTGTGGCGTGCTTACACTGTAGGTGCTCCGCGTTTGGGGGTGCGGGTGCTAGTGGAGCCTCGCAGATGGGGGTGCTGCAGCCCCCTTAGCACCCCCCCCCCCTTTCTGCGTCCATTCGCGATGTCCCGCTGTCTCGCAGACCCCACGCAGCAAGCGGGAAATGAACCCAGCTCACACTGTCCGCTCCTCGCAGCAGTGAGCCGCGCAACGTCCCGCCAACACGGCACCCAGACCCCATGCAGCTTTCTCATCTGTTTGTCATTACTGGTGTCATTTCCTGGTTGCTAACGCCAATGTAACACATCATCACTGATGTTCCGCTGTAACGGTGGTAGACTCATCAGAACAGAGTGGGCGAGCTGCGAGCATAGTGGGCTCACAGGGAGGGGGGGGGGGGGGGCAGGAGCTCCAACAAGCTGTTTAGGACAGAGAGTGAATACAAATACTATACAGAGATGCTGGATGAGAAACCAATGTGAGTTTGGAAAATTGCACAATGTAAATCTATTCTAGTAGACCTCAACAATGGAATTATGATCAGTAGAAATGGCCATGACATGGGACCTTTAACATAAAATGGCATCAAATGTCTTATTTTGTCCACACCTCAAAGATATTCAGTTAACCGTCATAGAGTAAAGAAACAATAATCTCTTCATATTTAAAAAGCTTTTTTTTCCAAAAATAAAACTCAAACTGACTAATCAACCATCAAAATAGGCGATTTATTTAATCAACGTAAACAAATAATATTTGCAGCTTTTGTGTACATTAAAAATGGATTATTACACATTCAACATGAGATAAACAGCACTAAAATCCATGATCCAGACAATGACCTGGTGCTGTCTCACACTTCCTGCTGTGTATTTGTGTCTAAATATCAGACTGCCCTGGTCACGCTTCCCTCACTGTGACTACTCTGCTCTGGTGGTGGCCTTCAGGTTAGTGAACACTGAGAATATCAATATATAAACAATCAGACAGAGCAGGTCAGGAATGTTGTTTGGACACATCTTTTTCCCTGATACCCCCCTCAGAACAACAGGGAAACTAGACCCCCACAAACAAAAAATGAAGTCAGCCCGGCATCAGCAGGCTGCGAGACGACAAAGCCCTCCGACAGAAACTCAGTAAGCAGACACTGTGTCAGCAGCACCCACAGGCCAGCGCGTTGAGGTGTCACATCAGCATAGCAGCTATAAGGACACTCATCTGAAATAACGACTGTTAAATGGATAATCCTTTGGCAGCTTGACTGGACTGGATATCTAATAGTTCTGAAGCAGGTGAAATAGAACTGGAAAAAAAACGGATTATAAAAAAACAGGGTTTATGTTTATTGCTTCTTCTGCTGTTTGTCCGATTTTGGGCCCTTACTAGAGGTCACATTTGCATCATATCAATCGTCTTGTGTTGGACATTGGTTTTTTTCCGGTGTGAAAATAAATGAGATGCTGGATGCTTTTCCTTAAAAATAATGAAGTGGCATTAAGGCATGTAATAACAATGTCAACGTGTTTAACATGCAATTCATAAATAAAAGTGCACTGAAAGGTTCACATTTTTTATTTTTGCAGTGTGATTTCAGACATCCAATTAAATTATAAATAAACAAACATACAACCATTTAAAAAAAACAATAACTTAACACAAACACATCTTTAAATAACTTATTATCCAACAATACATTTTCCACAAAGACACACAGTACAGATTGATGATTACAGAGTAAACTGATCTGAACTCTTCTTGTGGCGATGCTTCCTGCCCCCTCGTGGCTGCTTGTGCAGTTTACTGTGGAGATGAGCCTCTGCCAGGTCAGCTGACAGCCTCTTGGCCAGGCGGTCGGTGGTCCTCTTCATGCTGCGGGCCACCTCTATAGCCTTGTCCAGAGTCCTGCTCATTTCTTCCTCCTAAAAACAAGTCTCCATGAGCTGAGCATGGACTAAAACTCACAACAATGACAAATTGTTTGCTTTTCTTGTCGAGGAACACAGCAGATGTTCCTGTATACAGACAGGATGTGTGACAGAATAGTCAGCAGCCATGCATGTGTAGAGGTGGGATGTCTCACCTTGCTCCCTCTGCGTCTGCCCGTCCTGCTGATAGTCTTTGAGGACACTGCTGCTGGGGACGGTGTCCTCTGGAAGTACACATCACTGGGCAGGAGGGCGGTGTCTGACTGGGTGGAGCGCTTTCTGTGGACGTGCAGCGGAGGCTCCCTCACTTTATAGCTGAGTTTGAGGACGGAATGCAAGAGAGAATGATATCATTGAATATGTTTATGTGGGAAACCTCTGATAAATATCTGTCTGCTTGCGGTTAGAGTTGTGTTTGTGTCACTTGCTCACCTTGCAGGCAGGCTGCTGCAGGAGCCGTAGCTGACCTGGAGAAGAGGCTTCTGAAGAGAGGAGAAAAGAGACGTCCTCCCCTTGGAGTAAAAACTCTCCATGATGGCAGCTAACAGCAGAGACATGAAAAGCACTACGGTATGTATTCCAAGCAAACTCAATACTGCATAATGTATGATTTTTTTATTTGAAGTTGGGGATTGTGTTTTATCTCTGCCCTGTTGGACACTGTTGATATTGTGCTTTTTAGTATATGCCAATTAGTTTATTTTGGAAAAATACAATTGAAATCTGTCATATTTAAAACAACACATACTGTTTCATTAAATAATCACAATGACAACAAACTGTTGACGTTATAATCCTAAAGTCATAAAATAACTTACTTTGTGTTCTCTGCTTACCTCCTTTTAAAGGGGAGCTGGTCAGACGAGAGTCCTTTCCCTCTGACCCTGAAGGACACACTATTAGATTCATTATCCTTTCTATGTACATCAAATGAAATTCAGAAGCAAATGAATGATGTCCTGAACTGTCAAAAACGTGTGGCCCTGACCTCTGTTGGATTGCAGCCCCTCATGTAGCTTACATTGACTCTCAGGTGCAGATCGCACACTGCTGCTGCCTTTCCTGCCCTCTACAGGTGAGCTCTGCAGCTGTAACATCATCTCAGAGCCAGATGTGTCACCACCACTGTCTGTACCTGGAGAGCAAATGATTACAGACATGGAGTGTTTTGCTCCAATTTGCTTATTAGTGTGAACTGGTAGAAGAGTACCTTTGCTCTTGCTTGGTTCCATGTCTGAAGAGATCCAGTCCTCTATCCTCGCCTCACTGGAACTGAGATCGCACACAGTTTGTGTGTTACTCTGTGGCCTTCACACAACAAAGGTAAGAATAAAAAGGATCACCATGTCTCATCAGCTGTCTAAAAGGAATATTCTGGAATTGCATCTATTGTGCAGTATCTATTTATCTCATGGAAGCTTTTTATTTGTGGTTATCTGATTATTATACAATAAATATTGAAGGTAAAATACAACTAAATATTACATCAACACACCCTAACATTGCCCATTATCCTTCTGTTCCAATCGAAGGACCCGCTCCTCACCTGTTGCATGCTGGTCTGTGGTGGGTCCGGGGTCTGGTTTTAGACTTGTGCTCCTGCCTGTATTTGGAGGTGAGATAGTCCATCTTCTGTGCCAGATGAGGCAGCTGGACCAAGCCCTCGTTTAGTTCTTTCTTCAGCCGGGATACCTCTGACTGCAAGACCAGGATAGCCTCGCTAAGCACATGAAAACACACAGAGATGTGCAGGCGTCCACTATGAAAACAGGCAGTGTGAAGATTAAGACTTGTATCAGATTTGTACTATGTGATTTACTTCATTGTGTGTTTTAACTACTTTTTGTCTCTTTTAACATACTGACCTGTTGCAGGAGCACGAGTCCAGCGGGCTGCCTCTCTCCTCCGTATCCATGGTGATGCTCAGTGCTGGTTCAGATACTTGTTGATGGAGCTGGGCAGAGAGGCTGCTTTCAAACTCTGTTCAGTCAGTGGTTGAAAAGAGTTAATCATTTATTTATTGACCAGATAAAATAAAAGCAGATCTTCTTCCTTCAGGCAGATTTGCTCACCTTGCAGCCTGACTGAAGGCTCCTTGGTGGTGCTCTCCACCCAGCGCTCCACTGCTGCACCACAGGACTGTGTCTGGACAGAGGGGTGGGGGCTAGCCCACCGTTGGGGGACAGGGTGAATGGCTGTCTGCACGTTGGAGCAGGAGCCCTCACTGGCGGAGCTACTTAAACCATCATTCTGGGACTGCACACTGTAGATGGGAGGATCAAACGGTTATTGGTATGTACATAATGCCTGTGGATCATTTTAATAAATACTTGTACCTTTCTGTGAGCAGATTCTGCTGAAATGGTCCGGAGGTGGATTGATTTAAGTATGAGCTCCCAAATCCACTGTCTGTCTCTGGACTCACAATCCTCTGCATCCCAGAAAAAAAACACACATCAGTCAAAATAAAGAAGCCAGTGCATCCTCCACGTCACTTTAACTTAAACATCGTGTGACTGACCTGTGATACAGAAGAGGTGTTGAGGGGCGGCTCTGAGGGACTGAGGCTATCTGAGGGTCTGGGTGCATCGAAGGAAGAGGAGATCTCCACAGCCAGACTAACACGCTCGCCCAGATCACATTCACCTGCCTGGTTCAGGACACTATCCGGGGTGCTACTACTGCAACAACAAGTGAGATATTTAGTGAGTCTGTGGAGCAGGGAGAGAGGAGGGTGAGAGTTTTGTTGTTTAAAAGTTTAAATACATGTGAGGTTAGCTCACTTACACATTGAAGCAATTACAAGACGGATTACTTGTATTATCCATGCAAGGGGTAACAGTTAGCTCTTCTACTTCTATATTGTCAGGTACACTTACCTGTGGGGTGTCCAATGCCTCAGTCTTGAAGATGAGCTACTTTCACTCAAGTATGCTAAGATGTTACTGTCATCCAACGCCTCTGACGAGACAGAGCCTCTCTCTTCTTCAGCTGTCTGTCCTTCCAGTCCCTCCAGAGAGCCCAGTGAGCTCCTGATGCAGGACAGAGAGGAGAACCTGCACACAGAGACATAAACACTGTGTGGAACCTAACACCAACACTGCACCTGAAACACTATCTGCCCACAGGAAGGCTGAGAACGTGCCTGTTATTATTGAGCACAAACACAGAATGCAAGAACCTCTCAAAACATCAATGGCAAGGAACAATTCTAACAGTGAAACATGCACAGTGGGATATTTTATATAGCATCCTAAACCAGGGTTTTTCTGCACACTACATTATTCATATATTTTTTGATTGTTTCAAAAATGTTAACAAGTACCTTGAATGAGAGTAGGTGTTATTTTCCAGTAAAAGTTCCGTTGTTATGAGTTCACTGCTTTGTTGTAACACATCTTCATGGAATTCACTGGCCTCCTCCACTTCCTCCTCTTTTTCTTCCTCATCCTCCGTCTTATACACCTCAGTAGAAAAATGTGCACTTGGCCTCTAAAACAATTTGCAGTTAGAATAATTTAGAAAAGTGTCAATGATTCTTCTTTTTTTTTTTTACATATTGTATATATTGTTAAATGTCACTATTTCCAATTCCTTTTAACATTCATGTTTTTGTTTTTAAATAGTCAGAACTTATCCAAATTTTGCATTTAAAATCTATCATTTCACATATCAATAATACAAATAAATAAATGTGTCTGTTTATCTGTTTATTTATGAAAACATCACCAAGCTTTGTGGCGTGACATTTCAAACAAAGCCAAAAACTTATCTGTCTAGTAATTATTGAAATATTTGGACTGAGTGGTGGACTGAGATTCCATGGTCAGTGAGTGTGTCTGTGAGTTGGTTACCTCATGCAGGGATGGTGGAGGTGAGGGTGTGGGCATGCAGAGAGGAGTGGGCTTCACATGCAGTATCTCCTTCATGTGTGTGGGAGTGGAGGACGAGTGGGGTGGAGATATCTGCTCACACACGTTTTTATCTATAATCTCCTTTATGTCCTCAAGGTGCATCCCTATCCTGAAAATGTCTCCCTCCACCAACCTGCACATGTTTTGGCACACACATACACATTTTGTGAATGGATGCAAACACATGATACTGACACTTTCACAGTGGTGCGATGGTTGTGTGGTTTTAACCTGTTTGGGTCAAATGTGCCAACGTTCCTACACAGGCCCATGTAGTTTTGCATCTCCAGAGCTCGGTGCTCTTCCTTCCTACTGATGTATTTTCTCTCCAGTTGGTCCTGAGCCTCCATCATGCTCCTCAACATCTGACAATGGACACGATTTATATTTTATTCATCACCATATTCTGTACATCACATATATAGAAAAAACATTAAAGGAACAATACTAACCATTTGCTGTTCTGCCGTGCTCATTGACATTTTGCTCACACTCAATTTGAATTCTTCCACCTAAATAGAAGAATGTTGATAAATGGTTGAGTGCATTTTATGGCAACTTAGTAATATCCTGACTCATCTTCAGACTTACATTCTGCATGAACTGGCTGATGATGTCTGTCAGCTCTGCAGTCATTATTTCCCCATCACTGGGACCCTCCTCAGGCTGGCTGGGGGAAGCGGCGGTCACCACTGTGGTGTTGCTCTGGGGGGTTGTTTCTCCTTTCTCACCTAAATGTTCTTAATTCAAAGCAAAGCTAGATTGAAACACACTGAATAATAATAATAATAATAATAATAATACATTTGATTGATATAGTGCCTCTCATGAAACCCAAGGACACTTGGCAAAACAGCATATTAATATATACTGTACATTTTGCACTCACAGGTTATTGTTTAAGCATTGCTGTCAATGTCAACTTTTTATGTTGTCAGATGTTTTTTTTTTTTTTTTTTTTAGGAAGAGCAACAGAAGCACTGGGTCGAAAACAATGTTCCCCTCTGGGACAATACATATAACCCTACACCTTCCTTTATAACATCTAATCTTTAGATTACAGATAAGGGGACTCACTTTTTTTATAAATGTTTTATTTTGTATTTACCTCATCAGTGTAAATGATGGAGAACATACATTAAGCTAATATTTAATCAGTGTGCTCGAATTAGTTAATTTTGGTAAACTATAAAAAATAAATACAAATTAAACATGAACCATACAGCTACGAGTTGTGATTTAAAAATATGACATAGATATATTTCAGTTAGGTGTTAAGTTGTTGAGTTAACAGCCATTGTTTTCCACTTTATTGAAGTGCTCCATCAGCAAAGTAAAGAGGTCTGTGCAACTAGAAAAGTGTCATCTGACCTCATTTATCACTATGGAAACCAGCTGCACGCTTCACTGCATAATGCTGTCCTGTCATAATATCAGATGTCGAAACTGAGACGTACCTGACGTGGGAAGGCGAGGAGGCGAAGATCCAACATGGCGTCCCTCAACTAAGTTTCCTTGATGATCATCTTCACACTCTAAATAAAGCATCACCTCTGAGGAGGGCTGAACCTGTTAAAGAGATCCATAAACGTAAAGTTACTGAAACTGTAAATGATTTCTTGCACATACATGATATGGGTCAGTCAAAAATGCACCAACTTTTTACTTACATTGGTTCCTATTCTCATTTGATCTATAAGGTTCTCTGCTTCAGCATACTTGGTAAGTAGTTTGTCATATTCAGCCTAAAGACATATGGAAATATTCAAATGTTAATCCCAAGGAATATGAACAGAATTATTTGTGTGCACATTTTTGAGAGAATAAAAGCAAACTTCACCAAAGGCAGACTACATCCTGAATGTTTTTACCTGCAGGTGATGCACCAGTGCTGGAGCAGTCTGTTTGTCCTCGTCTTTGAAGACATATGGGTTCTCTGATGGCTGGATTGAATCTTCCATGACTCTGTTGATCAAATCTAACATCCCTGGAGAGGATTGGGCTCTGTGCATGGTGCTGGGACTCTGAGGAACAGGTTTGACAGGTGCACTCGGAGCTTTGGGGATTTTTACCTTTGAGGCTACCTTGGAGAAGTCAGGGAGTGGGTAATGGACCTTGCCTTGGCCATACTTGATGTCGCTGAAGGACCTGGTGCGCACAAGTGGGCCTCTCTGAACCAGGTCATCCTCTACCTTTTCCTGATTCTCTAGATCTACATCACTTGTATCCCCACTGCCCTGTTCTGAGTTTATACTTGGAGAGCAAGATATTATACTGTCAGAAGCAGCAGAGGGGACATTATCAATTTCACTTTCTGCTTTTTCCTCTAAACTTGAATTTTTTGATGCAGTCTTCTCATTCCTCATGTCCGAACAGAAGCTCTGATTGGTCTTGGAACTACAAGCAGGGCTCTCTGAGTGGTTACTCTTAATTACTGTGCTGTTATGTGTTAGACGCCAGCTAAACAAAGTGTCTTCCACGCTCTCCAGCAGAGACACCTCTGGCAGGGTCTCCGCCTCGATCAGCCTACCTGACCGCAATAACTCCTCCTGGGAGAAATGTTGCAGCAACAGCTGGCTCATATCTGAAGGACAAGGACATGGGGGGGCAACCTTCAATGACTTGGAAGCATCCACACGGATTTCCCGTTCAGTATTGGCATCCACTTGCGACAACGTTTCTTGTTTCTCAGAGTTATGCCCAATAGAAACCAAGCCTTCAATGATTTCCTCTCTATCTCTTGTATTACATTCAAGCACACCAGGAACATCAGGACTTGAATGAAATGTATCTCTTCCGTCAGAGCTCATATCAACCTCAGAGGTAGCCGTTTGGTTGAAATAGAGGCTTCCGAGGTCACCATCATAAGGTAAGTCATCCTGATCCTCGTCACTGGTATCTTGTCCTGGTTCTTCATGCTTTAATGGCTGCTCATCTTGCACGGTGTTCGGTTTTTGGGCAGATACATGCAATATGCTGCTCTTGGTCTTGCTCTCTACAACCCTCTTACTCTGACTGCTGACAGAACTGGACTCTGAGGAGGTTACGTCCAAGGGTGACAGCTCTGTGCTCCCTGTAAGTTAAAGAACAACAACTACATAAATACCAAAATAGAGGGTTGCATGGATTCCTTTAAGCCATTGTATTCACTTTGTGGACATATGACATTTCACGTTTTAATGAAAGCTCTAAATGTGAATAATTTGTCATTACAATATATATATATTAGGAACCTGTTCTGAATCTGAGAGAACAACTATTTTATTAATGCAAACTTTGCTAAAAGTTTATAGAGTTTTTCAGAAAGTATATTGATGTATAGTTCAGGATAGATGAAAACAGGCAGGTTAACATCCAACCAAAAAACAAAAAAATAAATAGAGGTGACTCCAGGACTCACCGCTGAGATGGATGCTGGACTCTGAGGCTGCAGACTCTGCCTCGGACAGATGTAAGGCTAAAGAACGCTCCAAATCACTGAGGTGGAGACTTTCATCCTCACTGAGATCAACAAGGATGCTCTGCTGAATGCACCTCTCCCAGAGAACAGTGGGCAGGTCCTCTCCCTGAACATCCTCATCTGATTCCTCTCCCTCCATGGACACTGTTTTCACCTGTGTCAAGGCAGGGGGTAAGGAAGGAGGATGGAGCACCTGTTTTTATCACTTAGCAACGCAACTTGTTAAGTGACAACATTGGATCAAAATGTGCTAATCCGTCAATTATTTAACACACTTTGCATTGTGTGTTCAAATGTTTGTGTGACTTCTACAGTACAGTGTTTGTGTGAATGATGTTTATGGTTTAAGTGTGTGTGAAACAGCAGTATAAGAAATGTTAGTCAACTACTTAAAATAAATTCCAAAATACAAAAATACTCCATTACTAGAAAAAGTTCTAGATTTTAAATAATAGTTAAAAGTGTTATCAGCATTTACCAAAAGTAAAAGTACCTCTTGTGCATTTTGCTGCAGTTACCGGTATTTATTTTGTATCCATATTCTAAAAAGAATAATACATACGTACATACAATATTTATTGTAATATTTGTATGTACAGTATAGTAACTATATGTCAGATAAATGTAATAAAGTAAAATTCACATTATTTCATATTTGTATTTATTTATTTTGTAATAGTAAATACTGTACTTTAAGTAGCAGAAGACCTATTCAAGTGCAGTATGAGTAATCCAAACTGTACTGTAAGTACTGTAGCTTCTTGAGTGAATGTAATTAGTTTTTATGAGTGATGAAAGAAGTGCAAATCTGTTAACCACAGATAAAACTCATAGATTCAAAATCTTACAAGTAAGTTAGTTCACCTTCTTTTTATTCTAACTATTAAGAATAATAATTTGTTTAGTACAGTTTTGTAATTAATTTGAATTTGCAAAGTAACTACAGTCGTGGAGTGAAGATGACCTCCATCCTTGAAGTAGGATATAAGTGCAAATGAGCAAAAAATAAAAAAGCTCAATTAAATTACATTGCAGGCTACTTTAAAATAGACTACTAACGCTGCAGTAGCTTACTTGAGTACATTTACTCAGTAATTGTTCCACCATGTTGAGTGCGGCATTACAACAAATAGGCTACACACTAACACTGAACAGTCAAAAAGCAAGTACATATTTCAGTTTCCTTTCTGCTATTTGCTAACTTTACAGTCTAACATTACGTTGATGTGGTAACTTACTCCGCCTTTAAACTGGTTCTCAGCAGTGCCCCATTAGTTGATCCGATCCACAGCCGCTGCTCCTTTCCCTGACATCATCCTACAACTAGCTGCAGTGTTTCTGAGTCTTTCTTTCTTGACATATGCTTTCTCGAAAGGTTTAGTGTCTGTGGCATCATTAATAATGAAGTCTGCACGGCAGCGCTGAGCGTCTGGAGCCGGATGGCAGCGTACAGTGTGGTTGCTAGGAGACGATAGTGAAACCACCAAAAAGACTACTACTGATGTTAGTTAGCGTTAGCAAGTCAATACAACAATGTATTTAGACACTTATTGAGAGTCTTTTAGTGTGTCTGACTACACCCTGACAGCGGCCAGGTGTCCCTTTGTGCTCACTGAGAAAAAGTGTGTCTAATTGTCACATGATAAAGTTTGCTTGTCTGGTACTGACCGTACTGACAGCCAAATAATGAAAAATAAATACGTCACCGCTTTTCTATTCAAATCTATTGGTCCAATGACTGTTGTTCAGGGCGTGGCTATCTTTGAATGTCGCCCACTGATTGGCTACTCTGCGAAAACAGTACAGCCACAAGGCTTTTCTTCTTTCTCGCCCGAAGTTAAATCGGAGTTTTACAAAAGTTAAAGGACAATGTAGTGTAAGGCTAACTATAGTACAGTTTGAAACTAAATAACAGACGTCTGCGTTTAAAAAAAAATCGACCCTATGTTTTTATTCTTGTGAGAAAGTAAAGAAAAAAAGAGGATAATTCACCATTGTTCGAACTGGATCGTCTAACGTAAGTTGAGCAGCTAACATGCTAGCTTGCGAATCTCTAGCTGATGTGATAGTGTAACTAAAGAGGGGTGAATTCACTGCCCAATGTTGAGTCTTTGAGCCGGTGTTAAATTTAAGACAAAATATAGTCCATCAAGATCGTGTTTTATCACAATCCTCCCTTCAAACCCTCTTATTGATGAGTAACGCTAAAAAAAACATGTCTGTAGAAGCTCATACTGACAGTTATTTGTCCTGTAAAAATAATCATTACGGAATTCGGATAAGCAATAATTTTACTGTTTCTTTGCTGCCAGATTATATCTAAAAGAATCATAAACATATATTGTATTTTAAACCTGACTCAATGCATATTGCAAACTGTTTAACTGCATTTGTGTTGCATAATTTTGTCCACGTTCATTCATATGTCATGTCACATTAAACTATTATATCTTATGCCAGTTTAGTAATGCACACTTTTTACACAAATACACACTTCACCCAGTATTTACCCAGTATTTGGCATATGTACAATCAGTTGCCAGTTTATAATGTAAACTTAACTAAAACGAAAGCAACAGCCCTGCGAGGAATATATGTATTTTTTTTGGTTGAAAAACAAAGGTGTTGATTTAAAAATGGATGGTTATTTTGGAGGCTGTAGTTTGAGAGTCTGTTGAAATATGTTTGCCTTATTGTGAGTTGGGTTTCTAATATTTAGCCTTCCCTCATTGAGTTATTATGTATACCATGTTCATGTATCCCAAAAACAGGAAACTGAGGGTGTAAATCTCCACTTATTTAGTGTGATTTCAATGTATCATAGTGTCCATAATCATGTAGGCAAAATACTCTCAATATACTTTGTTCTGCAACACCACTATATTTAGGTGTACAGTTATTCATGGTCACAACACTTTTCCTTGCAGGCTTCCCAGATTTCCTGTTCCTGTGTGGAAGACTTACCGGTCAGTATCCCAGTACTTATGTTGCTGTTTCATTGTTTTGGTGCTGGCTCATGGTGTAATGCTGAAAGGGGTTTCCATATTTAGATTGGGCTGTATGTGTCAGTAGTCATTTTGGTGCATCAATGGCCTGTAAGCACAATACAAATAGGTCCTATCTGCTGTGTGTATTTAAGATGAAATAATGTCCTCTTTGGGACTCAAGAGTCAGTCAACAACCTCTTGTGTCCTTTGATGTTCCTTTTAGTCACGGACCTTTTTCTTCCTGTTACACACACTTGTTCATGCTTACTTTAATTGTAGTTTGGCAGGTCTCTTTAAAACACACCCAGTTGGCATACAATAGCAGAAAAGGCTGCACGAACACTGGCACACATCAATAGGTGATTATAATAATGTCTAAGAACCTGTAGTGCACACACTAACAAAGCATAGTTTGTATTATAACTTTTCACATTCACACACCAGCAGGAAGAACAGGCTAGACAAGAGATGATCATTTTGTGTAGCTTTTTAATGTCAGACAATTCCATATATATGTGCTATGAATTGCCAGAGGCTGTTTTGTTTAGTTAATGCATCGTTAAGATACAAGCCTCCTCTTTGAATATCAGCATTCAGCAGCCACAACACTACTCTTATATTCACAGTTGTTTGTTCTTCACAAACAAGGCTTATCTATGTATCTTCATCAAGCTAACCCTTGTAAAAAGACCCCTCAGTTCTAGCTTTAGTGTTGAATTACCACCGCCACTCACACTGTGTGGAGCCTTTTCATGAAGCGGAATTTACCAGAACAACAAGAGATTCTGACATCAGCAAGGCATGATTAAGTTCTGCAATTTGTCAAAACAGTTTTTGTTTTGGTTTTGTTTGCCATCTGTTTTTAAGATGTTTCTCTTCTTTCAGTATGAACTCAGTGCTGATTTAATACAGAAAACTGCAAACTAAGCATGTTTCAGATCAAAGGTCCTAATCAAAAGTACTTTATTAACACCGGCCTCCTTTTATGTACAGTCAGTAGGACTAGGCCTGGATTAGTCACAGTACATTACATTTTTTACTTTGAAGTAATATTACAATAAGGCAATTCAGTAATGCATTAAGTTACCTATGTGGTGCGGGACAGGTTGAGTTGCTAGAAAATCAGCACAGTGCTGGTCACATATCGTATGACTAAATAAAGAACCTTGAACCTTCATATACAGAGCCAAAACTATCAAATGCAATGCCATGTGCCGGTGCCATGTGTTTTAACAGTCTCTGGAAGGTTTTCAAATAAACACACTGCTATTTTTGTCATGTCTTAGTTGTGTTTTAACTGTTATTTAGCATAAAGAATTAACCCAGTTTGCTCAAAACTGGTCTGCCTTGGTTGAATGTGGGGGACAAATGGGTGTGGCTAATATGACCTCATGGAGAAATGAGGTAATGATTAGCTCTGGTCTTTGCTTGGGTCTATCTTATCCATGTAGCTTGCTTATCACTGTCTTTTCCTTTGGTGGAAGTTGCATACGCACAGTAGGGTCTTCTGTTTCCCCATTTTTCCGAGTTTCAATTTGAATTGAATCACCATTTTCTTGATGAATCAAGCAGGTTGCTTTTCTTTTCTGCCTCTTGATTGCATTTACACACTCATATCATATGTTTCTGCCATCTCTGCCTGCATAGATTACATTCTGTGGAGTTCATTGCTTTCTCAGCAACTTTAGAACACACACATCTCCAAGCCTGGATGAATTGAGTCACAGCAGCGTGTTGACCACCATGCTCCCTCACTTTCTGCCTGCCCTGCTTCTGGACGCTGCTGTTTGGTTGGCGTTGCCATGGCACCGTTTGACCAGAAAGAGGCTTCACATACAGCATCTTGTGTTCTCTTCACAGAGGGCCGCTGAGGTGCAGTGACGCAAAAACACACAGTAGGCGAACGCAGCTGAATGGACTGGCGCTCAGGACTCTGACACTCAGAGGGGTCTCCTCCCCCTGTCCACACTCAGCAGAGGGACGCTCAGACCTGACCGTATTCCGTGACCTTTTGTCTGGTTTGCCTAATCCTATTCAACCAAAGACTTTTTATTTTATTTTGGTGGATCTTGGTTTTAAACAAAACCATTTTTTTCCTGTAACAAAACTGGGATTTCCCCTCATATTATGCACATCAATGGATACCAGTGGCTCAGTGGTTAGCATGGGATCTGAGGAGCAGTCCTTTCATGTCCGCTACAGGTAGGAGTCTCTCGCATCTCAACTAAAGTATGGTTGTAGAGTAGATTTCCTGTCTCTTTTTTCTTTACATTTTACTTTCTCTTGTTCGTTTTAGAAGGGACTGTGAGTTAAATGATTAGATGTAATTAGAGAAGAAAAATATCTTTATAATTGTCATTATTTAAACCCTTGTTACATACAATGTGTCAGGTTACATATACGGTAGTTATTTATGTTTGACCTTGTTTAGGAAGAGATGGGTGTGTATTATAAAAAAAAGAATTGCAGCCCAAATGATAGAGTTGGAAGGTACTGTAATGTCAGAGCTTTCTGTGGGATTGTTGACTAAGGGCAGGCCAGTTTCCCCAAACAGGCGTAAGCCAGCTGTCCCTATATACACAGGTAAAGAGCTCTGCAGCAGGTGTGTCCTGCTCCCGCATGCTTCAATATTTAATAAGCCTTGAAAAATTCATCATTGCTTGCTTTGTTTTTCACCACACGTGTGTCACATTTATTTGGATAGAGTAGGTGTCTGCTTGGTGGGAGGATATGTTTTCCCAATGGAAACTACTCTGGATTGTTATGGATAATTACTTGATTCCATTAAACTTCCCAACAGAGTCTGCCTCCACCTGACACGTCTAATAAATCTACTTAACACTCACCAGCGACATAATCTGCCGGGTACGCACTACAGCCATTATCTCAGGTGACCCGCTCAGCAGAGAGCGCTTTACAGACAAGCAGATTAGCTGAGAAAATGCTGATGGGAGCAGTTTCCATGCTGCCATGCATTGAAGGTAAATACTCTTGACGGCATCACACGCGTTTCCTTGAAAGTTTTCCAATGCGTGAGTGATGCTAAAATAGCTCTATGATGTCAGATGACTTTTTTTAAAGACTTAAATGAACATCGAGCTGAATCTTGACGACCTCTTTGAGTACAGAGAACAAGTTGTTTTGCTCTCTCCATGCTTCACACAAAAAGAAGGAGCTGCAATCTTAAAGTTTTTCTTTTGGAGACTTTTAGATGCCTATCAAAAGCTGCATGCGCTGTTGTTGTTGTTGTCGTAGGACCCGAAAAGCCAGCAGGTAGGCTAGTATTTTAGTGTTTGAAACTTATGTTGTTAACTTGACTTATTCATAACGCCATCTTTCGCTTTGTTCACCAATTATAGCCTGAATGATGAAACAAGCTACTTTCTTTGGTGTTTTATTTTTTATTTTAATAGCACACCATAGATACTGCTTCACATGACAAATCCACTGTTAGATTGTGTCTTGCGGTTGGTTTTTCTGGCTCGGTTTTGGGAAGTTTTCAGACAAAACCTTGGGTGGGTACTCAAGGAAACGTGAGATAAACAATCTCAATAAAGTGAGAACTTGACTTTGGAGCCTATCACTTCCCATACATACAGTTTCCTGAAAAACTAAAGTCGGCAGGCTAAAATGTTTTGCTTTGTTCTCATATGCCGCCTGTTCTAAAAATAGATAAGTCCCAAACAATTGTCATAAGTCTCTTTCATCTGTGCCTAACCTCATTTGTTACTCAATAAGCCTAGCTGTTTAAGTGGTCCCCTCTGTCTAACCCTTCTTTCTTTATATTGATTTTGTAACTACAACCTGGAAAAGTAATAGTAGTAGTAGTAGTAGTAGTTAGTAGCACTAACTACAAAAGTCACTAAACAAGAGAGAAAGTTCCCAAGTTAGCAACACTGACAATCCATCCCCTCTACAGCCACAACCCATAATTATCTTTATGGGAATAAACATATAATCAGCGCAAATAATGAAGATGACAACTGTTAGTAGTCACAGCTGTAAAGCTGTAAACAGCTTTTTGAAGATTCAGGAGAGGGCAGAGACAGTGCACGCAGGTAGTTGGACAGACTTGTTTTAGGAAATATGTTAGAAAATGTTTCTTAATTTAATTAACAACCAAAGCTTCAAACTATTTCTAATTGAGGACAAAAGTTAATAATAGGAAAATGGTGAACATCAATATGCTTTCACAATCCGACCTGCTCTTAGTTTCACTGGCTGTCAAAGGAACCCGCTTCACTTTCTGAGGCCTGTCCAAAGAATGTGAGATCTACCAAACAGTAACAAACAGACTCCAGGCCGAGCCATTGTTCTCGGTAGTTGGAAGGAAGTAGATAAAAGCTTGTTTTTTTCGCTCTGTTCCCTGCTGGCAAGTGGAGTTCATTCAGTTGGCTGTAGAGTTCAGCCAGAGAAGATCTACTTTCCAACAAGCTTTTCATTATTGGGCCTTTATCATTGTCTTTGGATTCTTCAGTGCTGCTCAGATAGTAGCCAGACTGACTCTGCTCCTCTCTGCTGTAGGATGGAGGTGTCCTGTCTGGAGCTGGCGTTGGAGGGTGAGCGGCTCTGTAAGGTGGGCGACTACAGGGCAGGGGTCTCCTTCTTCGAAGCGGCCATCCAGGTGGGCACAGAGGACCTGCAGGTACTCAGCGCCATCTACAGCCAGCTGGGCAATGCCTACTTCCACCTGCATGACCACGCCAAGGCCCTGGAGTTCCACCGGCATGACCTCACCCTGACCAGGTTAGACCCTCACAAGAACCCCACAGCAGCTCATCACGATATGTTCTATCTCTAACATGATTTGTGTTGAATAGGACCATTGGTGACCTGCTTGGAGAAGCCAAAGCCAGCGGAAACCTTGGTAACACATTGAAAGTGTTGGGGCGGTTTGACGAGGCTGTGGTTTGCTGTCAGAGGCACTTGGACATAGCCAGAGACATCAATGATAAGGTGGGTCAGCAGGATGTTTAAAGGTCACCTATTATGCAAAATGCACTTAAAAAAACAAAACAGAAATACCCCTTTGTGTTAAGAGATTCGGAAAGTTTCAATAAAAAACTCTCTCTTGTTGTCCTGATTAATTTATAAAAACCTGTCTGAAAATGTGCTGTTTGCTATTTCGAGCCAAACACTTCAGAGACATGTTTTGTATATATCTGAGACCTATAATATGTTGTTATAACCTTTAAGCCAATAAGAGATGATCTATATGCAGTGAAATATTCTGTAGTGTATCGGCGTTCAGACCACACTTACCTTCCACGCTGACATGTTTTCCCTTGATTTGTTTTAGGTGGGTCAGGCGCGAGCTCTGTATAACTTTGGGAATGTTTACCATGCCAAAGGCAAAAGTATCTGTTGGAGTGGAGCGGAGCCGGGAGACTTCCCAGAGGAGGTGATGGAGGCCCTGGGGAAGGCTGCCGAGTATTACGAGTAAGTGATTGTACTGGTGATGTTTGAATTCTACAATGTCTTCCTGCTTTTATCCATTCATATTTTATCTGACTGTTTGTGTATTTTCAGGGCAAACTTGGCTATAGTGAAGGAGCTTGGGGATCGCGCTGCTCAGGGTCGAACCTATGGTAACCTCGGCAACACGTACTACTTGTTGGGAAGCTTTCGCCAAGCGGTTGCTTCTCACGAACAGGTGGGGTATAACACTAAAACCACTTTGCTATCAAAGCATATTGGCACAGTCTTTACACTACATTGAAAAGCAAACCTACTCCTGCAATGAAAGTTATTCTAATAGATATAATAATTATATTTCTGTGGCTCTTCTGTTCTCTTTCTCTTAACAGCGGTTGCGCATAGCTAAGGAGTTTGGCGACCGCTCTGCAGAGAGACGGGCGTACTGCAACCTGGGGAACGCCTACATCTTTTTGGGAGAATTTGAAGTGGCAGCTGAACATTACAAGTAAGCCACAGCCTACATATTCATATCAATTTTTTTAAATGTTCTGTATAACAAGCCATGCATGCATACATGTTTTTGCACGCAGTTCCCAAGAACTGTTATACTTTACTCGACAGACAAGATCCTTTACATATGTTGGCTGAATAGATTTCTTGGTTGAAACTACAGTAGTCTTGGTTGAACCAGAAGGGTTCACTGAACAAACACTCCACTTAAAGGTCACATGTCATGCTTTTCCGGTTATTACCCGTCCCCTCTTGTGTTATGAAGGTTTTTCTTCATGTAAACGGTGTGCAGTCAAAACCCTCAAAGTACACCCTGTAGCGAGTAAAACTCTAAAACAGAAAATACCTCCCCAAAACGCCTCGTTGGTGAAACGTCACCATGACGTCATCAACCATTTGATTCTTCCGGGTACGTGCTTTCATAAGCACGTACCCGGAATAATCAAATGGTTCGGAACTAAATGGGCCAATCCGTGGAGCCGTTACGTTACGTCCGCGGAGCCGTTACGTTAAGCCCCCGCTGATTGGTCCAAATTGACCAATCCACACACACACTCAGTGCAGGCAGCCCTGCTGATTTCTGCTCCCTGCTGCAGGCTGATAACAGACAGTTGGGATTGGGATTGTGATCGCGCGAAATTCTCTCTGCAGACCCATTCTCACAGCGTTTATCAACCTATAAACCTTTTTCTTTCTCAATATCAAGCCACGCTTATTGTTTTTATTTCGGCTGTGACTTTGTGTGTGTTCAGGTTGAGTTTGGCTGTGTATCGCTAAACAAGGAAATCACGGAGGGGGGGGGAGCTGCAGCGAGCCGTTTAGTGGAGGAAGTGAATACTGCTGAATACACATACTTTACAGAGATGCTGTATGCGAAACCAATGTGAGTTTGGGAAATTGCACAGTATTTTTCTATTTTAGTATACCTCAACTATGGAATTATGATCAGTGGAAATGGCCATGACATGTGACCTTGAACATTTCCCTCTCTTTCTACATTCTACAAACAAGATACAGATGTGGGGTGTGGGGTTACAAGTCTCTGTTGAAAGACCACTTTGCGAAGTGTGTTACACCATAAAGCAGGGGTCACCAACCTTTTTTAGGGTGAGGGCTACTTTCACAAAATAATACAATTCGGGGGCTACTTTTCCTCCTCTATTTTTTGTTTTTTGCAGTGTATATATTTAGCACATTTTAACATTATTATATGCTTACCTTTAACCTTTGTGTGCTGTTTGGGTCTGTGGGACCTGTTTTCAGTGTTTATTAAAATAACATGTATTCAATTTAATTATTTTAACCTGCTTTATTTGGGGGTGGACCTTACCTCCCCTAGGGGGGACCTCACATACTCTAGGGGGCACCCCCGGGAAGATGTTTTTTTAAATGTTGAAGTTACATGCATCAATCTGGTGCACTTTGAGCACAACATGAATTTATGGATACAGCTCTCAACACTCATGAAAGGGAGCTGTATACTTTTCAATAATCCAAACATCTTTAGAATATGATCACAACCAATAAAAAATCATTTAAACTTGTTTATTCTAATCTTATGTTACCTTTAGTTAGCATTCTTTCTTTTTATTCATGCATATTTTACTAATCACTCATTTTAAACTTTTTAGTTTTTTTTACTGTCCTATAGTGAAGAAACACACTCCTCAATGTCAGTTTCGGTAATTTATTGACAAGGGTGACGACACCCTGAAACAGATTAATGCAGCAAGATAAGCTGACAAAGTATTACCTCCATGCATGTCATCAACACAAATATATACCACGACAGAGTATAGTAGTATAATAGTATAATATATATATATATATAGCATAATAAATAGTATAATATAATAGTGGAAACAGTCTTACATGAATGAGTGGACGAACGTCTCAACTCGAGGCGGAGTGAATGAACAATGTTTGAACTAAAATGGCCGCTCGGCACTACCGGGTCAGAGCACGGCATAACCGGGCAGCGACAGCAGTGACTCTGCCCTCTAGTGGCCGGCGATAAACTCTTCATCCCCCCCAGACCGGAAAGCTATGGGCCGGAATAGGTTAACGGTCTAAATCCCGTATCCAGCTGCCGGACTCGGGCTCGTAACGTGCAGGCAGCCTCCTCACGCGGCCCGGCCGAGCAGGCTGGGGCAGCGTCGGCGGCGACTGCGGCACCGGGAGCGGTGCGCCTAGGAAGGCACCCGAAGGAACAGTGAGGTCAGAGGACACCTCATCAGCAGGCGTCGGTGGGGAAGCGCCCATAGCCGAGTCGCGGGGTCCAACAGCCGGCCGCTGAGCAATCCCCTGCGGCGTCGCCTAGCCCGGGTGGATAGGTGGGGGCTGGTGTCCCAGGGCAGCGGGCGGCGGCGATGGCGCAGCCGACTGCTCACTGGTGCAGGGTGTGGCCGGCGTGTAGGCACGGAGGAACCGCCGGTCGCGCAGTGTCAGACGTCCCGAACCGTCAACCCTGACCCGATACTGGTCGTGGCCCGGCGACTCCACCAGAATCTCTGACCTGTACCATTTGTGGGGGCTCGGGCCTTGCTGGTTCTGGAGGAATGCCCTTTCGCCGAGTGCCAAAGGGCGGAGCGGCCTCGAGTGAGTCCCTACAGACTCGGTGGTACGGGACATACGGGTCCGAAGGGCGTCCTCCTTCGCCGCCCATGCCTCTCGCCATAGCAGGCGGATATGCGGATTCGAGAACTTCTCGAGGCGGTTCACGAAGGGGGCGGCCAAAGATGATCTGTGCTGGTGAGAGGTCGCAGTCGGGGTCAGGCGCGTTACGCAACTGCAGCATAGCGCGCAGGAAGCGGTCCTGATCAAGGCTGCCCGACGGGCCGGTGTTGGACATCAGGAGGCGCTTAACCGCAACTTCCGCCCTCCCATTCGACTGCGGAAAGCTAACGGAAGACACACGGTGTCTGACGTGCCATAAGCGGAGGAAGTCCTTGGTGTGGCTCGCCTTGAATTCCGGGCCACCGTCGCTCGAGAGCTCCTCCGGTACGCCGAAGGTGGCGAAGAACGACCGGAGGTGTTGGACCAGGCCAGCTGTGCCCGCCAGGGCAGTACCCGCCGTAGAGCTCAGGACCTCTACCCAGCCCGAGAGCCGATCCCCGACAACTAGGTAGTGGCGGCCCCCATAGTCGAAGAAGTCAGCAAAAGCCGCCTCGAATGGCGTGGACGGGGGTGAGGATGGCCGGGGGGGTGTAGCCGCCTGTGACCGGGCATTTCGGTTGCAGTCTACACACCCGTCCCTGGTGTCCTGAATGTCCCCGTACATCCCGGGCCAGTAAACTATGGCTCGGGCATGCTGCCCCATAGCTGAGGTCCCCTGGTGAGCGGCATGGAGATGCCGAAGGATTCTCACACGGAGGGACGGGGGGACCACGACGCGGTCCCGATAGAGCAGGACGCCGTCCTGTGCGTAGACGGACTCACAGACAGATGACAGACTCGCCAGGGCAGGGTCGTTAACGTCAATCCCACCCTCCTGCTCGATGAGTTGGAGGAGGTGGCCGAGGCATCCATCAGCCGCTGTCTCCCGTGTGAGGAGGGGCCAAGAGACGGCTCCGAGCTCCCGTGCGTCGTCGCGGATGGAGGCCATGAGTGCTGACTCCACGGCGTCAGGCCCGCTCGGCAGCCCCAATGAGAGGCCGTTCGCTGAGCCCGAGGCCAGGCAGATGCACAATGTCGAAGCGCCATGGGAGGGTGCGCTGCTTGAGTTTAAACAGACACGAGTTTGTGATCTCATCCAGCGTACGGTCGCCAAAGATCTTCACCAACGGCTTATGGTCGGTGACCACGACGAGGTTGTCCGAACCCTGCGTGAAGTACCGCGTCTGTTCCAGACCCCAGGCCACAGCTAGGGCCTCTCCCTCGACGGCCGCATAGCGCTGCTCCGCAGGGGACAGGAATGCGAACCCGCGAGGGTGATCCTCCACCCTCCTGGACAGCACTCCGGTATGCCCGAGGCAAAGTGACAATGTTGCTGGAGCAGGAAGTAGCCAATGCCACGCATGGACCAGTCAGGTCGGAGGCAGGTACGCTTCTGCATGTTGTAGATCTCCACGACCTCGCGGATGGCCTCCATTATGGCTTGCTTGGACGTCTGGAAGGCCTCCTCCAGAACAGGGAACCATAGGAACACACAGCGTGGGCTGAGGAATGGCTTAAATGGAGCCATCGTGTCGCGCAACTGGGCGTAGTTAGCCACCTGGTTCACAAGGCCGAACCAACTCCTGATGTCCGTCATGGAGCCTGGGGTGGGGAAGTCCCGGATGGCGTCCAAGTATTTGGGGAGCGGTTCGATGGTAGATTCCGACACCCTGAAGCCAGCAAAGTCGACGCACCTCTCCGCGAACTGAAGCTTGTCCGGATTCAACACGATGCCCGAACGGCCGACACGCGTCAGAAAGTCGATGGTCCTCCACCAGTGTTGCTCCAGGTCGGTGTCATAGTGGATGGTGCCATCCACACAACGTTCCTTGCGTTCATAGTCCGAGAGGACGGCGTCAAACCGACGGTTGTGGCCATCCCCTGACGACAGGAAACCCTGTGGTGCCCTGGTGTAGCGCCAATGGCCGAAGGGTGTGATGAAGGTAGTGAGGTGGTGATCCGACTCACGCAGGGGGACACTGGTAGCCGTTCCAGGCGTCCGCGACGGTCTTCCAGGTGCCCTTCGGGACGCGGCGTGCAAGGTGGAACGGGGACTCAGTGGCGAAGGTCTCGCGTTGGCAGAACTTGTTGAGGGGGGAGAGGTCCACGGTCCTGCGGGGGGAACCGTCGTGCTTCCGAGTGACTACCATACGATGGCACCACGCCACCGGCTCGCCGTATGGCACGCGTTCAATGACCCCAAGGGCTTCGTCCCGCAGGAGGTCATCGTGGACCCTCCGTTGCCAGTGTAGAGGCACTGTGGCCGCTGTGGCATGCCTTAGGCGTAGCTGCGGGGTCCACGTGCATCTCGATAGGTGGCCCCTCCATGCATGGTAGTGCCCGACGGCACTACCGGGTCAGAGCACGGCATAACCGGGCAGCGACAGCAGTGACGCTGCCCTCTAGTGGCCGGTGATGAACTCTTCATATAGTACACATTGGATATATATATATTAAATAGATAAAAGTGTGGTCTCCCTCGTTCTCTCTCTCTCCCTCTGTCTCGCTCGCTCACAGAGGCTGTGTGCTCCTCCGTGGCGATGACGGCTTGCGTTAAAAAATAATAAGAAACATGTTTGTAAAGTGGGGGGACACAAACGGGACATGTCCCCCCTGTCCCAAGTGGAAATTACACCATGCGTGTGTGTGCGTCAAGTGCAATAAATATATATGCAAGTTGCAACACACACACAGTAAAGCTCTGCCCCTCATGTGCTGTATAGGCTGGCATGACTAGGCTGTGTTCAATGGGGCTGATGTGTTGTAGATTCTGCCAGAAGGAAAATCAGGGTCAAACTCCTTATGAAGTGTGCGGTGAGCTGCCGCTCCACATTGCTTTTCTTCCAGACTGCAACGCTGGTCCCGCAAATCAAGCAAGAACGTGATTGGTCGATATTCATTGTGGGGTGGGGGGAGGAGGGGTGTTAGATATAGAGTTGTAGTAAGTAGATAGAGTTCGCTATTATTGGGGTTTCGTTTATGCATAGGGTAGATTCTTTTGATTACATTTCCTTTTTTGTTTTGTGTATTTTTTACATTTTGGATTTGCTTGGTGAGCTATTGTTAGAACATGCCCGGCGGGCGACTCATGTTGGCTACTCCTGCCATAAAGCATAAAGATGGCTTTTTTTTATACCATTTTTTTTTTACTGTAAAAAAAATCTCACTATCTTATATTAAAAAGGAAACCATTCCTCTGTGAATTACAGTACATGATATGTGGTTCCCAGAGTTTGTAAAAAGCCAGAGGCGAGATTAAGGCCCCGTCCACACGGAGACAGAACGTGTGTTATCCGCTATAGTTCTTTATCGTAAAAGAACCGCGGAAACGGAGCCCTCAAACGATAACGCATCCCAAAGTGGGAAGGTCTGGTAACGTAACGCTTGCGGCACCGTGTGTACGCCCTAAACGATCATAGCCCCGCCTCTCCCCACATCTCCTGCTCACCCCCGCGTCATTGCTGATGCGTTTCACCAACAACAACAACAACAACAACAACGGCGGATCACAGGGTTGCTTTCGTGCTCCAGACGCTAATGACCATGCTACAGATGTTAGTGCAACATCTACAGCTCCTCTACCACAACCATCAGAAAGAAGTGGACATTTTCGTTTTAGTCTCCGTGTGGACAGGGCCTGTCAGCAGCATTTTGAACCAGCTCGTGTGTGTGTGTGTTTGTCAGGAGGACACTGCAGCTGGCGAGGCAGCTGAAGGATCGAGCAGTGGAGGCGCAGGCCTGCTACAGTCTGGGCAACACCTACACACTTCTCCAGGATTATGAGAGAGCCATAGACTACCACCTCAAACACCTCATCATAGCCCAGGACCTCAATGACAGGTACACACACACACATACACACACACACACACACACACACACACACACACACACACACACACACACACACACACACACACACACACACACACACACACACACACACACACACACACACACACACACACACACACACACACACACACACACACACACACACACACACATTTACTAACGCAATAATTCCCCTCAAAACTATATGGCCAAATTCGCTTACCCTGTACGTGTATTTAAATGTGTTTTTTGTGTGTAGGATTGGGGAGGGCCGTGCTTGCTGGAGTCTGGGAAATGCTTACACTGCACTGGGGAACCATGACCAAGCTATGCATTTTGCTGAGAAACACCTGGAGATCTGCAAAGAGGTACATAATGTTAATGAAAGCAGCGTAAAATATCCTTAATCTTAGCTTAGAGTTTTACTTTGGATTCTTAACAAATCGGGTAAGAACCCTTCAGCAGTCACATTCCCCATGTGTGTGTTGGTTGTCTTTTTAGACTGGAGACAGGACGGGGGAGCTGACGGCTCGTATGAACGTGTCTGACCTCCAGATGGTTCTGGGTCTGAGTTACAGCACGAATAACTCCACTATCTCAGAGAACAAGGAGATAGACTACAGCCTGCATGGTGAGATATATGTTATATGGTTTTTTTTTAACAATGAGATTGTGTCACTCACTACTGTTTTATAGTGTTGTAATTGTTGTATGTGTTTTAGGAGCGAGACCCAGGATGGGCAGAAGACACAGCATGGAGAACCTGGAGCTGATGAAACTCACTCCAGACAAGATGAATGTAAGAACTCCTCCTGTTACAACACACACACACACACACACACACACACACACACACACACACACACACACACACACACACACACACACACACACACACACACACACACACACACACACACACACACACACACACACACACACACACACACACACACACACACACAAAAATAACCCCAGCAATAACAAGTTATCTCCATTAGCTCCCCTCTCATCTTTTGTTTTCTATCACACACACACACACACACACACACACACACACACACACACACACACACACACACACACACACACACACACACACACACACACACACACACACACACACACACACACACACACACACACACACACACACACACACACACACACACACCTCATTTGATTCTCTTGTCTTATTCATGCTTTGCCACTAAGACAAGATATATCTCAAGTTTGACCAGGTGATTGGATCCATTATCATCTCCAAGCCTATTGGAGATGATAAAGGATCTATTGGATACCCTATTGGATATTCTCTAAGTCTATTGTCTTACCCAAAATCCCCCCCTGCATTGTGGTAATAATCCATTCCTGTGTGTTGAAGGGACAGAAGTGGAACAGTGACATCCTGACCAAACAGTCCAAACCCTCCATAACGAAGGGCTCCTCCAAGCTGTTCTTCGTCAACCGTCTGCGTGGGAAGAAGTTCAAGTCTGGTGGCTCCAGTAAGGTCCTGCAGGACACCAGCAACACCCTGGACAGCAGCCAGACCCCCGCACAGGGGCCACAGAAGGTACAGAGCAGTGTGTACTCAGCTGATAACCACACAAATGCCTAGATCTCAGTCAGTATCCCACAGCTGTCATCAGAAGGCCGGTTCCCTTCAGCTGTGTTTCATGTTCCTGTTTCTGCGCTCCATCAGAGACTCAGTCCTGACATGCTGGGAGACGAGGGCTTCTTCGACCTGCTGAGCCGTTTCCAGAGCAACCGCATGGATGACCAACGCTGTTCAATCCAGGATAAGGGCAGCCGGTTATCGCTAAGCAGCGGCCCAGAGTTGCCTCCCACAGTCATCAGGAAATGTGAGTCCATGCATCCACACTCAATAGTAATGGTGTAAGAAAATATCAAGAGTATCTTCTGTTGGTTATGTATTCCTTTTTTAATAAGTAGTTTACTCCGTCAATACTTTATTTAATTTGTAAATACATGAGCCTTATAAAAGTATGTTTTTATGGGATAATCAGTGTTATGGCGATAAATGCAAATGCAGATCCCACTGTTCGGATTCAACCTATTTTGCTCTGATTTTTGGTGTGTTACGTTTTAAGAACTGCAATATATAGCGACTGACTTACAGTATCACAGTATGTTGATTAGTAACTCCTCTGTAACACGTATCAAACCTGCAGATTCTTGCCTCACTTTTGACTTAAAAATCATCTGATTGCTGAAACGCGTCTCCCTTTTTATCTATTGTCATTTCAAAATGTCTCTCCCACTCTGCAGCTGTATCAGAGTCCGCCAACGTCTCAGGCGCACAGGGCCGGCGGTTAGAGGGGCCGTCAGCTGCGGGGGGGAGCCTGCCCGGCCTCAGGCTCCATCACAACAGCAACCAGGCGGTGCTCACCCACCTGATGGCCAACGCTGACAACGCCGAGCCTGACGACGACTTCTTCGATATGCTCGTCAAGTGCCAGGTACCTGATCTGACCAAATATACAGCTACAGTTTTGTTTTTACTGTACATTGAACAGAAAATAAATGATAATGTGCTTCCAAAACGCTCTTTTCCGTGCTACCAGGGGTCCCGTTTGGATGACCAGCGCTGTACCGCTCCCCCTCCTCCAATCAGAGGTCCGACTGTACCTGACGAGGACTTCTTCAGCCTCATCATGCGCTCTCAGGCCAAACGGATGGACGAGCAGCGAGTCGCCCTCCCGTCTGCAGCGAATACTACAGCCAGGCCGAGCACCAACTCCTAAACCCAGGGGGTGGGGGGGGGGTCTCTGTCTGTTTTCATCTCATGAAGGTGTGGACAGCATTATGAAAGACCAGCAGGTGGTCCCTCACAAGTAGCCTTATATCTTCAGTCCTTTTGGACAAAACAAAGCACTGTCAGGATTCTATTTAGTACAAAGTATGTAAAGAAAGGACTCGTTTCGCACTCTCCGTAGCATCAGGGACAAAAGTGTTGTTTTTTTATCCTTTTGTACAAATTTCATTTCACCCTATGTGTATTTTTAAATGCACTTCTACAGTTGTGTCTGTATTTATTGTACTTTTATGATTGTTATGATTTTTTTGTTAACTGCCGTCCTACCACCATGAAAAAATGTGGTTTTCTCAAAGTGGTGTCTGAGTCAGGGAGGAGCAGCACTTTCCATGTATTTTGTTTTTTTTAAAAGGGAGGCCTAAAAGTTACCACGGTCAGAATAATAAAATAGTATTTTTAAGCAAATTGTATTATAAAATAATGAATTGAACCCCTGTACAGCCCTTTGTTTGTTTGTACTTGGCCAGAGGAATAAAGCCTCTTCCATGTAGGCATCTTGTTTTGACTTTTCTTTTAATGAACTGTTTATTTCCACTAAACACAGAAGATCCAGCTTGTGTAAAAGACACTTTATTGAACGTACCAGCAGTCAGACTTGAGTTAGCTTGAATTAATTTAAGTCACTTTTTAAAAACAAGAATTAGAAAGGCTAAACACAACAGCCACTAGCATTTCAAAAACAATAACTGTACATACATAAAGTCAACTGAAATAAATAAATCTATGTACGTAGTTAGTTTGGCCTTATTTGTTAAAACTATATATACAATACATCAAAATAAAATATGCATCTTTGTAAGTAAATCAGTACTAGAAGACAATGTTAAAAGACAAAAGTGCGCATTTAAAAAACAGAAGAATAGTACAATGCATATGCCCCAAATACTGGTTCTAAATAAATATCAAAACACCCGTGCTTCCTTTCAGATTTCATTGTGCATGTGGTTAGAGCCTCAGTACGTGCAAAGACTGCCCCCTACTGTCGTTAAAGTGTTACAGGAGACTAACCAAAGCTTACTGAAGATTCCCAATCTGAATGCAAGGACTCTCAACCACAAATCACACTTAGTATTTCCCTTTGACGCTGACATAATATTGATCTTCCACTGCAAGCAAGCCATCGCAACACACTGTAACAGCTTCAGAGCAAGAACACTGATTTAAATGTAAAACAAATGCACAAGCGATTTTACACATTTGCGTTGTAGCAATGCAGAGTATACAGTAACATGAGACATCAGCACATCCCACAGGGAACAGAATCACTTCCACAGATTCCGAATAGGGAAAGCTCAAAAATACATTTTCCACAATAAATTCAACTCGCTTCCTCAAACAATAGCAGCAATACAGCAGCTGTAAGAAAATGATACTCAAAAGAAGAAGGAATGTAGGACTTCTCGAGATAACTCAACAAATGTTGATCTTTAAAAATGACCATATTATCTTTGTTCGTTTTTTTATAACGATTTTGTTATGGAAACTGAGAACTCAAGGAAGGCACCATCATGAACAAAGCACTCTGTGCTGTCTAACCTCAACAACTCCTCAGTGAAAAGGACATGCAGCAACAAACTGGTGTGTGTAGGGAGTGAGATGTACTGTAGGTGAAATGATGCTGAAAATAATGAATGATCATCCTGCTGTTGTGACCCTGATGTTAAACACAGTGGGTGTGAAGCATGAATTTTGAGTGATGTTTTAAAAAAAAAAACACATGCAATATGGTGCTTTTATATGTTGCAGGCCTGAATCCATTTTGGTTTCCTACAGACAGAAGTGAAAGGCCCATTCACCTGTGTGTGTGTGTGTGTGTGTGTGTGTGTGTGTGTGTGTGTGTGTGTGCGCGTGCGTGCGTGCGTGCGTGCGCGTGTGTTGTTCAAGCTGGGAGTGTGTTGAAACGGAGTGACTGTTGGGAGTGCAAGAGAAGCAGTGTTATAGGGGGGATGTGTGTCTTTTAGATTCTAACTGCTTTTGTGTCATTTTGCATGTGTGTATGTGTGTATGTGTGTATGTGTATGTGTATGTGTGTGTGTGTGTGTGTGTGTGTGTGTGTGTGTGTGTGTGGGTTACGGGTTGTGTGTCCAGAGTGTAACAGTGCGGTCAGCAGAGGATGAGAGGAAGGACAGGTCCTCTGTGTGCCATCGACACTGGATCACTTTGTCTCCGTGCTCTCCCACCACCGTCTGAGGCAGCGGCTTGGTCAGGTCGCCTAGAAACACACACAGTTGTATTAAATATCACTCAACTTTTTATTATACAATGACTTTTTTAAATATTTGTTTTATGTCACACTTCACAATGACTTTTTCAACTGATGTACTATACTATGACTTTACAATATGTATCTCTAATAGTGACAACTTTTTCATCGCATACTGTACTTTATATTGAAATGTTATCAAATTCCAAAGATATTCAATTTTCAATGACATACAAACGCACAATAAACAGAAAACTTTTGAAACAATATATAATATAATAATTAAAGGTGCCCAAAAATACATGACTTTCAAACACATGCATGAGCCTTTGGTCAGAGTATAAAATAGGATAGCCTACATGAAAAGACAACTTAAAGCAGTATGTCATTTTGGTCACAGACCCTAAACTAAGCATCCTCTTGCAGTAGTTAGGGAACACAATTAAAGCAGTATGTATAAATAATAAATAAATAAATACTTTGTGGGTAGATGGGACATACCTTGGAGGTTGCTGACGATGACCTTCATGTCGTAGGAGCCGGTGAGAAGGTAGTGCGCTCCGGGGGAAAACCGGACGGATCTCACGTCGCTGGAGTGCGGCCGATACACCTGTACGGTCCGTCCTCCTCTGATGTCATACAGCATGCATGCACTGTCTTCCTGTCCTGTTGCTAGGAGACGGCCACTAGGATCGACTGCTACCGAGGCAACAGGACTTCCTGTGCGGAAAAAAAGGGTGTGGATGTACAAACCTGGACATGATAACCAGTCAAATCTATCAGGTCTGACAAAGACTGGACAATACAGGAAACAATGCCAACATAATTGCGATTCTTGATTTTACCCAGATAATCATCAAAATACCCTTACATCTTTTAAAGTAGCACTACTGGAATCACTTTGTTACATTTTGTTCAACAAACATAGAAAAGGAACATTTTGAGAGTCTGTTCTATAATTATTCCTGTATTTTTTAAATCAGGCTTTTTACTCTATCTATAGAGAGCTAGACAGCTTTAATCACGATGCCTGATATTCCCCAGAATCAACGGATTCTGAATATATTTATCCATCTATCCACGATCAAATCTGTCATTGTCCCATCCCCACTAAGAGAGTCATTGTCATCATTAAATAACTCATTTCTTTGCAGAGCATCAGCAACTATTGTGGAAGTGGTTCTTCTTCTGGCACATGGCTCAAACTTTTAAAAGTATTGATGGAGTTATTTGTCCAAAAACACGCAGGCCTTACCTGAGCCGAGGCAAGCAGTCCCCACCACTCGCACACAGCTGGGCACCCTGAGGTCCCAGAAACGCACCGTCTTGTCCTGAGAGCCCGAGGCGATCATCCAGCCCCCCCATGTGTACAGAGACAGAATGTGACCTGAACAGCAACACGAAAACGACACGTCACACACACTCTCTCCCTGACCCCTTCATGTTTTCAGTTCAGATGGATGGTGTACCTGTGTGTCCGCTGAGCGCGTGCAGACCCTGGCCTCTCTGACAGTCGGTGGTGTAGATGTTACAGTCTCCAGCTCCGGCGCTGATCAAGATGGCTCCTCCACTCTCCGGACCCTCCATGAAGGCCAGGTCTCGGATGGTGCCGTCATGCATGCTGAACTCCAGGTCTGGGCCTGGCCACAGAGAGACATAAACACACATGAGACTGGTTCTGAGGTGCCAATAGGCCCCGCCCCCAAGTATCCACTGTCTGTACCTGTGGCGTTGCACGTCTCCGCATTGAAAGGGAGGACTTTGACATATTTGTCATTGGAGCCGGTGGCCAGCAGCTGCCCACAGTGGCTCCAGGCCACGCAGTAGATGGAGCCTTTGTGGTGTTTGTTCCTCTTGAAGCGCACCACCGGCTGCTTCGGGGGACTGGAACCACTGAGGAGAGGACAAGGGAAGAGGAGGCAAGGAAAGACAGGTAGGAGACAAAACAAGTTAATAGGAAGATGCTAAAAATGTAGTCAACATGTGGCCAATTTGTCCAACACAGTATATGTTTTGAACTTTAAGCCTCTACGTTTGAACCAACATAGATGAGAAGCACAATAAAATGGACATTTTTACTCTTTTTACAACACCTGCTCAGAATGATCACGTGATATTATCAAAAGCTTCTTACTAACTAAAGGAAAACACATTAATGATACAGAGAACAGTGGTCTGCAGATCCATGGTCAGGTTGAATTCTCTGCCGGTGCATATTATTCAGGAAAGTTTTCTAAATCATTTCAAAATGTTGTCAAAACAGTATCTCCAAACATTTCAGGAACCATGTTGAATACATGTTTACCATCACAGGATGGATGCCATATCATGTAAATGTCATACAGACAAGGTGTTATGTTTAATAATAATTAATATTTAGAAGAAAAAGTTGGCTACGATTCAAAACATCATCATCAACTATATTCTACACAGTTTTGGATGCAGGATGCAAAGACCACAACACGATAACATGGCCAGTGCATTTTGTTGTGATGCTTCATAAAATCAACCATAAATACATATGGAACAGATGGTTACTCTTGATTAGGAGAATAAGGGGCTTGAGCTCTGTATTACCTTTTGTCTAACGTGTCTGGGTAAGCACAGACGCGTAGTGTTTTGGAGTTGGATCCCACAGCGTAGAGCGACCCAGACGGGTGGAAGGCGACGGCTCGAATGGCCTGAGTGTCTTCCAGAGAATGAACCGGAACAAACAGGCTTTTAGTCGTGTCGCCCTGCAAACACACCCACATATTAAAACACATGAGGACGCAGATTACATGTAATTAGAAGTGTAAACTACTTTGATCATCCTGACACTATGACATCTATAATAGCATGATGCCACATTATGATATATGCATTGTCTAATCTGCCTAATTAGATGCAGCATGAGCTTGGACTGTGATGAACCAACAAGGAATCTACTCAACTTTAAAATATGATCAGACAAGTTCAGAGAGTGTTAACAATATTAACAGCTAACCTGAGAGAAAAGGTATGTTCAAAATAAAGATATGAATAATAAAAAGGGCATATCTACCTCTTTACTTCGGGATAAGGAGCCTGGAGAGTCATCTAGTTGACTTTCTTTCAGTTTAGGCTCACTGCAAAAGCACAAAAATACATACATGTTAACACTGAAAACAACTCTGGTATAAAAACAAAAAGAAATCCTATCCAAAGTACCTCTGGGAGATGACAGGGGACTCATTTGGAGGCGGGACCGGGCGCCCCCCCACGGTGCGCTGAGGGGTGCTGCTGAGCACCCCTCCCTCTTTGGTTTGCTCCGGGCTCACAGATGGAGGGTTGTTATTGTCCTCAGAGGCGGGGGTGTTCCCGTTGCCATTACACTGCTGCGTCAGAGACTTCACCTCCTCTCCCAGATCATCCATCCCCACATTGAGCTCTTCCAGCTTCTGGATGGACCTGAGGAGCGCACGCACACACACACACACACACACACACACACACACACACACACACACACACACACACACACACACACACACACACACACACACACACACACACACACACACACACACACACACACACACACACACACACACACACACACACACACACACACACACACACACACACACACACACACACACACACACACACACACACACACACACACACACACACACACACACACACACACACACACACACACTCTTTAGTTCTCTTTGCCGTGCCTCTTCCTCTCTCATTTTATTATAGAACTCTTATACATAATAGGGTGGAATGAAAATTCAATTCAAACTTCAGCAGACTAATTCAATATTCTGTCATAACAAAGATGAATTGAAACTGAATATTTAAGTAGAAGACATCATGTGAATTTAAGAAATTATAACATCTTCCTGTTTTTTCAATAGATGTTGACTTTTGGACTGCGCTCTGGAGATATTGGAAATGTTTGGATCACACTTAACAGAATAAAAAGATAGAAATTAGAAATTAGAAAAAAGCTGTGCAACTTGAGAATGGTGATTTAAAATGTAAATGTCAACTTTATTTATGAAGAGATGACCCTTCAAACTATTTCATAAAGCCCTATTACGTGCCATTTAGAAAGAAAGAAAAAGCCACTTCAAATTCTACTTTTCAGTCAACACACTGCTGTTGACCAACTAATTCTAGTTTGAAACTGAAAGGGCGGAGGACAAAAGAAAACTGAAGTAATGATGTAATTATTCACAGCTAGCCTTGTGAATAATGCAGAGGCTACAGGGAGAGGGAGGACAGGAGGAACTCTCAGGGGACAAATCAAAGAGCTTTTGTCTTGCTGACACAGCAGAAATAACACATGTCATTTTTGTCACAGACTCTAAACTAAGCATCCTCTTTCCATAGTTTGGGAACATGCTTAAGTTGCCAAGGTACATGTGCTATTTCTGAGAATGATATTGTGTACAATTAATAAACAAAGTGCAGTGGTCCCATGAGTCCATCCCGGGGCAGATGGTGCACTGTGAACTGAAGGCATTATGGGGGATGTGTGTCGTACTAGGAAACCCCACATGGGGCTCATCACTTACAGGGCCTTATTATGTCAATTTCTCCATGTCTGACAGCTGCTGCTCTATTGTACCAACATATTGAACACCACACATAATTAGCGAGCTTGAAAACACAAAAGCGCGACAGACTGCTTTCCATAGAGGTTAGCCATATGACATGACAGGTGTCTATACATACAGATGAACACTTCCTGTCTGACAGAGGAGCATTTCAGGTTTCTGTGTGTGTGTACCTGTTGAGGAACTTCTCCGTGAGGCTGTGCTGCATGTCGCTGGGCGGGGGCTCCTGCTGGACCCCTCCCTCCAGCAGCATCTGCTGGTAGAGCTGCCTCTGCTGCTGCTTCTGCTCCAGGTGCTGCTGCACACGGAGGCGCTGCCTGTAGTACTCCTCGTACTTCTCCGTCGAGTCACGAAGCTGAGGGTTGAACATGGGGTCATTAGAAATCCCAAACTCAAGTTGGTTGTTGTTCACACACGTTACACAAAGGTCTTCACATCCTTCTCTACTCGTTACATGAACACATCTTTGGGACTGTATACTGTATCTGTACAGTGTATATTCCTTTTAAACTATACCTTCGCCAAAACTTTCACCCCTCAAAACTGCACAGCCCTTCCATTTAAAGTCAGGAATATTTAGCATATTTTTATAGAATTTTTTTTTCTTGTAATTTTATTCTATCAAGATCAGAAATGTTTAAACATTTTTGTAATATTTTTTCAAATCCATGTATATTTTTATTTATTTTTTGTACGTGTTTTTCTATTTAAGATATGCACCAATACGGCAATGCAAACATCCTTGTACATGAAAAACTACCTGGCTATACAGTATGTATAACTATATGTCTATTCTCTATTGTTAGGCAATTTTATCTAAATAGCTGATTTGCTCTGAATATGAAAACAAACAGGTAAAGGGCTCAGTAGAAAATATGAACACTAGCATGTAAAAATTCACACAGACACGTGCAGAAAACTTAGCACACACAAAGAGTAATATCCCCCCACCATACCCACTGCCAGCTGCTGTTAACTCTATTCAAAGGCAGCATTGTGCTCTAGCGTTTCTTCTGTCAGTTCAGGTATTAGAGGGGGGGAGGAGGGTGAGACCGACAGTAGAAGACAGGTCACTTCCCCTCTCTGTCCTCTGCTTCCTGTCCTCACAATCTGATGGGAACAGATCTACTGTATGTTTGTGAGGGGGGAGACACTGGCACAGTGCCCAGGATTGAGGGCAGAGAGTAAAACAAGAAAGAGAGGGGAGGAGACAGAGACTCTGCCTCTGTTCGCGGCCTCTTTGTGTCTCTAGGGTGACGGAGAGGCACTAGCTTCACACTGAGCTGCAGAGGGTCACACAGATACGGGTACCGAGTTAACACCGTGTTTAAAGGCAACATGAGGGGAGCAATGACTCATAGAAACACATTTTATTTCCCCGTTTCTGCTCTGCTCATCTCCTTTGTTACTGGCTGGAGAATCCACAACCACCAGAGGCCTTCTTTTAACATTGGAAAGCTGATTTATGGACATTTGGAAGTCACACTGAATCTAACAATGTGTGTGTCATGTCTGTGTGATCAGATTTGAGTTATGACTCAGATAAGGAGGATACATCGTGAATAATCAGCTACAAAAGCTACAAAGAAAGAGTAACTGTTGTTGCCATGTGTCTGTATACAGCATACACAAACCTTTTTTCTACATGCACAAAGGTTTAAAGTGCAAATGAAGAGGCAGAGGACAACAGAGCTATAGTGCAGCATCGCTTTAAGCAGCCATGACAGTGCCACGCAGGAGGAGGATGACTCAGACACAACAAACTGAACATCAGAACTGCTCTATATATAGGCCTTCAGTGCAGGCAACACCCAGCATGGAGAACAATAGGCACATTAGAAACAAAAGGAAAAGACTTGTTCAGTACACATTTAAAAGATCTAATGAGTTAAATATCAGAAGTGTACCTCGTTCCTGTCCTCGGAGTCGGCTGACGGTGCGTCCTCGCCCGGCGCTGAGGCAGGACGCAGACTCTGAGCTCCATCCGAACCCATCATCTTATCCACAGGTGTGTCTGTCCGTGACCTGCAGAGAGGAAACACACCAGAGCAACAGATTGAAGCTCTGCAAGGGAGATACTTTTTTTAATTCACTTGAAGTTATTATGATGTATTTATTTTGTTTTGTTTGTTTTTTACAAGAGCTTTCATTGTTATTTAAATGTGTATACCTATAATACCTCGTACGGTGTGAGGGTCTAAGGACAGAGGGTGTCGTATTGTCATACTGATATTCTGTACAAACTGTGAAGTCCACTGAGACAAATGTAACATTTGTGATATTGGGCTATATAAATAAACATTGATTGATTGATTGATTGATTGATTGATTGATTGATAGATTGATTGATATAATAGTTCATAGATCACATTCTCCTGAATTGTATATTATTAAAAACAGTAACCAGAATCTACTTTTTATTTAATCTAGAACTCAAGAGTCATGTCTTCACTTCACACTTCCCTTGTTTTGTATGGGCAACTTCTGAAATGCACTTGAGTTTAGCCAATTTCTTCATATTTGACTATACTGGTTTCTTGCTTGCAGCTGATTGAGTTGATCAAGATGCATTGTTTTAATGAGTATTCCCTGTTGAGATGGTTAAAATATTTTAAAAACATGTTCAATACCATTCCAAAACATTTTCTTGTTTAATTTTTTTACACAGCGTAGCTTATATATACATTAAAATTGCCTACATCCAGTCATGCAAAGGGAAAGCTATTAGGGGGTCCCTGGTAAATGATCTATCCCTTAGGTCCTTGGCTTAAAGGCAATTGATCATCTCTGAATTGAGAAATCAGAGGTATTGCATTAAACTAGAAACGGACAAAAATGTGGCCCTCCTACGTTTCAGGTGACTCCTCGAAGATGCTGTGGCAGTCGGAGCTCTCCATCATGAGACTCCGGCTCTGCCCCCCAGATCCGGGGTAGTGGAAGTTGGCGAATGAGTGCGACATGGGAGAGACTCCTTTCCCCGGCGCTGCCTCCCCCCCGCTCGCTCTCTTATCCTGGCCGGACAGCCCGTAGGACAGCCCGTCCAGCGCTGGGTTCAACGAGCGGGACATGTAGGTGTCGGCAGACTGCGGGCGGCGCATGGGGGAGGAGGGGTAAGGGGACAGTTTGCTGATGAGAGGGGTGAGCAGGTCAGAGTAGCCCGTCTTAGTGGGCTTGACCAGGCGGTCCACGTGGATGTTGAGCTGCTTCTGTTCGAAGGCGCAGGAGAAGACAGTGTGGGACAGGTTCTGCATCCACGAGAGCAGGGACAGGTCCAGGTCATCACAGCCGTTACCGCAGAGCATGTCCACCCCCACCAGCACCTCACCCTCCATGATCTCCTCACCCGTCGCCTTGCTCTGGAGATAAGATACAACAACATGTAAGTTTAATCGTCTGCAAACTTTACACAAACCCATCTGTTGACTAGTTCAGACCACAGTTTGTGTGTTTGGTTTCACTGGTTCCGACCTGGCAGAACTCCACACAGCACTCATAGAGGACTCCCTTTAGCAGCAGCTGGAAGAGTCGGTCCTTGCTGGCCTTGAATCCAGCCTCACTCAGCTTCCTGTCTGCAGGGATGAAGTCAGCCACCATGTTGCAGGCCTCCTCGAAACACTGAACCCTGGCCGTGCTCGGGTTCCATTCCTGCAGAATGCCAGCAGAGAAATACGAAATGAACACATGGAAGTACAAATATTAACAAAACACTGTACTGTTTGTAAGAGAATTCAATTAAACTTGAAGATCAGTGCACAAGAACATAAAAAGAAATACTGCTAGAGCCAAATATCCTAATAATAAATAAATCCTTAGTTAATGTTATACAGAAATGGCAGAAAATACTTATTAATATGATATTTGATATATATGGTGATGTCCGGCTTTCTTTTCTTTAAATATCATATTAAACTGAAAACCTATGATAAGAAACTGTGATTTACCTTTTTACAATTTTCAAAACAATTGATTGTTTAAGTGAGAAAATAATTGGCAGATTAATTGAGAATGAAAATAGTTGAAGCTCCAGCTTCGAGTCTCAGCAAATTGCAAAAGACAAACAAGAACATTTATATATATATATATATATATATATATATATATATATATATATATATATATATAAAGAGCATACTCTATTCTTTACTTATGTAATATTTCGGTTGATACAGTTTCATAATTCTTGCCTTGAACTCAGCATGGTTTGTGAGGCGGGGCAGTGTGAGGAGCAGACACAGTTTGCTGTAGTCATCTTTAGTGGGACAGAACTCTTCCAGGGCGTGGAGGCACTTCACTGCTTCCTGCATGGTGAACTCCAACTAAAGAAAACACAAAAGGCATTTCAGGTTGTGACAAAGGACTGAGTAGAAGCTTCTCTCTAAACAGCATGAAAAATAAAGTAAATGTTGAGCATTATTCAGTAACACAATTTCGATTTCTGTGCATCTTTAAACTAGCCTAGCAATATGAGTTGAGTTGGTTAAAAAAAAAAGTGGAACATCACAGGTGAACTGTACTATGGGAAATGTTCTGTTAAAAGGGTTATTCTAACACAGACAGTCGATCACAGTATCAGAAGCGTACATAAACAGCTTAATCCTGATAAATCCTCCACTGCAGTGAGGCCAATAGACACGCCACTCCTTGCATGCAAATGCAGCCACTGCTGAGGTTACACAAACACAAAACCTTCTCCTCTCTCTCAAAGACGGGGAGATTTGTTCAGATGACTTGCAGAGCTGCAGTTAAACGACATATTCTGAGCAACACTGTTTGCTTCTCTTCTTGTCTTTGAGATTGAGCCTTCATATTTACTGCCATGACAACCAGTCAGTGGGAAGACAAAGCAGCGCTGTAACAACTTCTATTTAACAAGATGGAAATACAAGGCCGTGTTACTGGTGAAGTTTAGTGACTTACATGCTGAGGCTCATCTTCTGCAGACATGGCGTTATTCACACACAGAGCCTCCAGAAACTTCTGCTTGAGGATGATGTAACGAAACCTGCAGACATGACAGTTGACATTGAGTTGGTGCTGTTTGTGTCTAGCTTTGCTTCTGTAGTCCATCTCAGAATCAACAAAGGATACATGAACATACTGAAAGTGACTCACACAGTGAACGCACCTTTTTTTGTCAAACTTATCCATGCCCTCCAAAGGCTGAATGAACTGCAAGACCTCATCCCACTGGCCGTCAAGCACCAGTTGCCTGGAAATAAAATAAATAGTTTATTTGTAATAAACGGGTATTAGTTCCTTGTATTGTGTCCCACAAAATTGTAACTTCCATTATTTATATAATTAAAAATTGAAGAGCAATGCATTTTTAGAATCTCTGACACCCTGACAGCTCTGGTATTTTCCTAATAAGGATCCATGACAAGGTGAGACACACTATTAATCAATACTTCACACTAGAAGGTGAAAAACCAAGATGTATTTAATACTCAAAGATGAGTAGAGTTTCAGGCAACACACTGTTGGCTGACTTTCAGGAGAGCACTCACGACCACAGCAGCTGAGCAGTGTTACATTATCCTAATGGCGAGGACACTTTATGACTGGAACAGTTGCCTGTTGTTTCTGCTTCATAGGAGGCAGCTTTTTTGGGGTTCATGTATCCAGACGGCTTGGTGTAGATGTTGATGTTGAGTTCTTCTACCTGAGGAAGAGCATGTCGTCTGAGTAGAGCCCATTGATGACGCCGCTCTCCTTCTCCAGAGCCAGCATGCTGATGTGTAACTTCCTGGAGTGGAGAAAGTCCAGGATCGCCTTGATGATCTCCACCTCCTTCACATTTATGGTTTCCTCCGCTGTCATGGTGACGACTACCAATGACAAGGGCATGAAGCAAAATGCTCGTAAGGTAAAACCACACACACACACACACACACAGCAAAAGAAAACCCAAACACAACAGTTTGTACAGTACATTTGAACATGTCTTAAAGTAACGCATACATGTATGACACAGTTCAATGCTTTACAGTTAACATTAGTTTGATTCCTCTTAAGTTATTATGCCGCATCTAGACAAACATTAATATAAGAAAATATCCTTATTACTGTGCTAATGATTTTAGCCATATTGAAGACAGCATCTAAAATGCAGGTGTTTTAGTGGAGTTGTTCAATGGCAACCAGATGATTAGACTGGAAAGCTACTAAATAATTATAAATATGTGTTTATGTGTAAATACACAAATATGTGTGGATTTTAACTGTATGCATCGGAGATTTAAAGTGCCTCGCTTTGCATGTTACATTTAATCTAAGATTAAATAAACTCAATGTATGAACCTAATATGCAAAGTCACAAATCCGACATTACCTCTCCTCAGAAGAGTTTAACAACCTGACAGGAGTCTGTTTTGATTTTATACACAAACACATGAATGCATATTAACTCTATCTTTAGGCCACCAAGTAAATTAGTGTTGTCCAGATGGACTGAAGCCTCTGCTAGGATATGTTAATGTTCTTCAGTATTTGATTTGACAACTTATGACAGCATCATATAACTTTATAATACAGTACAATTTATGTTATTAAGAGTGCAGCTTTTCTGTTATCAGATAATCATGTCATAATTAGGACAGTCTGCCATATATTAGTCACATTCATCCTGATATTCTGCCCATAAATCAACAGATGTTGGTGAAACAAGACAGAAACAGCTGTATGTAACTGAGCTTAACTCCTCCACATGTTGTGTTTACAGAGGAGAGAATTATCTTATCATATTTTTTCAAGACAGGAAGTATCCTCTAATTCATCTATATATATATATATATAAAAAATAAAACATCAACACTTAAAAGAAAGCCATTTTGCCTAGCTTACTAGTAATCAAAGAGCAAAACACTGCAGTGCTGCTAAGCTAGCATGAGGGATGGTTAGCTAATAACACTGGGGCTTTAAGCCTCAAGTCAAACATTATAAGAAGCTTAGGCTACTTGTTAGCGCTACATAACCTCTGAGTTAACCCACCGGATTATGGCGAAACCAAAATCAGCTAGTTACAGTCAGAGCTCACATAAAGCAGGCTAATTTAGCTGGTAGTTAGAGGGGAGCAGATGAGCTAGGCAGGCCGAGGAGAGAGAGGGATCCTTGGCTAGTTAGCAGGGCGGTGCGCACTGACAGCCGAGAACAACACAACCCGCTGCGCTTGATGCTCACCTGTTTCTAACAATGCATGGGATGGAAAAACAGTGCCCCGGGTGTTTCCGTAATGTTGACAGACGCTGTCACCGAGAGTACCGCTCGGTATTTTTACTGCTGTCTGTGTTGCCCCGGCTGTCCCTCCTCCTTGTCTGGCGGTGTCTCCTCCCTGCTGGGTCTCTCTCTCTCTCTCTCTCTCTCTCTCTCTCTGCCCAGCCCTTCTGCTGCTGCTGCCGTCTGCAGAACACCGCCTCCCACAGTACAGCCTGACTCTCTCCCCTCGGGAATACAACATGATAGAAACTCATTCAATACATAACCAGTGGTGTAAAGTAACTTAGTACATTTACTCAAGCACTATAATTTTTAGTACCATTTTGCAGGTAATTGTTCTTTACATCAATATGTCAATGTTGTGCTAGTTGTTACTTCTATCACAATACAATTCAGAAATAAATACTAGTGTACTCCACTACATTTATTTAGTAGCTTTAGTTACTTGGCAAATTTGGATTAATCATGTGAAATGTAAACAACACATAAATAAGACTTTAGTTACACAATTAGCTACCCTGCCTGCACCATACAAAGTCATTAAAACTGAACTTAACAAAGTCATTAAAACTGAACTTAACATGCTCCACCTTCACCACACTTTAATGCATCAATAATACATTATTCTGAATTGGGCCACTCTGCATGATGAGTACTTTTATTTTTGGAAATATATTTTGATGCTAATATTTTTCAACTTTGACTTGAGTAACAGGACTTTTAAAAGTCACTGCGGTAGTTCTTTGTTTGTTCTTGGTTTGTACTTTTATTAAAGTACTTATTCCACCTCTGGTACTCACTGACGTCACTGATCCCTAAATAATCTTATACAGTATATGCAGTCTATGGATATGCTCCTCTCACAGCCCAACGACAAATTGTCCCTTTCTCTATAGGGCAGCTGTGGCTTAGGGGTAAATGGACGTAAAGGGACAGTCCCTAGAAAAGGGGCTGGCTGGCATAGGGCCTGGGAGCATCACGGCGAAGGTGGTCGAAGGTCAAACCACTGGGGGCTTGGGCAAGATTTTGGTAGCACTACAGTGCACAATAGTTCATAATTGAGTATTCTACCAAATAAATATTTACCAAAATTATGCAAACATATTTATTTCATAACTTGTTCATGTAATAAACCAACAGACCATTAATATGTGGAGAGATGTTAGTCCTCCACTTTATTACAGTGGAGTTACTGAATATTTTACACAAATTATGCAAAATCATATTTCTTTAACCAAGTGTTGTATTATAACCAGTAGTATTTCCCAAAACATTCCAGGCATTTCTGTGTGCAGTTGTTAATTATCAGCTGAGGTGGATGCCAATGACAGAAGCTTTTATAGGCTGGTTCTATATGGGTACCGCTGATTTATTTATCTAAAAGAATAGTGAGGATATGGCTGATAAAGTGCAGACAGGCTAACATGTATAGTATGCATTATCTGACACAGTAAAGCTTCTGTAAAAAAGCTTCACTACTACAGATAATGGCTATGATGATAATGAAGACAAAGCATGTGTTGCATAGCAAATGTTTGTTAAATAAAATTGCCTTGCCTTGCCTTAATTGTCTTGGCCTGTGATGCCCTGTGATTGTGCAGCCCAAACAAGAAGGTTTGCAGGTGTATGATAATAACCTTAGTTATTTACTCACTTCTTTGCATAGTAAAGAACAAGTGGTAGAGAAATGTTGTGTTGGATAAGTCTGTGTACCTTTGCTTCAAATGTTTTTCTTTCTTAAACAAGCAAACAGTGGTGCAGTTTTTGCTTTTGCTATTTTCCACAGGGCTCTGGAATTGAACCCACATAGACATTAAGTGAGGCGGCCAGTTCTAACTGCTATCTGCTAATCCAGCAGCCTGCTCAATACTGCATTGATTTGGACCAAGTCGATGAAATGGAAAAAAATATATATTATAATAACTTTTAAAAATGTATCTGGAAGGTTGTCCAGCGTGGCAGCTCCATTAGATTGGTGTTGCTTTTCTGTTCACTGGTTTAAGAAAGAAGAACAATTTAAACGAAGGCACACAGAATTAGAGAGCAAGTTGTTCGGCAAGACTTTTAGTTAATAAATAAGACACCAAGGGTTACTGTTGATAGCTGGCATTTTAATTAAGCTCAAAGTAATAGAAAAACAATGAAAATCCATGAACATTTGAGCATATTTAGTAAATTGCAAGAAAAAATGAATTCAGAGTTGGAAAAAAATACTATGTTTTTCTTAGTATACTTAATGGATTTGCATACAATACCACAATAAAGAGTCGTTTAGACTTTATATACACCATGCCTTTGCTTTTAACTCGCATCCTTCAACAACTGTACTGGTTCATTAGTACAAACCTCCAACACGTCAATGTCATTACAAAAAATATTTCTATATGCCAAAATATATATATGTACAGTGTCAACACATACTGAAGTAACCTGTGATTTAAAAAAGTAACAGTAATAAAAGTGAAGCAACAAGCATGAAGGTCCTGAAGCAAAAGCGCCTCAACGACAGTGGACAGGATCTGAAGTGCTATCATAGGTATCATAATTCATTTATTTACAATTGTGGACTACTTTAGGGTAATCATGATCTAATAATTACATCAATGTCCACAATAAAGTGTATTTTTCAGTATTTGTTAGTTCCAACTGCAACATGATCAAATGGTGATAATTTAAATAACTCTTAAATTGCACAGACTGCTGACACAGAGTGGGAATTCAGTCTATTCTTCTACTAATGATAGTCCTATTAGTGATAACGGTGAGTGATCACACTTTTTGCATTTGTAGCACAATTAAAGGCCACAAACGACAACACATGGACACACACACGTGATACATTAAAAAAGCTACTGAAAAGCTGCAAGTGGAGTTTTGAATGGATCTTCCATGATATACAAACTAATTGACCTTTTATGTGTACTGTAAATTATGTTTCTCTGAATAAAATCTAAGTCGCTTTTAAAAATGTCTTCAAAGCATTATCAAAATGAAATAAATTAAGAGTATATTGCAAGTGCTTTCCAGAATTGTTTCATGGTACTCCATGTACTCAATACTCTTTTGGAAAGTCATTGCAATCACCAACTGAGGGTTTTTTCACACTCGTCTTGGCACTTCACTGTACACACACTTACACGAGTTTTAGCTGTTTATACGATTTTCAGTCACATGTAAAAAAAGAAAAAACGCGCCTTAATAGCAGCGAAACTCTCATCAAAAACACCTCCTCTATCTGATCACAGATCAGGCAGACCACCCTTTTGAGGGGGGCATCATCTGATCCCAGACCTGTGAGTACACACAACCTCTTTAAACAGGTGCTGACAAATGACAACAACACTCACAGCGCATCCATTTGACACAAATCAAGCATAAGGCCACACAACTTATAGAAACCAAACTGCCTCTTTCTGAGGCGTGACATTCAGTGCTTCAGTGGTTCAACTAGGTAAGGCATTGGTCCGCCTATGATTTTCTTCTCTTTTTTTGGCACATGGGAACATTAATACACATGCTGACGAGTACACTTGTGCCCCATAAAGGTAGTCCAGAGCATAATAACCAACTCTGAAACAACAACGTCTGTGAGGCCCACTCGTGTTCTACATTCCAGTTGTGATTTGTGACAGTGGGGATTGTGAGTCCTTTTAATGAAAAAGCTAAATCCACAAATTCCAGAGAAGCTTGTCCAAATATTGCCCGGCCATCTGGCGCTACTTAGTGTGTAGTTTTTTGGGCGTCCCCTGCTTCTTGGTTTGCCACAGATGGCTGGCGATAGTGATGGCGTCCACACTGGCGGACATGGTTTTGGCTGGGATCTGACTGAACTGCTTCCTGTCTGAGTTGTACTTGTACAGGCCCTCGATCATCTTGGTCGTGATGCTCCTCGGCCCGATGCCGGCCAGTTTGGTGATCTCCTCTGTCTCGGGGCAGTAGGCGTACACAGACCTGAACTGGCAACCCGCATCACGGAACAACACCAGGAAGTTATTGGCTTCAGATTTCTCCATTTCCTGCAAAAAAACACGGAAAAATATGGTGTTTAGTGCAGAATATGTTATGCAGACAGAGAAATAGTTACATATAATAAAAACATACATCAAGAATCTTGTTCTTCTGCCCTTCGTTGACCTTGCCAGCCAGGCAGCAGTGAGCCAGGGCATTCTGGATGATGTGCTTGTTAGACTTGGCACTCGGCTCCTTGTATAGTTTGGGTCCTGTGAGACGAATGCACATTTAGATGGTTTGACATTTAGAGCAATTGTGTTAATGTTAGAAAAATGGTGTACAGGTATGTCTTCTACCTGTGTACTCATTGTTGGAGGGATTGGAAGAGGTGGTGGAGTCATCTTCCCAATCCTTCTCTCCGTTACGACTAATAGTCGAAGGACAAGAAGAAAAGCCTTCTGCAGAGTCCGGCCTGTAGATAATCACGTCCAAACAAATGACACACACAGACGTAAAAAAAAACAAAAAAACACAGTCAACACGTAGAGGGTGATGCAAAAAAGCAGGAATGGAACAATCCGGCGAAAAATTGCACAAACAGACATGCACACACACACACATTAAACACACACACACACACACACACACACACACACACACACACACACACACACACACATTAAACACACACACACACACACACATTAAACACACATTAAACACACACACACACACACACACACACACACATTAAACACACACAGACAGAAAGAGATGTTGTAAAACAAGGTCAGACACTGTGACACAATTTTTCAAACCCTGTCTGTTGTCTTGCATTACATCACACTGTTCATACTCAGAGGAAGCTGTGCAGCAAAGGGACAGAGAGGCATGTTCAGCCAAGCAAAGCAAATCTCAGTGCTGTCTTTACGGCTACTGTGTGGGATGAGCTCGAGTTCTCGTGGAGGAAACGGTAAACACAGTGGTGAAGTGCAGAGCAGCCAACATAGAGAAGAGGGCAAACAACAGCCTGAGAGCAATACTGCAAAAGGCAGAAAGGATAAGGAGCAGGAGAACTGAAGCGGAAACAGTGTAGCCACGCGAGTCTCATGAACCTTAATGCAGAAGAAAATACTGAAGAAATGGAATATGTCAAATTATTTCTCTCTCGAGACTGCCCCTCTAATGTCTGCGTTGAAGGAATGTCTCATGAAATGCAGGCGGAAGTTATGTGGAGATTGGTCTATGTGGAGCCACATCGAGTACACATTACTAACCTTCCCTTTCTTTCTTTGGGAGAGTTTAGAAAGAACGGGATATGGGATACTTTTTTGCCTCTGAGGGACGCATGCAAACAGAGAAAATAAGAAAGGGAAGAGAATCGAGAAAGTAAGCCTCATAAAAGTCAAGACTTAAGAAGAAGGAAACCAACATAACCCCATGAAATGAATCTATAGTAAAGTATAGGATATCAGGGTGTGACACAAAGGGGAATATAAGGTGTGAGTTGTGAAGTTCAGTTTTGGAAAGGTTAAAATTAAATATGAAATTAATCCTGAAAACGTTTTTTATAATCTTTATAAAAATACATAAAAGTGTGATATTGTGCAGAAATTAGGTGATATTTAGTTAAACCCCTTGAACATAATGTTAAAGACCATTAGATACAACCCACCACAATGTTAAAAGTGTGCAAAGCAGCACACTGTGCAGGAAAACACTTCTAGGTTGTTTTAACTGGGTTATAAAGAGTTATATAAAGTCACAGAGCATTGCGTCTGTGCTCCAGGCAGAGAATGGGCCTTACCTGTTATTCTTTTTGTTATTTGGCAGATCCTTGTCGTTGTCAGCCAGATTGAGAGATGCCAAAGAAACACTTGATACTGAGAATCCTCGAGGACGCACCCCTGCAACACAAGCACAGGTCAGTCAGTGGCTGTCACCCAGAGATACTGTATGTGTGTGTTTATATGAAATGTGTTTATGGTATTCACCTGTCGCTCTCACGGGGGGCGCAGACTCCACGACGTCCCTGTGGATGGACTTGGGTCTCGGCTTCTTCTTGAGACTTCCTGTTCGGGGCTTGATGACGTCGTCCATGTCCTCCATCAGCTTCAGTTGCTTCCTCCTCAAGTATTCATATTTGATGTATTCCTTCCTCGCCTTATCGTCATCCTTCTTCAGCTGGTCCTCCTCTGCTTTCAACCTGCGGGAGGAGACCAGGATGATGAATCCACACTCAAGTTTAAGATAAATGATGTCGGTATTCATGCTATAGATCAGGGGTGGGGAACCTCCGGCCTCCGGGCCGTATACGGCCCGCGAGACCATTTGGTACGGCCCTCGGGGTAATTTATAAACACACACAAAAAAGAAAAAGATTCAATAAATCTAGACCGCAAAATAATTAAACAAGCTTGTTTTTCCTGGCCAAGGTCAGGGTCCTTGAACACAACACGAGCCTAACGTGTCATCACGTGGTATATGTCTCGTCTGACGGGAGTGTAGTTCTAACGGAGAGCACAAGAACGCCGCTCCGGGCCGGGACTTCACAAATTGCAGTACCCATAAGGAGCCATACACATGCCGCAGTTTTTGCGTGGCTGTGCCTTTCGTTGAAAGCCCAGTGGCGATCTGTTCATATGTCATACTGATCATACAGTCAATAACTTTGTTGTTATTAGCATCTGGTTAGCTAGCTATGCTAACGAATATAAGAAGCTTTTTCTCCAACCAGTGAGCTAAAGGCACATCTTTATATGATCATTATAGTTATAGAAAAATAAGAGAATAAAGTAAACAGGTATACAATACTAATATGACAGTAAAAAAAAGTTGTTATTAATAAACAAGAATACAGTTTAAAAGGGAATTGATTTGTAAAATATCCATAAAGAAAAAACTCTGCTTACAGTTGTTTCATATGGGTGTTGAGAGATGTATCCATAGATCTCTTCATGTTGCTCTCAAAGTGCACCAGATTGATGCTTTTAACTTCAACATTTAAAAAAAATCTTCATGGTGGTGCATGCCCCCAAACCCCCCTAGATGAGGTTAGATCCCCCCCCCCACTTAAATCATGTCCACATGGATATGAAACTAAATACATTTGCACACATCTTGTGTCCATATCTTTCTGTTTTGGTGGTCATGCCACGGTGCATGAATGCGCGGGTCATGGTCAAATATCTGGATTAAGAGGTTGCTTTTTCTTTGCACAGCATGAAAGAAAGGAGAAATGAATGGGCTGTGATTTGAGTTTTTTAAGCAGACGTTGAGTTCAATAATTTGTACGGCCCTCGAAGGATGTTGTAAAAATTGAAATGGCCCTTGAGAGGAAAAAGTTTCCCCACCCCTGCTATAGATCATGGAACACTGTTAGAATTGGCTAATATATGAGGAGTAAGAAAGTGTGACAAACCGTGCAGCTTCCCTCTTCTGCTCCTGGCCCAGCTCCTGCTCCTGCTTCTTCTCCTGAGTCTCCTTCTCCCTCCTCAGCCTCTTCTCCAGCAGAGCTGCTTTCTTTGCTGCCATGTCTTCTTCCCCTTTCACATCATCCTGGTGTTTAATGGGTGAAGAAAAAAAATACACATGTCAGATTGTACATAGACATACACTGCAACATTATAGCCTTCATGACAGTTATGACAAATAGCACTATACTGTGTATTTATTGGAGTTAGGGCGGTATTTGGTATTTAATATGGCAGTAATCTAAGTGAAAATGCTTTGACATTGCTCTGTAATCATAGCTCTAATGGTCTACCATGCATCTGTCATTGCTGCGTTGTGTGGCCTAGATTCACTCATGTGTGTCTTTGATCAGCACATGGCTCAACAGGCACAACGCTGCACATGTTCCCAGCTCACATAGTAAGAGATTCATCCTGTCCCTGCTGCATGAATATAGCCCCACGAGGCCGTATGCACTGAGGCTTATTAACTGTGATTATCAGTTAATATAAGTGAAACATTGGTGCTCTGATGCTGACACGTCTGGAAGGATTTAGGCTGGCAGGTTAGCTAAGAGGGAACCAATTTTAAAGTTGACCTATCCTGCAAAATGCACTTTTGTACGTCTTTTATTCATGAATATGTGTCCCCGGTGTTCTAGGGAACTCACCAAGTGTCAGAAAACACAACCCTCTCTATTTTCCTCCATACCCAAATCTCTTAAAAAGGGGCTGCAACGGATCTGATACAGACTGATCCAGATTTGAACACTTCTCTGACGTCACAGAAGTGGCGCTACGGCTATTGGGCCAACTCCACCAATCAGGAGGAGACAGCCACGGACATTGCCGTTCGAAAGCGCTGGAGACGCTGTAGTACATATGCCAAGCCTGTAGATGGTGCTGTTCTCACAGAATCAGCCCATGCAAAGACAGTGTTAAATTGAGCGAAATTAGGAATGGCTAAAATGCATGATCTGTTTGGTATTTTGAAAAATAAAAAGTATAAATATGCCTTATACAGTATAGGTATGGTCCTACACTATATTATTCAAATATAGCATGATAGGTCCACTTTAACAAAAAAATCAAGCCGACATATCATTCCAAAACTGAGGAGCCCTGTTTATAAACACTGACATTTTAGGAAAAGTTTATATATTTTTTAACAACATTTCCACAAAAAAAATCACTAAAGCCTGCGTCACACTGTCCCGAAATTGACACCCGATGGACACACGATAAAGGAAATGTTCAAATTCGGCTCTGATCGTAGCAACATCGGGCCATTCGTGAGGGCATCTTAAGCCATCGTATGACCGCCGGTGGAGTTTCTCAGGCTCCGGCAGCAACTTTGTGAGCGGCAACTTCGTAAGGCACTCGTGAGGGCATCTTGTCAAGTCGTGTCATCTTCGTGTTATCATCGGTGCATTCGCCCTCACTTTGATCGGGGCGAATGCCCGATGGCACCGATGATAACAAGATGCCCTAACGATGGCCTTACGAAGGGCAAAATTGACACACAAATTCAACACGAAAATGAACCTTCGAAAGGTCCTTCGGCAATTTTTTGGCATGCCAAAGATTTTGCCACCGCTCACGAAGTTGCTGCCGGAGCCTGAGAAACGCCACCGGCGGTCATACGATGGCTTAAGATGCCCTCACGAATGGCCCGATGTTGCTACGATCAGAGCCGAATTTGAACATTTCCTTTATCGTTTGTCCATCGGGTTGTTTTATTGCACAACAAAATCATGTAAACATATCATGTAAATAACCCAATTTGTGTTCTGTGAAACTGAAAAGGATATCATATATTATTTTGAAGGTGAGTTGACAGGAAGTTGTTGTTGCTATGGAAACAACACTACGGAGAAAACTTAATATCTTCTACATATAAAAACGGATAAAGTAAAGAACAAAGTCTGAAAATATCAGTACAGTATCATAGTACTTTAACATAATTGTTTTTGTTACTTTCGTTTCAGTTGTATGTCTTAAATGTATTGTAAATGTTGCCTTCGTGTGTGGTTCGGGGCCATCTTCGTGCGAAATTCACAAATCCATATTCGTGTGTCCATCGGGTGTCAATTTCGGGACAGTGTGACGCGGTCTTAAAGGCAGCATATATCACAATGTGAGAACAGCAACCAAATCAAGTAATGTTAGTTTAGTTTTGGTTAAAGCTAATGGCTAAACCTGCGTCCAATTCTGCCACATCTAGTTTCCAACCATTATCATAAAACTATAACAATTATCCTCTTAAATATAATTATGTAGCTCCAGCTCACCTTGAAGAAGAATCCACAGCATATCTTTTGGTCTTCTCCATACATGTCTGCTGCTGCTCCTGCCTCTCCCTCTCCTTCACCCTCTCCCGCCATCTCCTGACCGAGGGGAGGTCTTCCTGCTTGTCTCAGGTCAGATGGAGGCTCCTTCACCACCTCTGAGGAGCCATATGGCTTAAAAAGAGTCTTTCTTTCCCCCTCATTTTCCCTCTCTTTGGCTGCTTCAATATTAGTAGCTTGAGGAGTGCCAGCACTCTTCCTTTCCACATCCTCTTCTTTGTCCTTAGTGCTTTCGTTGTTGTCCCTGGCCTCTTGGTCCCTGTTTTTAGGAGGCCCCTCATCGTGGCCCAGGTAAGCAAACGAGCTGTTCTGGTTCTGGCTGGGGTTGAAACGCCTCAGTCTGGGTAGGCTGTCCACTGAGGTCTGGGTGTTGAGCATTCGACTGAAGGGCGTGACCTTCAGATCGTTTGGCCGTGGAGTCCGAGGTGTCCTGGCGTGGAAGGAGGCCGGCCGCCGCTTTAGGCCAGCAGGGGAACGGTTGGGAGCGTGGGGAGAGCCTGAAGAAGAGAGGATGGGGGACAAAGACCCAACCGAGCCTCGACCTGACCCCCGGCCTGTAACACTGCTGCTGCGCAACTCACGGAGCTGCCTGCGGGGGAAGAAAACACACCCGGTCATATATGAGTTTACAGAATTATGTAAAAAAAACCAGTAGATTTAGCAAAAGTGATACCTGTGTGGAGATGGAGCAGGAGGAGGGATGACCCAGGATTGCTGCTGTTGCTCTCTCATGGACATAATCCTCTCCTGCTGCTGGGCCAGGCGCTGCATCTCTGTCTGCAGGAAGCCCAGCGACGTGTTCAGCCTATCGATGGAGCGCGTGTATTCCGTAAGGTCGATTTCTCCTGGAGACATTCCTGTATCACCAAATAATGATTCAGTTCATTTGAGCTGGTGTTAAAGCATTTTACTACATTTATGAGAGCATACTTTCTGTGGTTACTCACCTGCTCCATCCTCACAGGGGGATCTAGGCGCTGCTCCATCTGGCTTGCATCTCTCCGCCCCCTCCATGCTGCCCTGCCTGGTTTCCTTTGAGTCTGATAGTGGCTCTGAGGAAGGGGCTTCTGCTGCCGCTGAGCTGAGGGGGGCAGTGATCCCTTTTCTTCTTACTACATTCAAAAAGGCTGTTCTGCCCATCTTCTGGCGATGGCGGGTGAACGCTGCTTCCACCTGTGAAAGAGCATAATAATATGATCATTCATGTATAGCGTTACTACTGTTATCCCACCTTTCCCTGTATCTGTTTACCTTCTGCTTCTGGGCTTCAATGGCTCTACGTTTCTCCTCCAGCTTCATCCTCAGCTGAATCATCTCTGTGGCTATCAGGTGGGAGGGGTCTCTGGGGGAAGGCGTTGCTGGAGAGGGAGATGTGATTGGCAAAGGAGGTGTAGATATCTAGAAAATAGTGAAAAGAAAAACACATCTCACTACAAATTGCATTTCTGCCCTTGCAACGAAAGTAGAGTTTTTATGAAAGAGGTATTGAGCAACACAAAAGGACACTAACCTGAGCAGAAAGGCTTTTTGGCGGGTGTGTGTACGGCACATTGAGGTCTGAACTCTCTGGGGTTGTTCCTCCGCTGCTCCTTCCCTCCAGCTTCCTGAACTTCTGCTCTGCAAAGCTCGTCATACGGACCATGGCCCCAGAGCCTCCGCAGGACGAGGCGGGGCTCAGTGTGTGGGATCTGCGGATGGTGGGTGCTGTACTGGGACAGGGGCTGTCCCCACCGTCCCCCCTCCCACCCTCGGGGTTAGCCTGACCGACCCCCTCCCCTCCTCCGGGCCGGCTCCTCTCCCTCTCCCTCTCCGGCTGGTCAGGCAGCGGACAGGACCGGGTCATGGCCTCACAGTCTTGGTCAATATCTGAGTAGTCTCTCAGAGAGGAGGAGTCCTCATCCAAGCTCTGGATGTCCTCTGTCCTCACGTGGATGCCCGTGTCCACTTCATCGGTGGACAGGGAGTTGGGGTCGTGGTCGTTTGGACGAGCCTTAGCTGGTTCCAGGTCGTCTCCTGGACCGTGAGCCCCCGGAGGGTCTGACAGCTCCGCACCATGGAGGAAGAAGCCATCGTCTCCGTCCCCCGACCCGAGGCAGGCGTGAGGCCTCTCCGTGTCGTGGATAATCTTCAGCGCCTCCTCGATGCTCGGGGGGGAGGATGGGCTGATGTGGCCACTGTGGTTGCCATGGTGATCGTTGTGGCTATGGTTGCTTTCAGGGAGGACTCCATTGGAGCACCTGGAGACAGGTTTGGGTAAGTTAACTCTTGGATAATAGTGACACATGTTGACTAATTGTTCTAGTTACCCAGAGTGATAAACAGCTGGGTGTTCTTCTTATCTTTATGAATCTCCGTGCAGTTTCAACATTCGTTAAAAAAAAAATACACCCAAACACATTTTTGCTGAAAACAAATGTATATGGGTATTTACAGTAGGAGTGTTAATGTGTGTAAAAAAACAATAACATATCATAGTATTTTCAAATGTTTTGAACTTTTAAGAACAACTTAAATCAAAAAGTTGTGTGAAGCTTCATTATTCTGTGCTTATCTATACTATAAAGTTTACATACACATGAAACTATTAAAAGTTGAGGAGCAGCACCAAAAAGCCTCTTAGAGTGAACAGGCAGCTAATGTGTACTGCCTCTTGCTGGTGCAGCACGTGCTTGCATGGATAAAACCTTAAATACAGGAGAGGAAACATCCTCCCTTTGCAGTACCTGCTTTGGTTCTTGATGGAGAACGTATTGCTCCGCCCCAGGGATTTCTGGGAAGTGAACTCATCATCCTCCTCTGGTATGTGTCTGCTCTGTCCATTTACATCAACAGGCATGAGGGAGAGGTGGCGTTTCATGCTCCCTCGAGATGCATAGTGAACTTTGAACCCCAGGCCGTCACTGCTGGCAGAGCGGGTCATGCCGCCGGACGGCAGAGTGGGTTCTCCGTCCAGAGGAATCTCAAAGGAGATTCCCCGAGAGGAGGAGCTGGTGGAGGAAGGAAATGTGTTGTGAGTTTAATAAGCTTATTAATAAGTTTAATAAGGAAACAACAGACCTTTTCACATTTGTATCTAATTTGATCTGCTCTAGTTGGAGTTTGAGTACTAACCGATGTTCTTTGGGCCATGTCCCAACACAGCCATCCACGTAGGACATGGAGGTAGACCTCTTCATTATACCTGTTACAGACACAGAGGGGCTTCTTACTGGATGTGTGAAATCCATTATATCACAAGAGAACAACAAATGCTGCAGTGGAGTGCTTTAGCTTCAGGGAGAATGAAGATTAAATACGTAGGCAAAATACTGTATTGTTAAAATGTAAAGAAAAGTGTAAGGCTCAAACGTAGCATACGAGCTAGTGCATGTCTATAAATCAGCCACTAGGGGGCCTCTGATTTAAAAAACACAACAACACATTCTTCCACTGTTCTGAAGTAATGCATGTTCCTGCTAAAATACCAACTATGTCTTCTTTTAACACAAGTTTGTATGGATGGCCTCATTAAAGTGAAGATATAACTGTTTTTTCAGAAAGTTGTGTTAAAAAAAGCAGTGTGGACAAATCCACACTTTATCATTGTGACATCTATTCCCACATGATCACATAAGAAATAGTTTTGCCACTCCCCTTTAGATATGAGATATGTTACCCTGTGAAGGGATGTTCTCTGGGCTGTCAGGTCTGTCTGCATAGCTCTGTTTGACAGGACTGGACACAGGAGCCATATTTCTACAGGAGGACACAGGCTCACAGGCTGCAGAGAGAAACATACGACAGAAAATCTATATTTTTCTGCAGCCTTGAGTTCATTATTATTAATAGTTTAGCATGCATAACTGTCATAATCATTGCTGTTAACAAAGCATGCTGATTTGATCATTAACTTGCACAGTACCGTTTGGATCGAAGACTCTGGGCTGTACAAATGAGGGTTTTACCACTTCAAACCACCAGAAAAGCTCAGCCATAAACACCAGGTAGTTACTCTGCAACACACACACACACACACACACACACACACACACACACACACACACACACACACACACACACACACACACACACACACACACACACACACACACACACACACACACACACACACACACACACACACACACACACACACACACACACACACACACACACACACACACACACACACACACACACACACACACACACACACACACACACACACACACACACACACACACACACACACACACACACACACCTTTGAGGTTAATGCTGCAGTCATATGGTCGTATATGTAGTTATTTAATCATTCCATTAGCACATCTGTCACACTCCTTCTCTCAGTGTCTCTGTTAAGATGTTTAATGAGCAACAATCGTAGGATCATACAGCTTTTTGACAGCTCAAGGAGGTCATGGCCTGCAAACTGTTGCTTGGTAACAGGCTCAGGTGTGGGTGTGTTTAGTTAAATGAGTACAGTACATGTTTCATTGAGTGGTTTAATGTCAAACACATATGCTTCATGAAAACGGCCAAAACACCATCTGGGGTTTAGTTTAAATATGTCACATATGCACAGATTGATGCACAGAGCAGCGAGTGAGTAACCCGAATCTATGATAAATGCATGTTATAAACAGAACGTCTCTAGATCCCTATAAAGACTATTTCCTATGTAGGAAATATTTAGGTAGACGTGCAAAAATCTGCTTATTTACTTTCTAGAAGGAATATAAAGACAAAAAAAGATTGGGTCTCTGTTTTCGGGCCCCAGAGAGAGCTGCCTAATGGTTAAAACAACATCACTTCTGTTTTTCATATCAAAAACATGGACATGCACACACGGCCTGGTTAAGATGCAGTGCATGGGCAGGGTGTCTCTTTACTGCTCTTCACAACCATTTGTGTCCCTCTCTTCCCTCCTTTTCTACTTTTTCAATTGTAACACCACAAACTAAATATAAACAATGTAATGAATGAGAAGGAAGGGGAAATACAGAGAAAGCAGAGCACAAGTGTGAAAACTGGCTACTGTGTTTTGAAGAATGGAAAGTCCCAGTCAGCTCGGACCGTGACTTGAATTCAAATTGTTCTACCCACGCTCCCCGCATACCGTTTACCCACACTGGCTCTGCTCCTTCCAACGTTCCGACGGCACAGAGATGCTTTTAAAGTGGTACAGTCGGTATTTTATTAATTTAGAAACTAATGTGTGTAACATTGGGAGATCTCAGCCTGAGGACTGAGTAAGACAAATACACTTTTGTGATCTCTGAGGATCACAGATTTTGTTGTCTGATAAAAACAGAGGGGGAGAGAACAAGGGAGGCAGTTGGAGACGGGTCAGGACTGTGAATCTCCTCTGAGCAGAATCTGTCCTCTGTCTGAGGGGGGGTGAGGGGGGGTAATTTGGCTTGCAGCGTATGTACTAGAGAAGCACACACACACACACAGCCTGTCAAATTCATTCTAATGTGCCTGTAAAGCAATATTCACTGTAGCAAAATGATTTCTCCCAGTTCATACATCCACACAGCAATAAGCCCAACCGAGTCTGCTCACTTTCTTTATTCAACTTTTCTTTGCATGACTCATTTTTGCCTACTTGTAATCCCCCCCGCCCCTGTCCCCCCTATTCCTCCTTATTCCTCAAAACACTTTTATTTTCCTTCTTTCTTCAACTGACTCAGCATTATAAAAATAACGTTTTTCCACATCCTTCCCATACAACTCTTTTTATATATTTGAACTCAGGTCTTACCTTTATGGATGCATGTGCATAGAGCATGTCCTCCAGGCTGAAGTGGCAGCAGTGGTTGAGGTTGTTCCTGCAGAACTCCTGCACCAGCTGGAGGTTGTAGAGACTGTCAGCCAAAGACATAGTCTCCTTGAGGCAGATATCTGCTCCGCCAGGGGAGGGGTCAGACACAAACACACACGAGGGAGGGGTGGAAGCAAGGGCCAGGCAGGAAGACAAGGAAAAGATAAGGCATAGTTTACATTTAAAGAGAGACTGCCTTTCCCACTAGTATTAGCAGCAGGAGCTGATTCGAATCGCTCACAATCCTTCAAACAGTTATGACTCAAGTTTTCAAACTCCCTCTCGATGAATCATCAGGATTTGTATCCCCTGACGTTACTGTGAGGACGGCCCATGCATGTGTATAATGTTAACAAAGAGGAAACAGACAACCGAACATTACAGCAGCTGATTTCTCTGGAAATGATTTCATTTTGTACTTCTTTACTATTCTTAGAGTCAATTAAGCACAAATTAACTAGCTTCCACATCTGGTCCACATGTGTATGAGCGCCCTGTGAACCACATTCAGTCCCGAGAGTCTCAGAGTGCCGGCACGAGAGTTGTTTATCTTTGAAATAGCAGCTAGCTACTCCTCTAACGGTCCTCCGTCACACACCCCTTGTGACCAAACACAACCCAACCCAGGGCATTTATAGAAATGAGGGCGCAGGCAACTTAAGAGGAAACACAGCTTTGTTTTCCATGTCTGTCCTCAGTCCTCTCTTCTTCTCAGCGTCTTTCTTAGGTCAACACGCTTAACAATACCCTCCATTTATATAATTAAATGTATCCATAGAAAGTCAAAACATTTCCTGAAAAGGCTGCTACCATTATTTGTTTTTATTGAATTGACTTTCTTACATATTCAAAAGGCAAAAGCCCTCAGAAAATGAGTCACACTGATGATAAATATACTCTTTGTTTGAAGCCCTTTATTCAAATGGTTGAAGTCAGAGCAGAGAAGAGTATCCTTTGTGAGTTCAAGTTGAGATTGAAAGTCATTGTGGTTAGCTCATTCAATGCTATTTCTTTATGATTTCCTATTGTATATTTGGACCAAATATTTCCAGTCTGTTTACTTTTGGGGAATATCACAATAAAAAGGGCGTATAACATATTTAGGAGTTGTTCCCACCTTCCAGTCTGATGGCCTGTGGGCAGTAGAAGTGCATCAGGGCGATCAGGGCACAGCCATCTGTGTTGTCCTTCAGCAGGTTCTCCACCAGGGGGAGTGACGGAGCGCTCCTCTGCTGGGCCTGCTCCCGCCTGTAGCGAGCCTGAAACCATGGCAACGGCAGAAAGACATCACCTATATGTGTCATCGGGATGTAAACGTACAGCTGGCTCTCTGATTGTTGGTGCAAACATCTGCACACACACCTCTATCTGCATGCACCGGTGCACAGACAACTCAATCATGTAGTAGGTGTTAATTTCAAGCATAGGGTGGGCTTCAGGCTAAACTCAAATATTACAGATTAAATTCAGCATGCAAATAATGAACATCTGGATTGACTTTGTCATCTTTAATATAAATGGATAGAAAAAATGCAATTATAACATCTCAGCACTATTTTGCTCCCTTTGATTGATTCTGAGGAGTGGTTAGGTTTTTTTAGAAGGAGAAAAGGAACACAATCCAACAATTCAATTGTTGTCCACATTATACAACGTATCAACGTGAGATCTAAAGTTGAATAATTTGCGTGGGTGCATTCATGCTTTTTCTGTTCCTGTCTCTCTGGGCCTATAACAAACAGAGACAATACTGCTACATACATCTTCAAGGAATCAAGTTTACCAATTAAATCACAAGATTGGCGTCGAGTTTGCGTTTGACAAGAGATTCGATGGAAGCTTTAATTGCAGCAGCCTTCACTGTCTGACAGCGTCTCTGTCTGTGTTCGTACATCAAGCTCTTGATAACAAAATGTTGTCATTTTAATTAGATTTGGTTTATATAAACTGGTATTACATCCTTAACAAAATGTGCTTTTAATTCCTAACACAGACAATATGCTACATTAAAAAAAAGGAAAAATTGTACAATTCCGGGGTACTAGCATTAGTTTTTAAAATGTGTTAAGTGAAAAGTCTAACACAAGAGACTTTGGCTAATTCCCGGTATTCAAATGATCATGCTGCAGGACTGCTCTTCCAGGTGAAGTTTCTGACTATAGAGCTAAGTTTAAAATGGTTATTATATCATTCAATCAAATTCATAGGCATATGAAGACAGGGGGCCGGGTGGGGTAATGAGGGAGGTATCAGAGCAATGCATGATGGGGCTCAGGGCCACATGCATTGAGAGATTTGGAGGGGACAATGTGAAGGGATGAATCCTTGCAGGTTTTGGATTAGACAGAGGAGAGGTAGATGGTGGAGGTTGGTGAAGAAGAGTTCTTCAGAATGGATGGACTTACAGGTACTAATCTCCAGTACCATTTGCTAGGAGACTTGATGGTGGATGATGATTGGACGACAACAGGAGAGAGTGGGAGAGGCGTTAGGGTGACAACAAAAAAATGTTTGCTACTATACAGCTGCTGAGACGGTTGGACAACCCCTCTCTTTACTCTAGTAAAGACTGCTTTACATTTGCAAAGGCTACACAATCCTCAAGTAACTATGTCTCCCAAAGGCTCTACAAAAAAAGTCTGACTCAAAGGGTTCTTTCCTAAAACAGTGTTTGTATTTTCAACCAATGATTTTTTAGAGATGAAGGCATTTAACTAAAAAGCGTAGCCCTTGCATCATCTTACAGTATAGGAAGCTAATACAATGGGCATAGTCTCATCCAAAACATACAACACAGCCTTCCCTCTTCAGGGAGTCCATTAACTGTTTCTATAGCTAATGGTAGTGTAAATGTAAACACAGTGATTGTTGACCTTTGGTTACATTTCTCTCCTAATAAGGCTCTACAACACAATGGTTGTTAGTTTTAACTTGCTGGTATGCTAATTGGCTAATAAAAACTTGCTATTGTAAATATCAGGGGGAACACAAACATCGGGTCATTTCATAGCAATTATTCCAAGACGATAAGATATTTCTCTTTTTGTTATTGAAATCCCAGCGAAGGTGTATCATATATTGGAAACTAATAACCAGTGGACGAATGGTACCAAAAATAACCTAATTTATGAAAAGTAATACAAACCACAAGCTTATATTCACACAGAATCCACCCACAAATGCTGCACTTAGTCACAAGACCAAGACTTTTCACACAGTCCCAGAATAGACGAGATCAGATCTGAGTAGTGTCTTGTGCTCATCGATGAGTGTGTGTATGAGTGTGTGTGTGTGTTTGTAAAGGCATATGTGTGTGTGAAAGAATCTTCTCGCCAGTGAATGGACTTCTGTTGAGGCTGGTAATGCTGTGTGATGGAGCGTGCAGTAAGAAAGCAGCTGACTGACACTGAGTGTACAGCGTTTCCTCACACTTTTAAAATACCTTCTTCTTCCCTTGTTGTAACTGGTTGCCTTTCACAAAGCCAGAGAGAGTGTATATGTTAGTCCGTGTGGGCTAGCATACGTAGCATAAGCGTATGTGTATTATCAGCTCACAGGCCAATCACTTGCCGGCAGGGATCACACTTACTATACGCCTCAAAGCAAAACAATGAGTGGAAGAACATTTGCCAAGAAACTCTCACTGCAGATAAAAGCTCCTTTAAATCTAATTTAGCCACTTGTGATATCTTACAGCTCTTTAAAGAGATAACTAATAGTGATTCAAGGGGACAGCATGTGAGCATATTACAAACTGTAGTATTTAAAAAGTTTTGTCTACGATAACGTGGGTTTTTTCAGCTTCCCGTGTGGCTCTAGCAATGTCAGTCCACAAGTCAGGTCCAGATTGAAGACTGTTGTTGCCCAGAGGATGAATTCTACTGACTTTTGGTATCCTGACATTTCTTCTAGCGTCAGCATGAGATTGACATTTGTTGATTTGAGTATAACGTCTCAACAACAATTGGATGAATTGCTATGTAATTAAGTCTACAGTCTCCTGCAGGATAAGTTTTTATAACATTAGCGATCTCATTACTTTCACACACCTAGAAAGCGTTAACATGCTAACATATTAAACTAAGAAAGTAAACATTTTATTGAAAAATCTGCATTTTACCATTGTAACTGTGAGCATGTGTCCATGCTAGGCTAGCATTAGCATTGGGCCGAAAGCACCCCTGCATCTACAGTAAGGACAGCCTTCAGTAGCTAGCATGGCTGTGGACATATATTCTTGTTGATTCCAGACAAAGGTTATCACAGCAGTTAGCAGGAGATAACTTGTAACCACACAGGTTTACATGGGGATAATGGTATTGACAGCTTCAATCAGTGTTTATCTCTTTAACTTGATATTGAATGGCAGGAAGTTTACCAACCCATTTCAATTTGCCACAGTTCTATTTTTTGTTGTGTACACATGCTCGGAGTGAGATAATATGTATTTTTACACTTTTTCACCCCTTTGTCACTTCTGTTGAGCACAGACCCGAGGCGGGGGTCATGACCTCATAAGGCACTGTGCTGTGGACCTATGGGTAAGTGAGAGGAAGAGGACAGTAGCTGGCCGCTGTGTGTTTGTCCCAGCAGCCTCGTTGTGTCACATGGACCTTACATAACTCTGAAGCCTGCAGGATGACAACACTGCCTCTGTCTGTCACTGACTCTCTTTAGCTACAGCTGGCAGAGTTCCTAAGTGTCTCTCTGCATGTCTCCCCCTCTGCTGTCATTTCTCCCATTCCCCTCTCTCTGATTTTCCCTTTTCTTCTCACTCTGTTTCATATTTATTTGTCTCTTCTAGCAGCGACTCTTGCCAACATTTCTCTACAGCCAGTCTGAGACTGAGCTCATCTGTTCCTCTGATTTACAGAGCTCTGTGTTCTGCGCTGTATGTGTGTGTTGACTTAAACCTGTGCTACTGTCTATAAGTAAAATAGGAAACAATCAAAATCTAATATCAACAGACGGGTGATTTACTGTAAGTCTCCTATCAACTTGACAAGAGGCAAGTTTAAGAATCAGACAATACATCAAATAAGATGCAGACATGAATGATTACAAGTCATGTTTATGTTTGTATTGCTGTTTCTGAAGGAATAGCTTGGGGAAATATACTTGTTAGCTCTCTTGCTGAGGGATAAATTAGAAGACTCATATTCTATAGCCGAGGGATTAGGGCGCATACCACATGGGACACTGCCCTGAGAAGGAAGTCTCTGGTTCATTTCTCTGCAGGCTCGAACATTTGCTGCATGTCATGCATCTACAGTACTCTCTTTTCCTTTCTCATTCCAAAAAAGCATGAAATTACCAAAATTGATGAAAAATAACATACTGTAGCTCACAAATGATAATGCTGTATTTTCTGCGTTGTATTTGCACACTCACAACCCAACCACAACATTTGGCAGCAGTGACTTCCAAAGTCCTCTAATGATTTAGAGGACATTACATTTAGCTTATTGTGCAAGTTAAACTAAACAGATAATAAGTGCTAATTTGTGAGCTTTAGAGAAGCTGATAGGATGATTTCGGATAGCTAGCTGTTTCCCTTGTTTGGAGTCTTTATACTAGGCTTAAGAAAAATGTTGGAATTTCCCTAAAACACAATGTTATTTCACGGTTTGTGTAAGTATGTGTTCTTACTTTGTTGGTTGTTGAGTTTGACTCCTGAATGGAAGCTTCTCTCAGCTTTTGTTCTTCGACAAGTATGTCCCTTAAGTATTCAGTCACCTGGAGAAAGACAGAGACAGGCAGACAGACAGGAGGGCAGAGATCAAGGTCACATTTCAGACACTGAGAGACTGAATGGGCGAGTCTGTGGTGGAGAGGGGAAACTTGAACATGAGAACAAGAGGCTCCACACATAGAGATGTCCAGATCCGATCACGTGATTGGGGATCGGAGCCGATCACGTGATTTTCAAAAGATCGGAATCGGGAGAAAAAAATCGGGGATCGGGATTTTTTTCTTTTTTTTCTTTTTTGTATTCAATGTTACAAAACAAAAATGACCATGTTCAAGTCTTAAAGTCATCCTGAGGCCTTAGTTTTGGTTTTAAATTACACAACATCATGTACGTGTTGCTTCTTTGGGGCTTGTTTTCATAGACCTGGTTGCTTATTTCTACGAGTACTGATAAGCTTTATTTTGTTTTGATCCAATGCTGCACAACTGAACTGATCCAATGCTGCTGTGAAAAAAAGAAGCTATATCAATGTTGGATAGAATATACAATTTAAATTAAAATAACCTTAAGGGACAACTTGAATGCTTTTTTTCTTTTTTTTCTCTTAATGCATTGCATAAAGGTCGGATCGGGGAAAAATCTGTATCGGCAAATTGTCAAAATCAAATTAACGGAATCGGATCGGGGGCAAAAAAAGGCGATCGGGACATCCCTATCCACACATCAAAGAAAAACATTTCACCACCAAACCTGCCTATTAGCCACCAATGCTAAATATCACTGTAACCTGATACTCAAGTCCAAAGTAGAACAAACTAAAAAGATTACTCTATAAAGTATTGTAAAGTCCCCTTTTGACGATAACTGCTTTACTGTCTTCAATGGTTCTGAACAAACAGTGATGTAACATTTTGGCATGCAGTACTGTACACACATTTTTTATTATTCGAACCATGGCGTGCTACGTTTCAGTGCTGAACAGAGAGAAAATCGCCCATGTGTTGTTTTTTTTTTTAAATGTGTGTGTCTGTAGATGAATCTTGCCTGTGTATCTGTGGACTGGAAAAGAGAACAGCAAGCACATGAGCTTATTCAAGAAAGAATCTCAGTGACTATTGTACATTTCATTGATTCATTCATGCCATGCTGGTGCATATTTCATTATTTTACACAAAGTACAATTTAGTCAACATTATGTTTGAAGAAAAACGGTGAAAAGCAAAATCAGTGAAAGCAATTTGAAGTGACTAAATAATCTGTAAAATGATGAAGTAAAGTAAAAATGCAATCAATGAGACTTAACTAAGGCCCTCTTAAAGCTTTACAGCCCAGTCCAGGTCTGACTTTAACCTCTATATCCTGCTTTAGCAAACCACAGGACTTCGGTTTAGTCAGTTATCTTCCTCTAATCTCTCTGGCAGGATTACTTGTTGTTAGTCTTTCATCTAGTTCCCTTGCAAACATGACATTTTGAACCAGCGCTGACACACTTTCCAGCACCGCTCGTGTCTTCCTTATCCGTTGTCAAACAAAGAACTGTGTGTCGTATTTTAAAAGGCTTAAGAAAGTGTACAGCCGTTTCCCTCTGAAATGAGAAAGCACATGTCCTTGTGGTTTTATGAGCACACAACATGATCCTCGGTGAGTGTGTACCTTGTTGATCCAGGTGGCGATAGCGTCCTCTGTGTCATACGGCAGCTCCTGAATGTGTCCGTCACCGTGTGAGAGGTCGGCGGAGGAGTACCTGTTGATGCACGACATCACCCTCTCCACACTCACCATCTCCACAGTGTACGCCATCATCAGGGTATCAATGAGGGCCAGGTGGGAACTCTGTAAAGACATTAGGACATTGCGAGGATTAATGTACAATTATTTTCGAAAGCATCAAACTTACAATTAAAGGCCAAACATTATGTTTCCATATTGTGATTATTTGTGCATCACTTTGACTATGGAGCAACACTTTCTATTTTTGAGTTGCCTAAAACCTTTCCTTAAATAAAAGATCATCAGTTGTGTTCTCTTAAAAAAAAAAGAAGAAGGATTTAACCTTTTGCATACAGCTGCAAAAACCATCCAAAAACCATCTAAAGGACAACAATTAGAATTTTACAACACACATTTAATAAATGTCACATCTCCTCATTTTGTAACAATCCAACATTTACACTCCACCTCCCTTTCCCGGAGTGTTTCCAACTATTAATCATGAAGTAATTTCTTGTGAAATCAAATTCCCGACACACTGTTGGAAAAGGGGAAAGGATTAGAGTTGGGAAATATGACGTGATATTCTGTGTACAGGAATAAAAATGTACTCAAACTGGGACAATGCGCTCCAGAATCTTAAAGGTCCCATGTCATGTAAACGGTCTGCAGAGTCAAAACCCTCAAAGTACACCCTGCAGCGAGTAAAACTCTAACACAGAAAATACCTCCCCAAAACGCCTCGTTGGAGATACGTCACTGTCCATTGATTCTTCCGGGTAACTCATGATGTCATGCGTTTCCCGGAACCAAATGGACCAATCCGTGGAGCCGTTACGTTACGTACGTGGAGCCGTTACGTTAAGCCCCCGCTGATTGGTCCAAATTGACCAATCCACGGACTTCCTCACACACACTCTCAGTGCAGGCAGCTCTGCTGATCTCTCCTCCCTGGCTGCAGGCTGATAACAGACAGTTGGGATCGCGGCGAAATTCTCACAGCGTTTATCAACCTATAAACCTTTTTCTTACTCAATATCAAGCCACACTTATTGTTTTTACTTCGGCTGTGACTTTGTGTGTGCTCAGGGTGAGTTTGGCTGTGTTTCGCTGTGTATCGCTAAACAAGGGAACCACACCTCCACGGAGCTCAGCGCGATTCACAACGTCACAGGGAGGGTGGGGGCTGGAGCTATTGGAGCTACAACGAGCCGTTAAAGGCAGAGAGTGAAATTCAGTGAATACACGTAGTTTACAGAGATGCTGTATGAGAAACCAAAGTGATTTTGGAAAATCTATTCTAGTAGACCTCAACAATGGAATTATGATCAGTGGAAATGGCCATGAAATGGGACCTTTAACTCCAAAGACCCCCAGAGCCAGTAACAAATACAAAATCTCAATTGATTTCAATTTTAATCAAATTGTCTTTCCTTCCTCTGTGTAGATTGCACACGTTTGTTTGTTTGTTTGTTTGTTTGCCCTAGATTATTATCAGTCCTACAACTCCTAAAAATCTATGATGCTCCAAACCTCCCAACTCTTGTCTTGGGATTTTAACTGAGGCAGCTTTGTGGACATCAGGAAGTTCCTGAGATTTCAGCTAAATAGGATCCTTTGAAGTTTATCTTTAGAGAATCAAAGTTGCTGAAAGCTATCTGTCCAAAAGTCGATTCTTTTTTTCCCATGTCCCTTTAGGGGCTCTGTATGTTTCCGTGGGAGACTAAAACGTTTTACACACACAAGTTCTGTTGTAGAACAAGTTTGATGCCATGTTGTCGTGTGGCATCTGAACATACATTTAATTCTGCTATTCGTCATTGTGATTGCATGATTAAGATATTATAATAATAAGAAAATTCTAACACTAGGTTAACAGCAAATTAGTGCAACAATATCTGGATCATATGATAACAATGTATTTTTCATGTTTCGGTGTAGATCTTTCTTCATTTTCTAATGTTTTCTTCATTTTAGGTGAGGTAAGCTCTCAGGCCCAACAGAGTACAACCCGTCGGAATCACACTCCTAACCGTCTGTACATAGCACTACTTTTATAGCGCACAAATTACCTAATGGCCTACCAGTCCTCAACACCTACAGCACACAAAGCTTGACATTCTGCTAGCCTTTCTGATCCCATTCCAGACCGGTCAGACCTCTCCTTCCCTTTCCTGTCATACCACCAGGTCAGCTCAAAAACATCTACACTCTCTGTGTGTGTGTGTGTGTGTGTGTGTGTGTGTGTGTGTGTGTGTGTGTGTGTGTGTGTGTGTGTGTGTGTGTGTGTGTGTGTGTGTGTGTGTGTGTGTGTGTGTGTGTGTGTGTGTGTGTGTGTGTGTGTGTGTGTGTGTGTGTGTGTGTGTGTGTGTGTGTGTGTGTGTGTGTGTGTGTGTGTGTGTGTGTGTGTGCGTGCGTGCGTGCCTGTGTGTGTGTGTGCAACCTTAATAAACATACACCTAATGTTAGGAGCTCCAGGTGACTCATACAAACACACACAAACAAGCAGTGAGATTTCTCCCATACTGTCAAGCACAGGCGACTATTCATAAACACAGAGCCTCCTGTAACAGCAAGAGTGACCACGTTTTTCCCAAAGAAACCAGCAACAGATCCAGATTTACAACTCTGGACTGCTGCTGGTGCTCTACATCTGCCCAGAGTACAGAGGAAATATGGCTGTAAGACACAAACTTCTTATGGAAATAAGTGCGGAGAAAAAGAAGTAACTGGACCTATGTGTTATCTGATGTTCTTCATCATTAAATCTAGTGGATTTTACCAAAGGAATAATAGCTAAACAATCTTATTGTAAACTACAGTTGTTTGTAGACGCTGAAACAGTGCTGACGTGTGTATAACGATACATGCTGGTGGACAAACAGTTTGTTATATTGAATGCTTCAGCTGTAGCGTGTTAAATGGGTAAACATGATTGTTTGGATTGCAGGCTGACACTGTCTAAGAAACAGTCTGCACACAGTTTGTTCCTGCATCTTCAGGATATTGGCAGATTTTTGACATTGCATGCATTCTCCTCCGAGGGTACAGTAGCCGGTCTGGCTGACAGATGGACAGAGAGAGAGAGAGAGAGAGAGAGAGAGAGAGAGAGAGAGAGAGGCCCAAGCAGGGTGAGACAGGCAGAGGGTGAGACAGACAGATAGAAGGAGACAGAGAGAGAGAGAGAAAGAGGCAGACAGACGGTGAGACAGACACAGAGAGGGGGAGAGACAGACAGAGAGAGAGAGGCAGACAGAGGGTGAGACAGATAGAAGGAGACAGATAGAAGGAGAGAGAGAGAGAGAGAGAGAGAGAGGCCCAAGCAGGGTGAGACAGGCAGAGGGTGAGACAGACAGATAGAAGGAGACAGAGAGAGAGAGAGACAGAGGCAGACAGAGGGTGAGACAGACACAGAGAGGGGGAGAGACAGACAGAGAGAGAGAGAGAGAGGCAGACAGAGGGTGAGACAGATAGAAGGAGAGACAGATAGAAGGAGAGAGAGAGAGAGAGAGAGAGAGAGAGAGAGAGAGAGAGAGAGAGGCCCAAGCAGCTTACACTGGAGCTGCAGATCCAGAAACCTAAATTTTCATGATCACACTGAGCTTTTGCTGTGATTGAAGGTTTTCTGAATTAATTTGCATAAACCGCACTAAATCTTTAATATTGTTAAGAAGCTTATTGAGGTGTGAGTTTTCAGAATATTGGGGGAGGAAGCCACTTTCATTAAAATGGTAATGACAAATCAAGTGTTCATTTATGTTTCATTACGATTTCTGTAAATGAACAGCTGCTTCAAAACATGGACCAATTTCGAATGCCTATATTGTTAATTGTGTACATCTTCAAAGGGACTGTACTAAAATGATAAAGGGTTTTCAAAAAGTATTTTAGAGTTGTGGTAAAATATTAAAATAATTGAATATTTACAGCATATTGCTCTCTATAAAACCACAACTTGTAATTTTTTACATTTCATGCAGAGATGAAAAAAACAAGATTGTTAAAAGTGAAACATCGTGTTCAGCCCCCGACAGTTCCAATTCATATTCATACAATCCCTAGGTACAAAAGAATGTCTTATTGTTCACATTATTAATGTGTAAGATTGAGAGCTAGACTTTTTTTTGTTTTACCAGGTTATTGTTCGTCACCGTGTTGTATATGTTTGTCTGCGTCACTGTTCTCTCACTGCTTCTCATAGGACAATGTATTGAGAACTAAAGTGCATGTGTGTGTGTACATATGGGTGTGTGAACGAGACAGAGAAGGAGACAGACTGAGTATGTGGTGCCACTGCTCTCATATCCAAAGGAAAAAAGGCGACTGTTGACACTATAACAAGCCATGTGCTGTCTATTATCCCTTCAGAAAGACCTTTGGTGTGTGTGTGTGTGTGTGTGTGTGTGTGTGTGTGTGTGTGTGTGTGTGTGTGTGTGTGTGTGTGTGTGTGTGTGTGTGTGTGTGTGTGTGTGTGTGTGTGTGTGTGTGTGTGTGTGTGTGTGTGTGTGTGTGTGTGTGTGTGTAAGTGTGTGCAAATCTAAACCCCTCACAGTGACAGACGCCCCTTATAAGGCTGTGGAAATGGCAGATACTGGTCATAAAGAGTGGCAAAGAGCTGCAGTGCTCTCTAACAGAAGCATCAGCATTCATCCTCACTGCTGTTGTATTGCTGTGTGTGTGTGTGTGTGTGTGTGTGTGTGTGTGTGTGTGTGTGTGTGTGTGTGTGTGTGTGTGTGTGTGTGTGTGTGTGTGTGTGTGTGTGTGTGTGTGTGGTCCTTGATCAAAGGCATCTATAGGAAAGCACAACACAGCTGAGCAAACAGATAATCAAAGTAACCTCTTTCTCCACAAAGTGTCTGTTCAGCGCAGGTACGCACTCAGACAAATCTGAGCTCCGCAAGTGTTTTTATTTGACAACTTAACACCTACATGTCTGTCTCTATTAAGATGTTAGTGTGTTTGCCATTAGATCTAATGTCCACTCTTGCTATCTTTCTCACCCACATGCATTAAACACTCCAAATCTCTCAGCGCTATTGAGCAGGAGGCTTTTAGTCGAGGGTACACGCCCCTCTGCAGGAAAATGTAATTACCGCTACGGCTCCCTCTCCTCCGCCACACTTGTCTTTGCATTTCAACCCTCAGAGGGCATGGTGTGTGAAATTATAAAAAGGTCGGCGAGGAACAGGAAAGTACAACTAGAAAAAGACACACAGGTGCTGAGCACACTGCAGGAGGTCTGACAGCCCTTTGGAGGTGTGTGTTGTGTGTGTGGGCTCTCATTTGTGCACCAGACGTGCATTGCCTCAATGTGAGACCCCACCCTCCACTGTGCTGCAGTACTGCACATCACGTCTTCCTCCTTTCCTCAAACCCTCCCTGCTTTCCTTTCCTCCTTCTCTTCTCGTCCTCTCCTAGTCGTCTCCCTTTTCTCTCCCCCATATTCCTGATGGCCATATTAACACTGGGGCTTTTCCACTGTTTCTCTGGCACACGCATGAGGCCTCGTCTGCCAAAAAGGAAATACCTTCCTTCTTCTCTCTGTCTTTCCTTCTTGCCTTTCCAAAGCTTTTCCCTATTTCCCCCTTTCCATTCATCCTACTGCAGATTTCCACTCCTCTCTTGCTCTACTTTCCTGCTTCCTCCTGAATTGCAGCCAATTGGCCGCCGCTAAACTCCATATTTTCCCTCCTTCTCTCTATGTATCCATTCACCCTCTGATAGACTGCCACACTCCTCCTCCTCCCTTTCGTCTCTCACTGAGTTATTATTCTGTTGCACAGTATTTGGAAAACCATGAGGTCATCATTTTTCTTCAAAGATATACCATAACCCAAAATGAAAAGCCTGGACTTTTAGCGTGACCGTAATTATCCTGCTGAGTCCACAAATACACACAGAGGCAGTCCCTCCACCGAACCAATCAGATGATTTCAGAAGGGCACAGAGCCACATTAAGGACGAGTAGATTAACAAAATTGCCAGGCGGTGTTACACAAATGAAGGTCAATAGTCGACTGGCTACAGGCTCCATTTGTCTTCTTAAAACTGTCACTAAAACTCTAAATCACCGGCCCTGCACAGTGAGACAAAGAGAGACGAATGTTTGAAATTGAAAGGTGATGAAGGACATTAAGTGCTGCTTTTAATCGGCGTCCATCATTCCCACCTTCATGACAACCTCAATCGATGAGTGGAGTAGTGAGCGCAATCAACCGTAAACATAAAAACGCACTCTTGACTTTAAATCATCCTCTCAAGCTGTAATAAGAGAACACAAGCAGAGGGCAAATGAAATACTGGCTACATCAGAGAGAGAGAAACGGTGACATGTTTGTAATCTTCTATTAGAGATAATAAACTTTAATCTAATCCAAAAAGATAAGAGTTTAAAGGAGACAGAGGTAGGGGCTAGGAGAGGAAAATAAGACAATGAGAAGAAGAGGGATATGGAGAGAGGAAGGTGTCAAACAAAGAGTTGAAGAAAGAAATAGTAAGACAGACAGAGTGAGAGCAGGAGGGGGAGGGGGGGGGGAAAGAGGGTGCACTGCAATGCAGACACCTTTGGCTGTCAGCAGAAGTACCCGGACTCCAGCCATGTGTGTGCTAGCAGTGGGTATGGATCTGCAGCCAGACTCAAACAACATAACAAATCTATTTCCCTGTAATCATGTTCAGTAAATAATGGCAATTTTATGATTTAAACCCAAAACAATTAGCTAATTAGGCAATCAAAACAAATCTATCAATGTCATGATAATATCTGGATTCATTTATCAGGCGAAAATGCTCAAAAATGTGCTCTGAAAGCCTCCCCGATGAGCGGATATTTCATTTAAACTGAACATCTTTGTGTTTTGGACCCGTTTTGACCAAATTAGCAATATGTGTGCATTACTTTGGCCATTGTCTTTGTCTCCTGCAAACAAATCTACTCTGATATTCAAAAAAAGAATACATTTTAAAATCAATAATTTAAATAATAGCATGTTGCAGTCCTTTTATGTTCGTCCATTCATTGCTGCACACAGTATTGACAACATACTACCAGAGTATCTCTAAGGGATGTTTGCCAGGAACTGTCTAATAACACACAGAGCGAACAGTGAGTAATGGGTTGCTATAGGAAACCCGTCATTAGCGGTTGTTTTTCCCCCAAACGGGACAGATCTTGGAGGACAGTCAAACAGTCGGACACATGTAGCCGTGCATGTAAACACACTATCATATAACTTACTCACTCCCCATGAAAGAAGACACAGCAAAACACACAGTAACATTCACTGTTTTTATATCTATATATCTGCTTTTTTTCTCTGTTTCATGTCTTTTTCACGATTTTATAGACAATTAGGGAAAATAAATCCTTAGCTGTAGCCCTGGTTCATATTCTTGTGTGTGTGAGCCTATGTGTGAATTTACGGGACAGAACAGATGGAGCTGTAAATGCAGGGATCCCATTTCCCACATCTTATCACCACGGTTACTAACATATATGCATGTTTAAGTGTGAACCATAAGAAGAAAAAAGAAAAAAACTAAATTAGACTGTACTGTAAAATGTAAAACCCGCAGAAAGATGAGGATGTTTTCAGTCTTGTACTGAGCTATCTCTCACCATGTGTATGGGCGTGCTGGTCAGGTCTCTCTCTGTGACCAGGCGGTCCTGGTCAGTGACGTACAGGCCTTTCTGAGCCAGGGCCTGGATGACAGCGTTGTGTCCCAGTAACGGTTTGACAGCATCACTGCGGAGGATAAGGCTCCCCGCCCGGCAGTAGAGCTCAGCGGACTGCAGCAGGCAGGCCACCGGAGGCTTCAGGTGCTCCTGCTTGTACTGGTCCCTGTAGAGAGGCTCCACCAGGTCCTCTGGGACTGCGTCTGAGCGGAGAGAAGAGAAACAGAGAGGATTAGGGTTAGATTTACAATACGACTCGAATGATAAATGATCATCCGATGGGATAAGTCATATTATTCGGTACTATTCCAATAATAGAATTTAAATTGATACACTTTGGCCGTAAATCTGAGTTATATTTTATTGACCTAACAACCGCAGCTAAACACTCCAATAGAAAATGACAGCAGGATTGCAATTTACAATATACGTTTTTTGTTGTCATAAATAAATAAAGAGTTTAAACTGTTCTTTGTTTTTGTGGTGTAAACAGTTGCTATGTCAGTTCGATTTGGTTAGGTACAGTGGAATAATAACTACATTATCTTCACTTCAGGTGACCATTAACTACTGGTTATGAACTTCTTTTTTAAAACACTAAATTGTGAATTGAACCATATAGTGCATCCCTTATAAAGCTGATTCTATTTCCATTAAGCTTCTTCTTTTCTCCAGCTCCATTGCTGCTCAGACAGCATCCACAAAGAACCCAACAATGAATGCATGGAGGCGATAAAAAAGCCACTATTCTTTCTATATTTGACTGTCTCTGTTGTTGTTGCTATGGCTCCCTCACACTGTAGCTCAGAGCCTCGCCTTCGTGGTCGCACCCAGCTTTTGCACACAAATAATCACACACAAACACACCGAAAACATGGTTTGCACCACAAAACCTCCTGACCATGAGCGGAGAAAAGTATATTTTAGAGCGAAATGAGTTCAGTTAGAGGTGAGACAGTTTCCACGGAGAGATTTCACCATCATCATGTGTGTACCTGTTGGAGGTTCTCCCTGAAGATACATGTCTTGTGAGCACAGAGTGTTTTTTCTGTGTGTGTGTGTGTGTGTGTGTGTGTGTGTGTGTGTGTGTGTGTGACCTCATCCAGTAAATCTGATTTGAAGAAAATAGCCCCACACACACACACACACACACACACACACACACACACACACACACACACACACACACACACACACACACACACACACACACACACACACACACACACACACACACACACACACACACACACACACACACACACACACACACACACACACACACACACACACACACACACACACACACACACACACACACACACACTGTCTTTATGTGTTGTTGTCAACCACATGTTGTGACTCAGAGTAGTAGTATCCTAGTCGCCAGTCTGTCATTAAATTACATATGAATTGTATCTATTATTAGATAATACCATTGTATAGGAATTTGTGTGTATGTCTGTGTGTGTTTGTGTGTGTGTGGTGACACACTTTTACGGCAGTGCGTGCTTCAGTATGTGTACTCCTGGTGTGTGGGGTCATTTCCTTTCTGCCTTTCTGTGAATCACCCTGAAGGAAACAAAGGAATGAAGGAATCCATCTTAGAGGTATAGCTTTACGCTCTTCAATTTTCCGAAATAACAACACTTTAGAGGTGAAAAAAAGCTCGACAAAACAACCTCATAAAATTAAATATTTAAAGCTTAAAATCCATTAAGCTTGTGATCAAACTATGGCAGTTTTTCAACGGCTGTGGTCAGAGTCCTACCACTTCCCAGCGCTGTTTGATGAAAGAGATATTTAAAGCAACAGGAAGATGTTTAACCACATCAACTTCTGCTTCATAACAAGCCCTCATATGTCTATTCACAAATATTAAATCAATCCAACTTTTGTCAGATTGTCTATAAAGCTGATTAATGGATCTGTACTTAAAGAAGCTTCTGATAATATAATGTGCCACGAAGTGAAGTAATTATGTTTATGTTGTTAGAAATGGTAAGTTACAGTACCCTCTATGGAGGGCAATCACTCTCCCAAAGACACAAGCTTTTTTTCAGATAATGGCAGTTAACACTTGATCAATCAAACTACATTAAAGCTTCAAGGTTAATCAAATCCTTTAAAATGACTAAATAGAACAGCGGGCTACAATGGCACACATAGCAAGTTTTTTCGAGTTCAATACAAATCTGCCTCGTCAAGTAAAAGCCCTCTCCTTTGTGTTGGCCATCAAAGAGGAAACAGACAGGAAGTAGCTGCCACAGGAAGTCCAGGCACGGAGAAGACTGGAGACCCCTGGGATCACAGCTCAGCACAACGTCACGGGCAGCACTGTTTATCTCTGCTCCAAACAAATTCAGTTAGCGATATGGGTTGCTACTCTGTAACAATTTATTACGTTTCTACAGAGATTGGATTTGAGTTAATTAGCTTTGTCTTATGTGTTGTTGGGCCATTGTTTTTGCTCAATGTTCATGTGATATCCCACTTTTTACAATTTGTTATCACAAGATGAACCTGATGATACAAAATTCTTGCTGCAGTAACAGATTTTTTGGTGATGCGGCTGCAGCGGAAAGAGCTGTGATCTTAACACTGACAAATGATCAGAGTTTAAACTAATATGGCTAACTTGTTCAACTGTTCACAATAACACAACCAGCAGTTACAGATCAACATTCATTTGGAGTAGTTATTCTTATCAACCAATGAATGTTTGTCCAAAATGAACTCTCCTTAAAGCTCTTTTTTTGGTCTCTAGCAACAACTGATTGAACTATCTTGCAATTTAGCTGCTAATGATCCACTTTACTGACCAATTAGCTGGTATACAAGCCTCTCTGTCACTTGGTGCTGGGAAGGTAGCGTACTGTACAGTCGGCTTTTACAACTGCAGTCTAAACAACTATATAAGAGCGTTGAGGTTGAACAAACGCTTTCTGCTATCTGAGCTACGTTGGATGCTAACGTAGGTTACAAACTATCTCTCATAGAATTGTACTACATGATAGCTGGTGGCAAAAATGCACTGGATATCGTGATAATGTTTATTTATTTTCCTACTGTCTTAGTCAGTAGACATCATTTGAAGCAGTGTAACCTCAAAGCACAAAGTCATGAAAGTCACTGCACAGCTGTTAGATGATCAAAACCTAAAAGTTTAGTATGCATTTTTACATTTAAGCCAATCACTATTTGATTTAATTGTAATAATCCTTCCCTCTATAGCTCAAGAGGAAAACCAGTATTCTTTCCACCATGGCAGGAGAGGGAATACTCGCTTTGCTCCTCATGTTTTGTTTTAGTTGTTTTATGTTATACTGATGGAGAATTGCACATTCAGTCATCTAATGGCCTCTTCTGAAAGAGCGAATGAAAGGCTAGTGTTGGTGACCTGTGGCGCTGGTTACATCACTGCTGAGATCTGAGTAACAGACGAGTCCAGATAAAATCATCGCTGCGTCTTTGCTGCAGCTGATTATGTGATATAACCATTTGGTGTAAACTCACAATTCAGATTGGGTTAAAACTACATTACATTGCATTTAGCTGACGCTTTTATCCAAAGCGACTTACAATAAGTACATTTGACCAGGAAGATACAACCTTGAAGAAAACAGAATCATATAAGTACATCAGGTTTCATAGAGCCAAACATTTCAAGTGCTACTCGACTGGCTTTAGATAAACCAGTCCTTTATTAGTATTTAAGTGCTCTCTTAGCAGTTCTTTGTTAGTAATTCTATCGCTCGAAGTGGAGTCGGGTTAAAACTACAAATGATAACCACATATTGCTGTTAAGTGCCTTTATATTAAACCATGGCTAAGGTAAACAAATGCAAGACAGTGAGTGAGCTTAGTCCCAAAATAAAAAAGATAAGAGCTGTCCATAGATTGATTCTTAAAGCCTGAAAAAGCTGTTTTCACACATCAATGGGGAAGTTTGTCTTTACCCACTTAAAGGTCCCATGACATGGCCATTTCTACTGATCATAATTCCATTGTTGAGGTCTACTGGAATAGATTTCCAAACTCACATTGGTTTCTCATACAGCATCTCTGTATAGTATGTGTATTCACTCTCTGTCCTAAACGGCTTGTTGGAGCTCCTGCCTGGGGCAGCATACAGGTATTTTCTGTGTTAGAGTTTTACTCGCTACAGGGTGTACTTTGAGGGTTTTGACTCTGCACACCGTTTACATTCAGAAAAAGCTTCATAACACACAAGGGGACGGGTAATAACCAGAAAAGCATGAGATGAGACCTTTATCATGTGATTGTTTGGAGGCCAGTCGTGATACAATATACAACGTTAAACCTCCAGCACACATACACACGCATAAACAAAAACAAATAGAGAATGGCTTAGAGGCATCTTTTGTCCTTTAGTTAAACTTCTGAACTGAATATTGCATATTCATAGATTTTAGATTTGTTTAGATAAGAGAAAGCGAGTAGATGTAATTCTAACAGTGTTGAACACTTACATTTGACTTTGTATGGAAAATCTGGCACACAAAACTTAAAGCAGAGTAGTTTTAAAACGTGTTTGGTGGGAACTTTAACATGACTTGATTACATGAGGTCAGCCATTAAGCACCGTTGTTAAAATCTGAGAAGCCCTTTGGTTCTGATGCCAGCATAAGACACATCAAGACAAAAATGTGGAGTCAGTAAAGCTTTGACATTCATTACACACCCACTCACCACTATCAGACTACATCTTCACAAAGCATCTTAAAAGCCATCTGTTTTCTTTGTCCTTCTTTTGATTCCAAACCTTTTACTCTGCGGGTTGTACATTTAACTGTGTTGCTTGTTTGTATATAGTGTCTTCTCTGCCCTTCTACTGTAAACCATTTTGATATATAAGTTTCCATATTAGTATTTCCTACTGCACACTGCATCTGTGGTCAGCACAACTGGGCTTATCCAATCCATCTCTCTGAAGTTTCAGTACAAACTTGCAGCTGATGAGAAAGTTGTTACATCCGAGCGCCACCAAATTCAAATCATCGCTCATCTGTCCAAACTAGGCCAAACAAGGCTGTGAGGACTGGTTATGAATTGGGCCACAGTTCTGGGAGCTGAAACTGTGTCACTACTGGGATGAGAATAAAAGGCGGCAGCAGTTTGCAGGTCTTGTTGAACTACATCATGTTGCTGTCCTCTACCTTGTGTGTCCCTCCAACATGTCATGCTCTCTGTGAGTCATGTGCAGCTCTATTTGGCGCTCACTGTTGGATCAATGGGTGTGATTCAGCGGTCTGTCTTTTGATCTCTCTCTTTCTAGGTTTGTCTGTGTGGTTTCTAGGTTTGTCTGTCCGTGTGGTGACCACTTAGAGACTCACAGGGCTGTACATGGAGGAGCAGCTGTTTAAATCATTCATTAGCAGGAATAAACCTCTGGGCTGAGAGCAGGCTGCAGTCTTTATGAGGACAGACCGCTAAAGTACACTGAGGACAGATACAGGCCAGAGATCGGATACATGTCACGTATGAAGAATAATTACTGACACACATATCTATATAACTGGCTATTATACTGTGCGTACAAGGGAATTTAGTAGAGATTAAACAATTACTCAATTGGTTCACCCACACTTAACGGTTTGGCAACCTTTTAAAAAATCCATTTTAGATCAAGATTTGAGTTTTAAATGTTTAGCCAGCCACAACATTTGAGATACAACATTAGGAACATGTGATGAAGATTATTGACTATATTCTGATGTGGCAAAATGCACAAGATAAACCACTTTAGAAATGTTTGTAGAACATATGATTATTCCCATCTCCTGATTCTCTTGTTGCTTTTCGTCGAATGTGATAGTAAACCAAATGTCTGAGAATGTTGGTTACTAAAAATAAACATATCTAATGCATCACTGAGGGCTCTAAAAAAGCATTCATCAACATCTTGATTACGATTTTGCTGCAAGTAAAAAAAACAAGTTAATTTTTTATTCCAGAAGCCATTAGATATACACCCAGAGCCAGTGTGTTTAATCTGTCTGTAGAATAACAAAGCATTTACACCAGTTGACATAATGTGTATTTGTATTTCTGAACACCATTCACCATTTCTTTCATATGTCATAGGATAATGTTTTTTTTCGGCTGCATTTTATAGTAGTGAATGGATGTTTATGTGCCTTTTGTTTGCAAACTTGATTTCCTTAAAATGAATTAAATTGTAAGACATATTTGAGTGAAGCTACGACACAGATCATCAAACAGTACATCTCTTTAGTAAGAGTGTTATATAATAGCTTTACTCTCACTTATGGTGGGAATAATTAGCATAATTCAAGCAACAGGTTAGATCAATGTCACTTTGACATGAGCAGTGATATGACCTCTCACCCCCGGGTAGATACATGGAAAGAAAAAGGCAGAAATGCACGTAAAAGGCCTAAAATACTTTTACTTAAGTTTGAAGTATGTCACTACAAGGATAAAGAGGACATCTTGTTTTTAAATGTTATGAATTGTCCTTGGGTGTTATGAAAGGCTCCTCCAAATAAAATGTATTATCATTATTTTTTTAGTGACCATTTTCTTCAATTGCTGCTATTTCACAGGATATGCAGATATGGCAAGTGTTTCTATTTATAATAACAAGGAGGAAACATCAAGAAGTGTAATTGGGTTTGTCTGACAGTGAGTGTCTGATTACAAGCTGCTGTTTACTAAATATTCCCCCTGGTCCAACACGACATCAGTCCACATTATAACACATGCTAGATGATGATCTCCACAATGTTTTCCACTCATTTAATCCCGAGATGACAACGATTAAAGAGGCGCCACCTACCCGAGCCGAACGCCTTGGCCACCAGCCACGTCAGGCTGCAGGAGATCTTGGCCCTGGTGAAGTCGTAGTGATCGAAGCTCTTGATGGCAGGGACGATGAAGGTCCTCCTCATCCCTCTGTCATCTGTCGCATCTCCCATCTTCTCTCTCTCTCTGGAGCCCTGCTACACTGTAGGATCAGTCAGCCAGAGGAATTCGTCCTGACTGCGGATGACATCCCGTCCAGAGGAATTCAATGCAGCAAAAATTTCCCCTTCAGCTGACAAAAATGGAAGAAAAAAAAACTTTGAGCGTGGCCTGGGTTGGAGATCACGACGAGTTTTGGGGCGCTCCTCGTTTACAGCAGCACCATCCCCAGTTTAGAAGATATTTAGACAGCACGGCGCAGTTTAGCAGCAGGATTTCTCAAGATTTCCCCCATTCCCTGACGTTTTTCTCCTCAGATTGTCCGAAATAACGGAGCAGCTGTGCGTCAAAGGAGGAGAGCTACAGACCAACACCAGTGGACAGTTTCACACAGGAACTAACCACGCTGTTAGTCTCCATGTTGTTATTTCTTCTGTTTTCTAACTGTTTTCCCCTCTCCCTCCTTCCTATCTTTTTCCGCGGCGTCTTCTCTGCGCTTTTCCTGCGGCACTGAGAGGAGGATAGAGCTCACTGCGCATGCGCGATCCACCCACCCAGTCTACTCCGTCCTGACAGTCAGAAGTCACCACCATGTAACACAAACCGAGGGGACTGGAGCAGCATGGGGTTGTATGACTAATTCCCTCTATGCTAATTCCCAGATATTGTTTTAAAAAAGAAAGGAACAACCTTTTTAAGTATTTACAAAATGTTACCCTCCAGTTAAAAACGATTGGCTGATTTGCAGACACATAATTTACATCTAGGATGCTGTGTGTTCTTTATTTTATATTACATCTGAAATACTTATTTATACACTTTTAAATGTATGGTTAATACTACAAGGCGCACTACACAATTTGCATATCAGTCCACTATTTTTGTTTTCTGTTGTTTGAAATGTCATAAACAACAAATTTGACCTATTTATTTGGTCATTGATCTTTTATCATGATATTTTACCTTTTTGATTTACTGCAACTAAATGTGAACCAAAGCTAGGGACTTATAATTGTAATATTGCTGATTAGTATACACAGATTATGTTAAGATCATTAAGATGTCAAGAAATGGGAACAAATGGTGATTTTGAAAACAAATATTTCTGGTAGACACATAATTTGTATTAGGTACGACTTTAGACACTTCAGTGAGAGTTTTAAGTTCATATTATTTTTTAAATATGTCAGTGCAATGCACAGACTCATATGGGCAGGACAAAAAAAACGAGAAATCCACCCCACTCAGAGTCAATCCTGTGTAAGGGCAATAAGCACATGCCCGAAATTCCTGCACTTAGATATGTGTTCAAACTGAATAACACAGTGTGCAAGCCTGCTGACATAAGCAATTCTGAACAAATAGGATGCCCCTATCGTTGGAAAAAAAGGGTGTCTCTTTAAAAACAAACATTATAATTAAACTCATGAAATGGAAAACTATTGTTAAAATGTATTCGGAAGAATTCAAAAAAATCGAAATAAACTTTAACATGAAATGTTGTCGCAGGCTGAAAGATGATATAAAAGTCAAGGTTAAAGGATAGAAATTATCATAATTATCGTTTAAAGTTCTTACAACTTGATCGGATCACCAAAAACGTTTTAGTTTTACAGTTAATATAATATAAAACTGTACCTTACACAATGATTAAAATATGCGTACACATAAAAACACAAATGTTGGAAAATATTCAAATTAAGATTTTATTGAATCTCTTTTAGCTTTCAGATATCAGAACAGTGGTGCATTTGGTTGAACCTGCACTTCAGAGATCTTGTGAAGGGCAACAGAGAGCGCATGACAACGCTGCTCCCTGGTGTCTTCAGTAGGATCATACAGCTGCTTGGATCAGGAATTGTACATCACATTTCGGTCAGTAGATGGCAGTCCTCTGCTAAATATTCCTCTGATGCTTTGTTCACGAGACTTTCTTTAAAGCTCTCCTGAAATCATTAAAATGTCACTGAATAGAATTGTCTTTCACCAACAGGTTTACATTTTACAGCTCTGACATGTTAGTGTTCAGACACATTTTTTTTTCTTTTCTCAGTTTCACAAAATATATTGACCCCAGAAAATGTCTATTTCCTCCAAAGATTATTAGAAAAACAGGATTCAAATTGAGTGGAGACTTTGACCTGTCTCACATGTACACAGCACGGCACACAGTGACATTTAAACCCTGACCTTAACACATCTTAATATTAGGAGCAGTCTTCATCTCTGTCAATTGAATCATCTCTGTCTGCTTGTCCATCCGAACCAACGTTCATTCGAGAGTCATTACCAATCATTATGTACTTTGCGTTATTAATGTGGATTTGTGGCTGTTCTGGTGGCCCTCTAGGGCCGAGGTGAAGTTCCTGTTCCAATAAAAACCTCAGGTTATCTTTCTGCAGCAGCTCTGCTTTTGTACACTCACAAATTAATTGCTTTTGGGACCTATTTGAGTTCTTCAGAGTCTCCTGTCTCTGCATCTGCATTTTCACTTTCTGATCTATATTCCAGATATCCCTCTGTTTTTTAATTTTCGTTGGAGAAAATACCCTTCGTACTTTCTTTTCAAAGTTCCTATTCTCGTCGAGTGTATTTATTGTCCTCAAAACCATAGGGAAGCTATCTTTAGGCAGGCTGTTCTCCCTTGGCAGGAGAGGAATAACTGTGCCATCTTTGTGTGTCTTATATATGGAGTTAACAAGAGCAGAGTCTGTCTCCATCATTTGCATGCGGTCGAAGTTGCGGGTAAGCAGCAGAACAGTGTAGGCCGAGTTGTCGATAGCATCTTCCACACTCCTCAGAGTGCTCCTCCCCGGAACAGCAAAGTCCTCAGAAAAAGTTGCACCCTCAATATGAATGACCTCTTCCAGCCTTTCCTTCATGCTTTCAGCCACATCTGCATCTTCAGCTGCGTGGAAGATAACAAAAGCGTAAAAAATTGGCTCTTCCTCCACCTCTGCACCTTCACTTTCATGCACTTCCTTTGGAGCAGGCATCTTGGGTAGAGAATCGCTGGTTGCGGTGGGTAATGCAAAGTTTGGTTCAGTGGTTGGTTTGGAGGTCTGGTGAAAAGTCTCTTTGCGAGTGATAAGACTGTCCAACTCACCGCCCTCTGCGGCTCCCTCCATCTTTAAGGGTTTCTTCGCACCAAACATCGGAGGTTCACTGGATTCAGGCTGAGAGGTTTGAGATTCATCAACTACGAGGGCAGGGGTGTTTACTTCGGAAGCACCTGATGTTTCTGGGGTTACTCTGTTGTATGAGGCTGTTGGGGGTAAACTTATCTCCAGATGAGTGGGATATGAGGGCATTGAAGAGGTCGCCTGCAGTGGACTAGGCAGACTGTAAGCTCTCTCGGACTGATCTTGAGACAGGTCTACTTTTAAAGTTGTACTTTCTTTATCCGGGGGGCCATGGGGATCCTGGTCAGACATCGGTTTCTTCGAAGAGCACAACCACTCTGCAAACTGAGGCCCACAGACAACTTTAGCTTCCTCCCTAAACTTGTCGTACTCCAGGTACTCACAGTTGCTTGTTTTCTGATTGTCACTTGAAAGGGCTCTCTTATACGCCAGATTTCTCAGACTTGTATCACAAAGCCTCTGTTCTGATAAAACCTTGAAAATACGAGCCAACAGTGCCAAAGATTCTCCTGTAAACTCTTGCAAATGACCACAACGAGTGGCAAAATCTTCTAATTTGCCTGCACTCATCTGCCACTTTTCAGCCAGAAGTTGAGCAAGGAAGTTGTTTTTCAGCATCTGGAGTTTGTTCAGGGCCCGCTCCTCTTTCTGGAGAACGATCAGACATAGGGCATGTATGATATTGTCTTCAGGAAACTCACCCAGCTGGAATGTCAGACTTAGCAGTCGATTCGGCGGTGCTTTGATCACTATGTCGAAGACGTCTCTCAGTCCTGTCCCCTGACTTTCTTGTCCCACGTGACTCATTTTCAGGTATGACGTGCTGCAATATCTTCATTCTATGACAGAAGCTGACAGGATCTCACGTTATTTTTCAATATATTCGTATTATTTTCTTCAAAAACTTGAGTTTCTGAGGAGATTTCATTGACGTTCTTGTTTCTGTAAAGAGATCAAATCAACAAACTTCAGAATGCATGCAATTATGATCACAACATGTTGGGATGTTGTTCTGACTAAATGTCAACAGAAAAGTAATTTATTTGTTTTTTATAAGCACCGCAAGTGACATTTAACATAACCACCAAGATCAAAATGACTCTTATCAATCATACACGTTACGACATTACTCACCGGCCTGGAATCAATGGAGTTTGAATAGAGTTTGTGTTTCCAGTTCAAACAAGGAAGTAACTCAGAATCTCTTTTCCTGTTCAGTTCAACCAGTAGAAAACTATTTTCTCCAAACAGGAAGCCCTTAATGCACATTTGAGATAGACGCTGTTGGTGAGTCTTGACAAACTTTCTATAAAAAGGTGGTCAGAAACCGTACCTGTGTCAGTTGCAGGCCTCTGCCAGCATGGAAAACGTTTACATAATGATGACGTCACAGCTTGTAAGTAAGGGAGCTCATGAAGGACAAAAGACAAAAGCAGGAAGAAGTCAAAACATAAAAGAAAAAAGCACAAGAAAAAGTTGAACCAACCTTTAAAAATGCTATCACAGACAATCACCAGCTTTTCTGCTAACCTCTACAAAATGTACTTTGTGACACTCAGTCAACTTTTCAATTCCCTGATTTGTCACAACTCTGCAAATCTACAACAAAAAACGTACTTGTGTGAAGAAGTCTTTTAGTTACTTGTGCACAATTGCCGCAGGAGAGAAAAGTATTCGGAGTTTTCTTCCCCCTCTGCTGAGAGGCAAGTGTATTTTTATCCACGGAGGAAACCTCCAACCCTGTATTTACCAGGGGTGGGGTCACACCAGGCATAGTGCAAGCCAGCATCAAATCTCTCACTACAGTGCAGACAGAGAGCCTCTCTGTTAGGGCTGAGTACAGCGTGATATGTTTACTGTACGACCACTTCTGAGGGATTACTGTAACTCCATAGGAAGTGTGGTTTATATGTTTATTGTGGCACTAGTATATATGTATGTATGCATCTCTCCAGAAAAAAGCAGCTTCCAGTTGATCTATATTGAACATGCCACCAAGACCACAGCTTTGTTGTTTCTTTCAACCCTATAGCTAACAGTATAGCTATAAGGGACTGTGTTAAAATGATATGGGGTCAGAAAAGGTTCTTGCTATGAGGACAGTAGTTTGGCTTTTTTTCTGCGAGAGCAGGGGGTTTCATTTTTTATATCAAGGGTTAGAGTTACTGTGATTTGGGACTGCATTTGTGAACAGGACTGGTGTTTGAAGGCATTTTAAAAATATAAATAATTTTCCAAATCTGCATTTCAAATGTACATCCTTTTGAATTCCTTATGAATTAGTTTTAACAAGTTCTGAAGCATGGTTATGAAGGATGTTTTTTTTTCTCTCAGAATGATACCCTAACTGCGGAGATTGTACCGTGCTGAGAGGATGAGGATTGTCACCACATATTTTGTCACTGCTCTGTGACATTCACTAACCCTGTCCTGACTCATGTTTCCTTTTGCTGCAAGGGAAAACAGCGCGTGCGCCTCATTGGTGGGCTGTGCTACGGCTGCAGAAGCCAAAGAAGAAAAGTAAAAACACATCTATTATATTAATTATTATTATTGGTCAGCAGATATTAACTTAATATATCATTGATTTTGCATGTTGCACATTGTGGTGGTCGTTGCTCTACCACGGGTCACAGGATCAGGTCACAGTCTTACACTTGTACTTGTTCTCAGGCTATCAAAAATGCAACAAGCTCTTACTTTAACATGATGGATTGTGGATAAATATTTAAGCAAAGGGTTTTGTCCCCCCTCCCGTTGTTGTGAGTGCTCTACAGCAAATCCGGCATTTAGCAGTTGTTTTTGTAGAATTTGGTTCTGTCTATCCTCACGTTTAAGTTAAGGTTGTGTGCAATAAGGTCAGTCAGTGTCGTTTACAACTGTGTTACCAAATTGAAACATGTTTGTATGTGGCTCCAGTTTTTGCAGATGCCTGTGGCGTCAGAAAGAGACAAAAGAGAACATCTAAGGCCGTGAAGATAATATTTGATAAAGGATTTGTTGGCCACAGGGCTTAACAAATTTCACTTGGATAAGAAATTTAGCAGAAAACCAACCCTATACTATAATCAATCAGACTTATGACCTACCGTGAACATGAGATGCAACATGTTTTGATTTAATTTGCATTTTTTCCTTTTAGTTAAAATGTTAAGTATCTTGCAGGCCCATATGATCCTTTAACTTCCACAGAGAGTAATGGCTGGGACTTTTCACATGTTCTTGGCAATTTTTTATTTCATTCTAATCTTTACATTGGCTGTGTTAGATATTTCATTTGTACTTAATGTATACTGTTTAGTATTATTTATAAGGAATTGTTGAGAAGGTAGTTGCAGCTTTTTTAAATTAAGCAAAGGGTGCAAGGAAAATATGTATTTCTCAACCCCAGAAACTCTTCTACATCCCTAACCAGCCATGATATGCTCATACATTCTTTGTAAGCATTTGCACACCATATTATGCCTCGTTATACTTCCCTTACACATACACACATGCGAGCAGATGCACACATAATCTGGCCCTAACATGAAAGCATTGGCGCACAAAAAAACAACACACACATTCACACAGCCTCAGGATCATCCTCAGTCAGTTACATAACGCGCTGCCAAACGTCCATCTTTATTGAGGTCAGTTCCTTTAACGAGAAACACGCTCTCCCAGCAGCTGTGTTAGTCAGCCTGGCGGTAAATGTGCCTTCACCTTCGGGCAAAACATAAGAGGCTCTGTCAGTTTGGCAAATGGTGACTTTGGACAGCTTGGGTAATGGTGTTTGGAGCAAATGCATTCTGACCACTGCTTGTTTCTTTGTGGCAACATTGCGTCGTTTCAATATAAACCAAACGCATGGAACTTTACTTGGTTTATTACTTTTAAACAAAAATGCACAGATGTGTGTGTCTATGTGTGTGTTGTTCCTGGCCGTGGGAGAGAGGCCTGCGGGAGAAACAGAGGGGTCACATATAAGAGGCTTTAGGGCAGACAAGTGAAAAGGAGGCCCTTTCTTGGACAGAGACTACGGATTAGGATGAAAGACGTATGAGTGGGGGATGCTCTCTCTTTTTTATCTGTCTCACACTCTTGCTGCATCTCTCTGCCACATTCTGCATGATATCTATTCAAAGAAAAGAGCAAGGAAAAAAGAAGAAAGACAGACACAGTGGCAGATGCAAAGAAGGACATGAAAAGCCATAGAGATAAAATAGTTAGATATTGGGGCATTCGGATTGAGACCTTGACAGATCGATAGCCTCTTTAGAATTCAGTTTGTGAGAGGCCAAAAGAGGCCATGAAATGCGCTGCTCTTTTCCCAGCCACTTGATTCGTCACACATGCTAAGAGAATTTAACACACTCGCTTCTGGAAGGCAAATATATGCTCCACACACATGTACATGTGAAGACATACACAGATACAAGGCCATGCACTCATTCAATCGAGCGTCCACGCCCAGCGTTTGGCCTCTATTGAAACACTGAATGAAACACCTGCACTGAAGCCACGACTGACCAACAAACTTTGCAAAGATCCTTTTTTTTGTCACACACTAACCACTACATATTCTTAAGCATTCATATTTCTATTCGTATTCTTATGACTGTGGTCATTTCCTGCATTCTCTGCTGAAAATACAAAGCAGCATGTAGCTTTAAAATGTTACACAACTGCTTTTTATTCTGATTATGTTATGGATGGTTGAAGCTTTAGGTAGACTACATACATTGAGGCGAACTCAGCTCATGCGTGTGCTGTGTAGCAAAGCAAAAATAACCCTGGCTATCACACGCTGAGGCTAGTATAATGTTGTTGACAAAGCGGGGCCAACAGATCTGAGTTAATGTGACAGTTAACTAGCATTAATTCAGGAGCAAAGGTAAATGAAGCGGGCCTGCGGACAGGACAGGGGAGTGCGGTGGGGATGGGAAGACGTGTGTACTGTACCACACTGGACCATGCTTGGATGAGCATGTAGGCCATGCCAACAACAATGCATAATACAGCCTCCGGTGATGGGGGATGGATATGCACACACACAACACCCCCAACCTCACACACACATAGACATACACTCGCACAAACACACACGCACAAGCTTACACGCATGCACAGACATTGATGGTGATGGGGCATGGAGCAGTTTTTGCTCATATCAAGAGAAAGTCTTTGATCAGTGTGACAGGAAGGGCACTCGCCCCAAAGGAATTAGCTAACTCTTGCCTTGCAAAAGCTCATACACAATAAATCAGGCATGTTTGCATTTGCACAGAGGAGAGAAAGTGTCTGATATTTAACTTCATTAATATGCTAAATTTATGAATATGATTTGTTACGGTTCAACGTCCAGAGTAGCATGTCCAAGAGTGGCATGATAATCATGAAGAGAAAAATGTGCAGAAATTCAGGTTGCGTGTATAATCCTCTCAGTTTAATAGGTTGTTAAGCTGCACAAGCAATTTACATTTGACTTTTAAATATGCACAACCAACAGTTTTATTTATCCAGTTAAAAAAAAAAAATTAAACAGTGTTTCTGACACAAGGAATGTGTAACAGATTTAATATTTTGTTTATTTCTGCCTCTGGAGTCGGGAGTAGCAGTGCTTTATATTGGATACAAATGGGATACATGTTTAGTGGCTCCTGGAAGGTGCTCAACATCTTTTCTGATCCATCGCTCCAATTCACAATCTGCTTAAAATTATTAAAGGCATTATGCGCAGTATTTATTTAATATTCCATATTCATAATTTAAATTTAAATCCTTAATGTAGTTATTTCACATTTTTGGATACATGTTTATTTGCTCTCTTGCTGAGAGTAAGATAAGAAAATGTACTCTCTTTATTAAATGTAACGCTATAGCCAGCAGCTGGTCAGCATAGTTTATCATAAAGACGGTAACCGGGGGTAACCAAAAGCAGAACATTCTAAACCCCCCAAAAAGCACACAGATTGTTATATTTAATCTGATGTTTTAGAGAAGATTGAACAAAGAAAAATATGTTTTAAGGCAATGGGGAAAAACGTTTTTGTTACCTCAGGAGAGAGTTAGGCTAACGTTTCCCCCTGTAATGCAATGGTTTTCAGCATCCCTATACACAACTGCTATTCTGGGCTATTTAGACTAAATAGGCTCAATTTGACTTGTTAAGTGTAAACTGGATCTCATTTCGGCCCTTGGGAACGGTGCTTAAGGTTGTCAGAGTCGTCCACCCACTCATAGATTTGTATAGAAGAGGAGAAAAGAGGTGACAGAACAAGAGCATAGAGCAGAAGTGCAGAGGAATTAAAACCAGCATTGTAGCAGGAATGAACAGAAGTAAAAGAATAAATGGTCCCAATCTGGCTGCACTTGCCGCTAGAATAGCTGCCCGTCCAAAAGCCCATGCCCAATCCCCCATTTCACTTTTGTCCGTCTCCAAACCCTGCGGATGCTCCGCTTGTGTAGCAGATGCACATAACCAAAGGATGTGAGGCATGAAAGCAATGGGAAATTCATTACATATTCCTACCCCCCTCCGTTCACCATAATCACCACAATTAGCAGACATCTGCAGTGACTCCAAAGCTGGGAGTGTATTAAGGCAATCAGAGCAGCTTCACAGACAGCACTGACGGCAGCCCCCTCTGTGATGGGCCTCATCCTGAAGGGAAGCATTCCATTAGAAACTCAGTGATTAATTGAGACGCAGAATTTGTTCTTGGCATCGAGCAAGAATGAAACCCGACAGGAGGCATCCATGATGGCAGAGTTGTACGCGGGTTAGTGGAGGTGGTCCGGGGTTGCCGGGGATTGTGCCATACTGTTGATGATGTGAGATAAGGTGCTTATACTGTGGTGGCAATTAGCTGCATGAGAACAGTTACCAGATAACAGCTATATGAAGACGTTCTGACCCATCAAGTAAACAAAACCTGTGTGTGTCTAATGATTACCCTGATTTGATAGCTACTTACGTTTGAGGGCAAAAAAAAACTAACAAAAAACGATTTGTTTGTGATTGGTATTGATAATACACCCCAGTGTTCTTTTTCAGAAAAACAATTGATATCTGGATTTCCAAATGACAAAGCACTGGGCCTTTAATGGTGGCCATGTGCACGTAACTCTAGCAAGGCAGATAAAGGTTTGACTGCTAAATATTAAAGGAATAGTTTGACATTTTGGAAAATACATTCATTTACTTTTTTGCTGAGACTTAAGATTTTTGCATACTCTATATGAAAAACTCATTAAGCACTGAAACCTTGAACACAGAGTCCGATAGATTGTCTTCTTCTACTAGTTGTGACAGATTAAATGTATTACGTGAGTGCACAATACAGAATTGGCTTGTCATTAAAAAGGTTAACCCGCCATAATGCCGCTTTAAAGTCTGTTTACCCTAAATGGGACCATCATTTACAAAATGAACATAATTTTGAATTTGAGCACACTTGAAACAAGCTAATAAGACCATAGACTAATTGGGAGAATGTGTAGTGAAGTTCCAAATCATGTGATAAGTAGGATCCTTTTTCTCATAGACTTCTATACAATCAGACTTCTTCTAGCAACTGGTGGAGTAGCTCAATACTGGACATTCAGATTTAAGCATTTCTTCATTAGCCTCAGTCTTTCAGACCCAGAGGATGGATTACACACTATACAATGACTGTTCTGAACTCTTTGAAGACTGTGCGAAGGCAAAGGCCTTGAGATGAGAAAAGTGTTACCGCTCACTTATTCGACAATATTCTCAATCTCTTTGTCTAATTCTAAAAAATAAAGGTAATACACATATTTCCTAAAATGTGAAAATATTCCTTTCAAATGTCTGCCTGACTAATTATCTGAAATGTGTCCTACTGTACAGTATGTGCTCCATCTGTGGAGGATGACAGCATGTTAGACAGCTCATTACTGGAGCAGTTGGAGATGTCACTCTTACTAGGCACAGTATGGGACAGCCATGGTTTTAAGCCTCAGCTTAATACGTTGTCATGGTAATCAACAGTAGCACATCGGACACTTTCCATTTGTGTTAAGTCCAGGGCTGACTAGAGTCTGGATCACACACATATGAATGTAAACGTGAAGAGCTTTCAAATAGATGGAAACACATATTTAAATGTTTATTGGCGACATGCTTAAACGTCGGGTAAACACTTGCAAAAGATAAGATAAGATGGACTTTTATTAATCCCCGTGGGGAAATTGTTTCTCTGCATTTGACCCATCCTAGTGTTAGGAGCAGTGTGCTGCCATTTTGAACGGCGCCCGGGGAGCAGTGTAGGGAACGGTGCCTTGCTCAGGGACACCTCGGTAGCACTTGGTCTTGCTGGGACTTGAACTGGTGACCTTCCAGTTGCCAAGCCAAGTCCCTATCGACTTCGCCACCACCGAAAGGAGTCATAGAGAAGCGATCTGACTCAACATTATCAAACACAACAAGATCTAGTTTGCTAACATTATAGTAGACAATATTAGCCACAATAAGCTATGGTGTAGTGTTTTGAGTTAAGTGGAATGGAATACAATGAATGCAATGTTTTTATTTTAAGAACAATAACGTTTTATTAATTCATCCAACAGTAACATAGTCTTGATTTGGGCGACTGTGACTGTGGGGTAGTGTGGCCGTCTTTTTATCAGAAGGTTGTGGGATCGAGACCTTGCCTATATATCTCCATGGCCAACAGTGTTTGAATGATGTGTGAATGATGACTTGTAGAATGTGAAACTGCTTTGAGGGGTTTCAAAGACTGGTTAAAGCGCTTTATAAATACCGTCCATTTACCAATTACCATTTAAAGCTTTATATTAGTTTTAAATCGAGAACAGCTTCTGTATTGCCAGGTTGACTTGTTTGTTTTTGTTTTTTAGGTAATACATGCATGCATAAATGTTAGTAATCCATTAATCCTGGAACTCATCCTAAAATGACAATAAGCCTCTGGGTGCAAGGGGCAATGTTTTTCAGGTTGTGGTGGAGCCAGCGGATATCCAGGCCAAGACTTCCTTTATCTGTGCGATGCTCATTGATAACAGTCGGCCTATGTATTGTGCCTCTTTTTCTCCTCACACAAACTATTTCCCTGCATACAACCATCGCCTGTGCAAGTTTTATATGCAGAATCTGTTTATAGAGAATATGAAAGCATGCACAAATGCTTGTGGCTTCTTTAATTTAAACATTATGTGTTGTTTAGCATTTAAAATGTAGTGGGTGTGACTTCTTCCACTTTCTAGTGAGACTTGAAGTCTCAGGTTATCAATGTTCATTTGTGGTTAATAATTATAGAGGGATGAAACCCAATGTAATGGTCGCACACGCAGAGCACACATCACACACAGTGAAATGGATCCTATGAAGTGTTTCAGAGGCGGGTCCATTGAAAAATAAACTCCAGCCAAGTACGTCCTTATTAACGGCTTATAACTGAATTAAAAGTTAAAGATTAATGGAATTGTTGCTAGGGTTGCCTTATCAGTAAGTGGTGCCAAAATCTTAAAACCCATTGACAACCGCATGACCCTTGAATTAAAATGAAGATATGACTTTCACCGACTATGGAATTATAAGGTTTTCACATGATAGCAGTCACACACATAAACTCCCACGCGGTTAGATTTGTGAAAGAGCTGTGATTGAAGCTGCAGCTAAATTAAGAGGAAAAAGAGATTAGAAGCTTAAAGGAAATCAAGCCAAGGCTGCTGCTCTCGTATGGATGTTAGAAATTAGACTGAATACTGAATACATCTAGGTGCTATACTTCTGAGAGCATCATTCCCACCAGTTATGCAAATTAGCCTTCAAATCCGCACAATAATCAGATGATGTGCCGCTTTGTTGAGATTTCAGCGTGCCATTTTATCGGTTTAACCGAGACAAGAGCAGAGAGTCTTCCCGAAAAAGAACTAATTTGTGGTGGACGGCCTCCTGACTGTCATAAAATTGTAGAGTCACAATAAAATGGGTGTGATCCTCCACTTGGTGCTTCCTTCCCTCCAGTCCAAGGGTCTGGGCCTAATAAAGGCCTGTGTGGTGCAGCACAGACAGGCCGCCTCTCTTGATGTGTGGAGAAATGTGTTCAATCACCATGACTACCGGAGAGAGAAGAGCCCCTGCTGTGGCTATTAGGATTTCTCTATCTGCTCACACACCGGTTCAGTATGCAGGTTAACAACTCACAGTTTTGGATGTGAATGTGTGTGATGCGGGAGGCCTGTAGGTCAAGGGTGATTTAGCGTTGCAATTATCCAAGAAGAAGTGGTGGCTTTTATAATTTAAATAATCATCTCTAGAAAACACCTAAATGGTCTGCCCCGGACTCCCAACAGTAGCACTGATGTGAGAGGGAACATGAGAAAGCTTTGAGCATTATTGATTCAGCTGAGTACTCTCGGAGCGAGTACCAGAGGATCTGAAGAGAGAATTATCCATGCACCATTCCCTCCCCTACTCCTGTGTGGAAAATTCTGCAGTTCCAGCTGTCTCGTAGCCTACATACAGCAGAAACACACACAAACACACTCTCACACAGACACACTCACATGCATGGACACACACAAAATGTCCCATGTGCAGACAAAAACACACATGCGCTTTCTTTAGGTTTGATGTTTGATGCAAAAAAAGGGTTGTTTGATTAATTTATACATTTCCACTTCCATCGTCTGAGTCCAGCATGTTTAATTTTATTTAAAAATAGAACAGACTTAGAAAGGAAAACTTGAAAGAGAAATCCACTTCTGATCTTTCACAAATATTATTTTATTAATATTCCATAATGTTCCTATAAGTATATTTGTGGTTATTACAGTGATCCTAGTGCATGTTCAGAATTCTGAGGTCATACTAACAGCTATACAAACACTATTGGGTTATCATAAATGCCCCAATTAGCCTGTTAGTCCATTTGATGAGATTATTGGAAACCATAAACTGTGGTGAATAAATCCACCAATGAAATGTGAAATTCTGAGACACAAGGCATTGTCTGCATATTCCGTTTTGAGTATCCTCCTCTTTCACTCCCCACCCGGTTTCTCCTGAATAATACACGACTGCCCCCTCCCCTCCTGCCCTGCCGTCCAATGGCAGGCACGCATTTTATCAAGCTATCTCCTCTGAGCCAATGCCGGTCCTCCTGGTGATCCCTGTAAACCGGATGCCCTCCCTCCTGCCTCTCAAACAGACGTAATCTGTGGATCCGAGAGGCAGGGGCTCAGTCGGTGGAGAGTTGGACTCGGACGGAAGTGATGAGAGTGAAAATACCCACTGTGGCAGACTTGAAGAAAACGCATCAGTCCACCTCTACTGGAGTCTGAATCCTGCAGTTTTACCTGCAGCCGGGGAAGGGAAATGGCGTAAGTATGCCACCATGTAAAATGTAGGATAACCTAAAAACAGTAAGCATTGTCTGTTTAATCCAGTTTAAATTATGCAAACCGATTCTGTATTTAGAATTTAGAAATCAAGCGTCTATAATTAATCAATGTATCTAAATAAAGTGTGGATATTCTGCTGAATATCCACATGGGATGATTGTGTAACTGTGATAATGTGTGCCGGGGTCTGGGTTGGCGCTCAGTTCTAATGAGGGGGCTTTACGTCTCCAACATGAGCGCATGTGAAACTAACAGCGAATAGAAAAGCGTGTCTCCGGTTCTTTTCATAAGAGCCTCCGTGTGACTAGAGGGAAAAAACGAGATTTCGGCAGTTTTTTCTGCACTCTACAACTTTTATAACGCTTTGCGAGACGCGTCGATGGTAGACTACACAGTGTACAGATAAATGCTGCTTCCGCTGCTTGGAAAGTTTTAAGATTATGTTTAAACAGCCGGTGCAGTCCAAAGGAATCCTACTGGGAGCCTCCCAAACAATACAACTTTGATTCATTTCACTCACCACACAGTGTATGGGGCCTGAAAGTCGGCGAACACTGATAAATCGGGGCTATTATATTCCAGCTGAACAATGCGCACCGGCTTTGTGTGGACCATCTGTCTTTGTATGGACATTACAGCAGCCCTCCTGCCCCAAATAATCTGCGTGAGACACCTGAAGAGCAGAAAGCAGACAGCGATCATTCTCAGCCGCCACCCGTCTCTCGCCAAGCCGTGACTCATGATGGTATCCCTCTGTGGACGGGTGCGTAACTCAGCCCGGTAATGAATAGGCAAAATAGAAAGAAAAAACTGATGCAATCAAAATATATAGTGTTTAGTGATTTTCAACATAATGCATGCGCGTTTTTTCAAATGTTTGCATTTTTTTTTAAATGCAGACAGTCATTTAAAATGTTCAGATTGTAAGCGTGGCTGTGCGCATCCCACATTCTCGGAAACATTCTGCGCGCATCTGACTTCCTCCCGGATTTGGGCCTCCAGCACATGGCACAAAAGCCAGACTGCCATTTTCAGGGTGGGCACACTGAGAGGATGCACTGACCAAATAAACACAGTTCATCACAAGTGTTTTATACTCAGTTGTGGGTCCACTGTGCCACTGCTCTGACCCTTCTGATTATTCTAAAGCAGCTGAGACAATCTGTCTTGCTTAGCTCTCAGCATGCAGTGCCAAGCACTAATATGCCTTAAGGTTAATGAGGCAGTCTCCATAAATTCTTTCTGCCATTTGGAAGAAGTAGATTCTGACGCTTAGTGCAGCACTGCATTTAACCGGCTATGGATTGTACACAGCGTGCTCTTAATGAAAAATGCATGGCTTTTTTTTTGAAAAACAAGCACTTACCAAATGCTGACTTTTAACTGTCTGCACTTACATTTCTTGTACATATACAGTGGGAAAATGATGTATTATTTTAATAGAAAAATCAACAATAGATTAACTGACCTTTTATTCTTCTTGAGGCTGACATATAATTAACTTTGTCCCTTGTGAAGAGAAAAAGCAGCATCTTCCTGATTTTTAAATCGTGGAGCAGCAAAGTGCTTATCTCTGGCTTCATTCACTTAGAGTTGCTCTCAGAGAGTTATCAGGCTGGGTGAATGGAGCCAAGCCACTGTCTTCCTGCTGCTGTTATGCGGGCCGGTAGGTGGTTAGATGTTGGCTTCTCTAATCTCTTGCTGGAACTATGATCATCATTCTTGTGTAATTCATTATCACATGTGATCATCAGCTGCAACCTGCAATTATGTCAGAAGTAACCTGCTATCACGGTGGATGAGGCTCTCAACCACAGATCACCGTTCATCCGTCATCATCGTCTTCTCATAGAACTGTAAAATAAAAAAATAAAACTCTTATTGTTTTTTTTTTGTCTGTGAAAAGGACATTTTGATAGCATCACATGACCCCCAGATCTTCCCGGCTGTGATCGAACATAAAATGCAAAAGTGTGAGGAAGAAAAACTCTTTCAAACTGGCTTCCCCTCTTTTTAAGTCATTAATGCAATATGTAAACTTTTTAATCCATTATCCCTGAGTCATCTGGAAGACATAAAAAGCACAGATGTCAACTACAGATGTCAACTTCTTTTCAGAAGACTTAAGTAATGCCTGTGTCCTTTTTTTCCACCTCAGACTTATCTATGGATCCAAAGCAGAAGATCTAATCGCAGCTGTTTACCACATACGCTTTGTGTTCATGCATCACAGGTAAATGAGGTTAAGGGGCCAATGAGTTCATAGCAGCAGGATCCCGTGTGTGCACATGTGTGTGTTTGTGCTTTTCTTCAGTTCAGCTACAGTGTTGGGTAAATGGAAAGGTTAGGTTAGTGGAGACCCCTGGCCCCTGCCTCAGGCATATCGACATACTGCCTATCTAGTTGAGTGGACGACCTCTGACCTCTTGTCTAGCCAAAGGCCAAAGCTTTGGGTCGAGCCAGGTGACTTTAAGATCCTATTGGCCTGTTCAGGAGCACATGACATTTGAACTCTTTCAACTAAAAGACCAAACGTGTTATTTAACTTAACTGATACACTCTTACAGCTTTGGTGTGACGGTGTGTGGTTGCAATTGGAGTCACATTGATGTATAACAAAACCATGATTAGGGATGAGGGATCTAGAAACTCACTCTAAAATGTCCCCTAGGTATGATGAATAAAGGATATTCTAGTGAGTTGTCAAAGACAGATTCAGGGCCTCCATTAGACTCCACTCTCAGCTCATTTATGGGATGTTGAAGCTTTGGTGTGGCCGCTTTAATCATGGAGTATGCTCGCTGAAAGACAACAACATTGCATTAGTTCCGATCTTGTCACAGGTGAGAGAAACAGCCTGTCTCAATTCTGTCACAACATGCTCTCTATTGTATCGCCATGCCAACAAGTCCCAATGGACATTTTGGAATCTTTCCCATTGTTCCTTAAGGAACGGGGGCTTTCATATGGAAGTGGGGAACGCCAGGAAATGACAGGCATTCTTTGTGGACTATTTGAAGATAAACTTGCGGGCCCTCGCTTCCCTCTCGACAGCTAAGCTAAAACTAGAAATAAGAAGAGAGGATTATGGTGTTAAAAATCCCTCAATGGCTTTTTCACTTCCTTATGTTTCCTGCAATTTGTCCCGAAAGTATATTTTCTTTTTCAGCATACTGGAGACATGCCATCAGAGTTTCAGCTAAAGAGCTTTTGTCAAGGGCTTTTCACTCTGTTCGCGACATACAGTTTCCTGAATAGGGGCGTTCTTATTTTCCTTCTTATTTGTCCTTATTTTTGCCTTATCTTTCCCCTTGGCTTTAAACACAACCCCACTGCTTGAGCTCTGCTTTATGAGGTGTGACAGTGAGGTCTGGGTGCTGAGACAGTCCGTGAGGACTAGAACGTAAAGCTTTACATTCAGCCGGCTGCGGTTGGTTTTGGGGAGGACTTAAGCTCACTTTATCCCTATACAGTGCCCCATATACAGGAACTTCCTTCATTCTGCTGAGCTGGCATGAAAGTGCAGAATTGGAAGGGGGGAAAAGAAAAAAACCGGTAGACCTGCCTTTCTAACCTCTGAGTCTTTAACTGCTCACATACAGTTGCTACCTTTTAATAAGGAGGAAAGAAAAGTAAAAACAGATGGTCATAATTTGAGCTTCTAAAGTGATACATAGCATTTTTTCTTCGGTGTCAACAAGTCTGACATCTTTTTGAAGTGCAGTTTGCTACCAGGTGTTCGTAGCTCCACTGAGACTTAATGACAGGTTTTATTTCACACGCACCTTTTTTCTAGACTTTTCAGTCTCGCCTCAGATTAACACTCACACCTTATCTCCCCCTCCTCTCTTTCTGTCTGTCTTCCTCCTCCTCCTCCTCCTCTTGTGGTTTTTCCCAGTAGGCCAGGGGTAGTTCCCTGGTATTTGACCGGTGTAGCGTGGCCGGGAGGCTGGTTGTTCTGTCCTCTATGAGACAAAGGCAGCGTGCCTCAAGGAGAGGGATGAAAGGAAACAGGGCAGCCACTCCTTTTTACAATGGGAAACCTCCTTAGTGAGGTTCTAGAGCAAATAACCGCCTTCTCTCTTCCTTTTTTTATTTTAACAAGCAATACGACTGCGAGTGTGTCTCTATCTTTTTGTAGTAGGAAGAGAAGTGTAGTGTGTGTGTACGTATAGATGTGAATTTGTGTGCGTGTTTACAAAAAGGAACGGGTGTCCTTTATGTCTAAATAGAACGTTTAAGGCTTTCTCTTCCTTACACCTGCTTAGCGTGAGGCGGCAGATGGTGTCGTCTTGTTAAAGATGTTTCCTGTGTGAAGGTTTGTTTTTGTTGTGGTTTCAACTGTACAACAGGGGTTAGAGATTGAGGGAGATAAACACAAAGACAGCTTTAAATGTATTTTTTTAGACATGTTTTTCAGCGGGTTTCCTTTGGGGATACAACTATTAATTATAAGAGATTCAAGTCATTCAATTATACAACACATTTATATAAATTCAGCATCACTTACTTTTAGCATTTATGCGTTTGCATGTATGTTTTTAGATTTATTTTCTACTGAATTGTTGACAAGGACAAGTATAAAGAACCACAAAAGGAAAATATTGACATGGTGCTAGTACCTACAAATAATGTTTACATGCACAGAACTTAGGTTGTGTATTTATTTTTGCTCTCCATCTCTAGAATCTAATATATAATGACACATTTGCTTCATCGCTGTTAACAAAATATTTTCTCGATATATAGGGGGGTTTAACTACACACATATATCTTGGGCGCTCAGTCTAGTGTTATCATCTCGGGTGGTAGTCGGGGGGGGGGGGGGCGCAGGAGTCTTTTATGGCTCCTGCTCCAGAGACAACCTGTTCTCAGTCACTTCTCTTTCTGGCACTTTTTTATGACATCATAAATTCCTCCATTTCCTCTGACCAGCCCTAGGTGGATATAAAGGACATACCTGGCCAGTAATTGTCTGTCTGGCCCTCTCATCTGTCAGTCTCCCTCAACTGCTGGTGACTTCCTCCAGAGCCAGACTCTCAGACTGCCTGAAGATACTCAGATCTCTCAGATATGGAGAGTGGACCTATAAAAACAGTGGCTTATTTGATGAGCGATAAGGTTCTTGTTTACTGAATCCTAGTAGGTGTTTTAGGTCAGCCTGGCACCCACTTCAGAACAACAGCCCGCTGTAGACCTGTTGATACCTTTTGTTTATTGAAGTCTGAGGATGAAGAGCAGACAAAAAAGGATTAGAGGAAGAAAAGGGAGTTCTTTTGGGGGGAAAGGAGCGTTCACACTGCTGGGGCTCCTCAGGGAGGCTGGAACAATACATGCACCAGCACGACGACATTCCTAGGGGTTAAAAAGGTCAAGGGCCACGGAACGACCCCATCCTGCCAATCAGTCCCAAGGCACTAACTCCATGCCTTTGCTTTTGGTTCATGCCTTTGCACTTGTTGAACAGACTCTGCACCTTGTGTTACAATGTGCCCTTTGCTCTCAAATAGACTAGATTTACATGGAGCATTTTCCCTGTTTCATAAGGTTCGTTAAGTCAGCTCAGATATCCACAGTTAGCCAAGTACAATATACACGTCGGCTACACATCAGAAGAAAATAATTTTACTAGAAGCTGCACAGACCATCAAATTTAGTTGGTTTCTTTGGCCAAGTTTTCCTGACATTATACTTTTTTAGAATTATGTCCGCAGCCTATGTCACATTTAATACCCCAGCCAGATGTTTGGCATGCCCAGATTGTTATACCCTTGAAACAGAACCACCACAAAGCAGCGAAACTGCAATTATCCACAGTTTGAATGGTTTAAATGGCCACTTAATATGATGAACCCACCAGGGCCAAATATTAGGCCGAGGGCACTGTAGGTCGTCAAAGTCATGTTTTTCCACCCTTCTGAAAAATCTGGGGTTCCGTTTTTTTTCTAAACACCACAGCACACTTCAAATAAAGTCTGAAGGCTGCCATTAAAGTGGAGCATATGCATCTGTAGGCATGGAGGGGCGTCTTAGGCCCCTACAGGAAATCTGTTAGTCATTATGGCTGAATGTACAGTATACACTGGAGTGGACATGCAGATACATTAAAGTCTCGCCCACGGCCACATCGGACCACCCAGAGACACACCACTGGCACTTCCTCCCCTCGCTTCCATAGCTCAGCCCCGGGGGAAGAGCATTTTGGGATTTCCGGAGGATGCACTGGACATTAATTGTCTGTTGATTAGGAAACCTTTAGTGAAAACCAAATTAATTGTGCATTTATATAATAGATAGTCAGAAAAAGCCTTTTCCCCTCCGTCTGTGCAATATAGAAGTCGGTCTCCAGCCCATTGCTTTGCCTCTAACTGTTCGTCTTTTATCTGCTTTTGTCTTCTATCTATAGGTGTTCACAATGCACCTCTTGATGTCTGTGACTCCGTGAAGATTATTTCCACCAGGTATACGGCACATCATTAAAACAGCTTCACAAAATCCGTAGTTTCTCTATTACCGAGTATCCACCATGTGTCACATTCTATTGTCCTCTTCCTCGCTGGAAAGGCAACTCAGAGAGATGACTATAAAGCTGCTTGAATTTTTATCCTGCACACTAAATCGGCTTATAGTCGAGGAAGGAGACACTGCTCTCTATTAGTGTGCAGTTAGAAATGAAAGCCTATCTGGCTGCAGCTGTGGAGGAGCTCCAAAGATGGGGACGTTTATTGTCAGAGACAAATAGAGGCCTTTTAATTTTGTCTAGCAGCTGACGCCTCTACCCACCCACTCCTCCAAAACCGCTTTTGTCTGTAATGTAAAGTGGCCTGCTCAGGAAAGAGCCAGATACCACAAGAGTTTCGTTGCGAAAAAAAGAAAAGGAAAAGCAGAGTATGTCAGCGCTAGTCTCGGGGAGGAAGGGCCCGGCTGTTTGCCATATGATGCAATTATCTGCCATTTCAGAAGATTATCTCCCTCCATCAATATAGTGTTTAAATGTGTATATGCACGTGTGTGTGTGTGTGTGTGTGTGTGTGTGTGTGTGTGTGTGTGTGTGTGTGTGTGTGTGTGTGTGTGTGTGTGTGTGTGTGTGTGTGTGTGTGTGTGTGTGTGTGTGTGTGTGTGTGTGTGTGTGTGTGATTTGATCTTAAGTTGGTACCCCCAATGTAATGTTGAGACTCTGTGGCCTGCAGCTTGGCCCCCCCGTTTAAGCTGGGTTAGCTATGATCTCCCCCCCTCTAACCCCAATCCTCCCCCTCCATGATCCCTCACACGCACACACACACACACACACACACACACACACACACACACACACACACACACACACACACACACACACACACACACACACACACACACACACACATAGAAACACATTTACAGAGTCTCTCAACACAAAAGAAATATTCAGCTGTAGAGAGGGGGGTCTCTCAGAGGGCGCAACATTGAACTGGGGGCGGGGGATTAAGAAGAAATGGCTGACTGACACTGGGGTTGCCATGGCAAAGCCCCCTTTTCTCTTCTCCCTCGACCCTCTGCCTAGTTTTCGTTTTAGGGCTTATTGCGGGGTGAGGCGTGTGTGTGTGTGTGTGTGTGTGTGTGTGTGTGTGTGTGTGTGTGTGTGTGTGTGTGTGTGTGTGTGTGTGTGTGTGTGTGTGTGTGTGTGTGTGTGTGTGTGTGTGTGTGTGTGTGTGTGTGTGTGTGTGTGTGTGTGTGTGTGTGTGTGTGTGTGTGTGTGTGTGTGTGTGTGTGTGTGTGTGTGTGTGACAGTCTGACAGAGTAGGGAAGATGTAATATGGCTTATGAATTTGGTCTCTTATCTGAGCTGCTTCACCCTGAGAGAAAAGAGACTTCTAGTTCACATGCTGCAGTTCACACCAGAAAAAAGCAAGCAGAACAAGGACAAAAAACACGTGTATGTATATAGTGTTTCATGTTAATCATTTAAGTGGTTGTACATGTTATAATACATTATGTAAATGTTATAATACATTATGTGACTAGATACTGTATGTATTTTGCCATGAGCATCCAAATGAATTTGTACATGTTTACATATTCATAAAATCCAAGCATGCCTGTGAAAGAATGCATAGGCAATGATTCAAAGACCCAGACAAAAAGCAAACTGTCTATTTTATGACCTTCTGAATTATAGCTGCCATAACGTGATGCATTACTCATTCATTGTAGCCAGTGTGTGATAATGCTAGCCTGATGTCTGCCATCCTCAGCAGAGTAATAGATGCAGGTCTAGCCCGCTGAATGACATCAGCACACTAAGCCGATGGAGCGGTGCGATGAATGACCATAGATCAGCGTTTACCATCCTGACGTCAGCCCCCCCGTCTGTGCAGGAGCACAGCCACACTGTCGGTGGTTGTTCCCCTGCTCGGCCCTGCTCCTGACAATAGGAGCTCTCAGCCTGTGGTCTGGCATGGCTGGGGTCTGAAAAGCTTGGCTGCACAGTGGGACATCGCAGCATTGTTCACCGGACTAGATGTCCACAAGAACAGTGGCAGGCTCCACAATATTTCTCTAATAGTGTCCTGGGCAACAAAATAATGGCTTTAAATATGAAACTAAAACATCTATTGAATTGCTTTTAAATATGTAGAGTATTTATTTTTTATATTATATTTAACCTCCAGACCAAAGTGCTGTACAGTCAAATAAACAAACAAAACATACAAAAAAATCACACAGCACAGCCCACGCACCATAAAACAAGTACAAGTAAAAACGATAGACAATTTAAAAGCAACAATCTAAAAGATGTCAATACGCTAAGGGGAAGAGGTATTAGATTATTACTATTATGATAATAGTTTTGGTTTCATTTATCCATTTCACCCCAAAAAGGAAATGTCTGAATTCTATAAAAGGAAATGAGGAGGGACAGTTTTCTACAATATTGTGCAACATCAGTGCTAACAACTTCCTCTTCTGTGTTTCAGATGCTGTTACGGCCGTGTTTGAAGTGGAGATGAATGAAGTTCCTCTCGTTAATGAGGCGGTTGTAATGCAATAAAGCAGATCCTCTCAGTTTGTGTTCCAGCTTCACCACACATCACGATCATGTACAACATAAGCAGAAGCATGTTTGCCCTGTGGACAGTGGACTCATTCTGCCACTGTCCTGTTTCATTATGTCCCTTTGCTGTGCGTCCTGACCTCTGGGCTGTGAGTGACATCCTCGCCTCCTTCCCTGTCTCTCTGTCCTCCCTCCTCCACATCCTGCCTCGTCTTGTCACCTCGGCTCACACTCTCCTTCCTGCTTGCCTCGGTGAACATTCAACGCTGTCGGTGAGTTTTGATATGGATCACATAAAAACCATCGACCGTTGACTGTGCCCCGAGGCTTGCTCTGACGACGCCTGGAATGAAATGAACAAAAGGGCAAAGTGGGCGCATGTAAAATCTAGAAACGAAACCACTCACACATGCATAGACAAAAGTGACACTCTGTTTCCACTGTACGCAAAGACCAAAGGTCACAATCAACATTCATTGCTGTCGCTGGGTTGGACTGTGTAGAAAGCTCACTGAACAATGAGTGCAACTGTGGCCCAGATTTGCCCGACTCGCGTCTCAGCCAATCAGCCGACCGGATGTGAAACACTGATTTCTTTATTTATATACTTCTTGTTTTTCACTTCTATTTTATCCTCTCTTCCTCCCTCTCCGGTGCTGGATAGTGTTCAGGGGAAGAGAGGAAATGAAGAAGAGAGATAGACACAAATAGACTTCTGGCGGCTTGCTTGTCCTCATCCTCCTCTCCTCTCCTCTAATTGGTGGTTATGTGTGCAGCAAGGGGGAAGGAAGCGGAGTGAATGTGTAATCATTTGGAGTCTCTTCTCCTTTAGATGTTTCATCCTTCTCTTTTTTGTTTGTCTAATTATACACCGAGCAGTTAACTCTGTGTTAACTCTGCCAGCAAGAATGAGCGAGAGACAAAGAGAGGAAAGTCAAGGGCAAACAAAAAAAGATTATAGCACATGAAAATAATGTTCTAGTTTTAAGTTTATTTATTCTAAACTCCTCCCTGGGGTTACTTCAGATGGGCTGGGATATAAGCAATGTTCTAATGCAGATTGTTCTCACCTCTCTGAGGATGTCTCATTATCTGTGTTTGAGCTTCATGAGACACTGTCTGCCTTTCTGCCAGTGTGTGTGTGTGCATGAATGCCATGATAAAAGACCTGTCTGCTCATCCCAGAGTGCAATATGTTATTTTCTTTTCATACTAAAGCAGACTGCTCTCTCATGGGAAAACACACAAGTCTATAACCTTGTCTTCCTGCAGATAGTGTGACCGGCCACGCTGCTGCCATCTCTCTTTTCCCCTTCACAACAACTCTCTGCACTGTATCTGTATTTCATATAATATAAACACAGTTGAGATATATCAAGGAATGTGTTGAAGGAAGCATGTCTGATTCATAAATTAATCCAATAAAGTTAAATCAATATCCATGCAACTGTGTCTGATGTGATTATTTACGGTGTGAATTCATCATATAAATCATATTCAGCCCACTCCAGAATATCTTTCCAACACTGTCTTTCCATAGACTCTATCACATTTTTCTAAAAGTATATACTCCCTTTCATTTAGTTATACATGTCCAGGTCCCTCTCTCCACAGTCTCTCTGTATTATTCATAGAAAAGCACTCTGTACAGTGGTGCAGAACATTGGAGGTGATGTAATAGTGGCTGTGAGCATTGCTCCAGACTGTCATTTGGGATGGATTCATGCGACAGGAGAAAACGCTCGTTTGTTCTGCTTTGTTGCTGTTGCCAACAGCCGATGGCCAAGGATTGGGCATGAAGTACATCAATCAACGTACTTATTTGTTGCTGTTTTAAATACAGGAAAGCATTATGTGAGAGACATGAAACTCACCCACAATGAGTCTCGGTTTTACAAATGTTAAGATGTTGAAAGAGAAGGAAGAAGTTTTCAAGATGAAGCTTGAAGTCAACATCAGTGTTTGATGTAGCCCTGATCTTTAGAATGCTTTATGATAAAACTTTCCAAATAAAAATAGCACTGAAACAACAAAAACTAATTAAAGTGCCGCTGAACATCATTTCACAGCTCTTCTTCTTTCAAGTGATACTACCGCCATCTAGTGGTCCATGAGTTATTCAAACGACTACGTGCACAAGCTGATCATTCTGTAATGTAGACATGATATAGTTCATTTTTACAGTTTATCCTATTTTTTTAATTTTATGATTTTAACTGATCCTAGATCTACAAATGTTTTTCTACTTTAAAATGTAAGTACTTTTAAAAATGATTCTGTATCACTTGAACACTTTGTAACCCTGGCTTTGGTTTTCTATGTTCAAAGTATTCTATAATAACCAGAGGTGGAAGAAGTACTCCGATCTTGGTACAGTACTTGAGTACATCTATTTAGTTACTTTACACCACTGTCTATCACAATGTTTTGGAAGTACTTTCATTCAGACTACCTATTTAGCAATATATATACAAATATCTGTATTATTCTCCAAGAGTAAAAAGTTAATAAGTTAAAGGATAGTACCAGCAGAAAATCATTACACCATGACCTATAAATGATTACTACTCCTCTTCATTACAGATGATGTAAGCATATCTGTTGGAAATACCTGTTCTGCAATGTGCTTCAAACAGCTCTCATTACTTCCTCCTTCTAACGTCACAGTATTTTCAGCCCTTTTGCCGTGTTTTGATCACAGAACACAAAACTTCCAGAGCTGGAATTTCTCACCGTGATCATAAACAAGGAAGTAAAGTGTAAAGATGTTTTCACGTGTAGTAATTTAATTGTTACGTTTTAACAATAGACCTCATAATTAAGAGACTTGTCACAATGTATTCCTTTTTTTAACAAAACTTTAATGATTATATATTATAACATTATGTACAAATACATTTCATTATAAAACAGAAACTGAGAACATGAAAATAATATTCTAAATTGCTCTTACAACTGAGCTGATTCTTGTGTTGCATTGCCAGTGTCTCACAGTTCAGTTACTGAATAACTGAACTGTGAAACATCATTGGTTTCACAGTATGAGGGTAACAGGCAGGAAAACGGCTCCATCGTCTCTTTTCAAATACCAGCCTTTGTGGACTTCATGTGAACCATTTGTGCTCTATTCCTGCAATGAGAATTGATCCTGTTATAATTGGATTCAATCTTTTTGTGTAAATGCATTTCACAGCCTGCAAAATATCACAGTTTCTGAGTTATGTTGCACAATTGTTTGAAATGAATCTTACCTTAAACGGTCAACATAGTACATCACCCAGTTCAAAGCAGGGTCGGTGCATGCTTTACCCTTCTTTGTGTGGAAACTATGGATTATAAGAAAAGAAAAAAGATTATACACTTATAAACATAAATGTTATGGGGCATACATCTTGAATGTCTGGTTGTGAAGGAGGAGATACTCACATGATGGCACTGATAGGACACAGCTCTGTGACTGTCTGGACAGAGTACCCCTTGATTTTAGGAAATGGTATTTTGGTTTTCATGTAATTTCGACAACATCCATGCGCTGTGAAAAAAGGAGAAAAGAGCATGAGATACTGGATAGAAAAAAACAAGTTAAGAGAAATGCATCTTCATATCAAAACATAAAACCATATAGGATAAGCATTTAAAATCAAACCATACAAATGAAGGAAACTATAATACCTGAAGATGCATTTGTGGCCAGCAGACAAACGGTGAGCAGTGTGATCACCATCACTGAAGCTTTGATTGACACCATGTCTTCTTCTGTGTTGGCAGCAGAGACTCTGAGCTGTTCTGTCCTCAGGCGGTGTCAGGGAGGTTGTGTTCATTGAGCTGTCAAGGACTGCCGCTTTTATAATTCTCAGAGGTAGGAAACTTCCACATATTACAACATCACAGAAAAACCCCGTCAATTTCCCTTTTAAAAAAAAGAGAAAAGGGGGGGGGAGGATACACACAGATACACACACACACTCTCACACGCAGGTAGCAGGAGAATTGTTGTTAGTAAAGATAGTGCTGACACATGTGCATGTGTATTTCTAGTTTTAATCAGATCTTATTAAATAAAAAAACTCCATAATGCAAAATCGAATGTAAAAATAAGTTGTTAGGTCAAACTTTTAAAGCTTAAAGGTCAGTCAACCCATAATAATTCAGTGTTGTTTTTTCAGGGATTTTACTGTCAATATTAATGGAATATTATTGTTGATTAATGATTATGAATGTTACAAAAATATCTACATATAAGCCATTGTATCACTTGGCATGTCAACCATATATAACTATAAGAAAATAATGAAACCTGTAATGACAAACCAGTATATTAGACAAAAAGTTTGTTACGTCTTTCCATCACCACTCCTAGATACAAAGAGTCAAGTGCTACATGGGAAGTGACACAGGTGTGGCTACTTCTCTGTGTGACTTTACCACACAAAACACTGGGAAAGGCAGCAAATATTTAATCAAAATCAAAAATGTACTTAAAATGTAGTTAGGATAAAGACATCGTGTGAAACTGAAGACCTCTCTTTGGGCCCCCCGTGCATAGGTAGGTTGCTTTGTGGCTGTACGGAGGTTATTATCTAGGCCAGAAGAACACGTACCGTGCATCAAAGGAAAAAGTGCACTGAAATGGGTCATGAACCACTTAATGTGTGTCCAATTGTGCATCTTGAACTTTCCAACAAACCCACACCATACTTTAATTGTCATAACTCACCTCTGATTTCCTGATACGTGCATTTACAAGTCATTACTATGCAACTGAATTATTGTCTCTAAATTGCACCTTGGCAGTGAGACAATACTCATATCACCATGTATACATAGTTATTGTTCACTATAAATGTTCCACCTGTACAGACTGAAGACATTTATTTTCCATGCAACTCAAATGTAAAAGATCAAATCTACAGTTTATGTTCAGGTGAAGTTCAAATGAGGCATCAGCAGCCTCCGTTAGGTATATTAATTGGGTATCTTCCAAAGGTACTGTCTTTTTCGTAAAGAAAAGTTTCCAAAATACATATGGAAATTGGGGTATTGATTTAAAACAGACATTAAATAATTTGAGCCTTGCCTTAATGAAGAGGCTATTTTAGGTAACCAGTTTTCTGTGAGAAAGAGACATCAAACGACACACAGAGAGAGAAGGGGTTTCTGCAGACAACTCGGCTAACTTTCAATGTGCATTTTCTCACAGCCCTCTCTAAACCAGTGAGAAGAGTTGCATAAGAGTTGAATGTTGTAAAAAAGCAGGACAAATATCAAAAGTTTTACCAGTAACATGACAAAGCCAAGGCAGTGTGACTCTGAGCCAGCACGCACAATACCAGGACCCTGAAACTGAAGCAGTTAAATTAAATTCAGCATTATTCATTTTATACCTACTCAGACATTTCAAAAATGTCCTCTTTGAAAATAGGTTTTCGAAGCATCCAAATGAAGAGCTCTTGCTTTCTCATAGACTGGATACATTGACGTTGTTAATAAATGTTTAGCATTTTGATGAAAAATAAACAGTGTGACATGTAAGACGTTTCGTAATACAAAATGTGTTTCATTTGACTCTGACTTGCTTGTCACACCCCATTTCCACAATTTGCAAGTTACTGTCGTGTATACAAACATTTATAAGCAATGGTTATGTGTGATATTAACCAAGGGTGTGTTAGGTTTAACACATCATAACATTAATTTAAAAGGTAATTGGATAAAAGGACAATACATAATGATGTGTGGTCATAATCATAGAGGACATGTCTTGTCTACATTGCTTCATAATGTTGTCTATAGCAAAAGAGGTCAGCAGGATGTAATGTGGTATATTGTACATTGTATTGTTTTCTCTCAGGTCTGTCTTGAAAAAGATAAAGATCTCAATGCCACAAACCTGTTACATGCAGTAAGAAGTATTGAGAAATTGTTATTCGGTAAAGGTTGCAATACAACAACATACAAATACTCAAGCACTTAATTATTATGTATTGACAATAAAGTAATCTAATCTAATCTAATCTTAAATGTGATGGTTCCTGAAAGCAGTAAATATGACTTTAGTAATTATTGATTGAGGACAATGTTATCCTGTATTCATTTTCTGCAGAGTTTAAACTATTTTCCTTCAGTGGGTCTTTCGTTGGTAACTTTTGCTGAAAGGAAATTAATTTAATATTTCAGGCTCAACACAAGTTATATATTTTGCATTACTTCACTTCAGTTTCTTCATTTTGGTAAAGCACTTTGAATTGCCTTGTGTTGAAAGGTGCTAGATAAATAAACGTGCCTTGCCTTGCCTTCAGATTTAAGTACCTGAACAGAAAGGACAGTACAACAATCTTAGTTTTCATTTAAATCATTAACTTAAGTCATCAACAATGAGTTACGAATTGGAATAAAATATGTTTTTCCCCCCCAATGTTTTGTTAGAATCAACATGGGAGTAAACAGATGCATAGAGATGATGTTAAAACTTACTTTTGTATTTTACTTTATTTATCAGTAAGCTTGCCACTGTCTTATTGTTGCTTGAATTGCTTGAAATATGAAATGTCAGCTTCTTCAATCCATTTTGCTCTCAATTTGCTCTCAATTTTGCTCACAAATGTCTCCTGGGCTCTTTGGAAATATGAATCATCTAAGTTTATATTGCAGTTTCATAAGCTTCTTCTTTATCAATAGCTTTCAATTCTGCTTTAGATCAGAACTGACTGATTTCATATATAAGATACTTTCTTAGTTACTTTCCTTTTTCCCTTTATTAGTACTCTGTGCATTTTTTAAAGAAAATAATGTACATTTGATCCTTAAAAAACATTGAAAAACATGTGACAGTACAGTGTGTAGTTCACAGTCCTGGCAGGAGGTGGCGGGAGAGTAAAGCCTGACAGGAAGGATTCACTTCATGAATGAACTGCTGATATCCAAGCGGAAGAGGATTTATATTCCATCTTCAGCAATATGATAATATGATGTGCCTGCTTTGGAAATAACTGGCAGTCATAATAATATATGACGTGCTTCTGGATAAAAAACTCGGTGTAGTTGTAGTTATATTTGTTAAACCATGATAAGATGAAGCGATACAGAGATGCTAAGTATTATGCTTGTGTGCATGAGAAGCTAGCTCGAGCTAACGGTTAGCTGCTGTGTTACGCCAGCTACGAGGGGAAAGATGATTAAAAGAGGAAAACGGTAAGGTACAGAAGTACAGAAGAGAGCCACACAAATACATGCTATGTCTGTACAATTACAATTAAGTAAAGAGATATATTCAAACAGGTTCTCTCATGTTTCTCTCCTGCTGTGGGTAACATAAATTAAAGGTAAAATAAACATGTTTGCTTACCACTGAGTAACTACAAAGTTTTGCCATGTTTCCCCCTGATATTAAACACCTAAAAGACACTTTACATACATGCAATGGTGTAATGGTGTAAGTATATCCATTGTACAATTCTATTATATGAATTGTTGTGGAATTATGAAGGAAAGTGAACTGATTGTGTTTGATTTGGTTCTGTCACATAATATAAAAAGGAAAAGGGAAGACAGTCACTGATTTATAAAAGGATTAGACTTCCACCTCTCTATTTACATCTGCAGCAAGGTGCAGCTTTCTATTGGTACATTTGCAGAAAACCACAATCCTTCGAAAAATATAATAAAACTATCTTTTGTTTTAGGTGCAATACCAGTATGAAAGGTACATGGCGGCTGTGAGGATGGTCACAGCTGGCTGAGGTCCACCCACTGGCCCGGCAGGTGATATCCAGGTTGTGAGAGGAGCCATGAAAGAAGCCGGCAGGGAAGGCTCTGGGCTAGGCGAGGCTCTGTTCGAGGACCTGGACTTCCCCTCTGACGACAGGGCCCTGTTCTCCGACAGCTCCACGCCCATCGCCACGCTGCAGGGAGAAGTCACCTGGCGACGTCCTCAGGTCAGTGACACTGTGGAAATGCCAGCGTGCATTCCTCTGTTTGTTTTTCATTTTCATTTTTGGCAACCAAATAAGTTGCATCAGTGAGAAGAATTTCTCATGTCAGAAGTTCAGTGTTATTTTGTACTATTTAAAAACACTATATTACAGTGATGCAAATTAGTCGCTTTTCGGCGCCTCCCGCTTTTCTAACGCTGATTTGGGTGACTTGTGTAATTCGTGGAGAACCAAAGAGTTTTCGTTTTGGGGGGGGGGGTCCGTCAGTCAGTCCGTCCGTCCGTCCGACTTATGCGGACAACTTCTCACTTCAGAAAGAAGAAATCTAGATCGCAAAATAATTAAACAAGCGAGTGCCTATTTTTCCTGGCCAAGGACAGGTTCCTTGAACACAACACGAGCGTAATGTGTCTTCACGTGGTTATGTCTCGTCTGAAAGGAGTAACGGAGAGCATCGGAAAGCCGCTCCAGCTCTTCAAATATTGCGGTACCCATAAGGAGCCGTACACATGCCGCAGTGTTTGCGAGGCTGTGTCTTTAGTTGTAAGCACAGTGGCGATCTGTTGTTATTAGCATCTGGTTAGCTAGCTATGCTAACGAATTTAAAGAGCTTTTCTACAACCAGGTGGAAGAGAGCTCTCTCCTGAGAGGCTCAAATAACCTCAGCTCAGTGAGGTTAAGGCACACCTTGATATGATCATTAGTTATTAATGAGACATTAGAGACTAAATTATTAACAGGTATAAAATATTATATGACAGTCACAAAAAAGTTGTTCAAAATAACAAGAATAGAGTTTGAAAGGGAAGTGATTTGTAAAATATCCAAAAAGAAAAAAAATCTGCTTACAGTTCTGTTTCATATGGGTGTTGAGAGATGTACCCATAGATCTCCTCATGTTGCTCTTAAAGTGCACCAGATTGATGCTTTTAACTTCAATAATAAAAAATAAAAAATCCCGGGGGAGCATGCCCCCGGACCCCTAGAGGAGGTTGGATCCCCCCCCACTTAAATCATGTTCACATGGATAGAATACTAAATACATTTGCACACATCTTGTGTCCATATCTTTCTGTTTTGGTGGTCATGCCACAACCGTGCACGTGAATGCATGCATGCGTCAAACATGAGTCATGGTAAAATATCTGGATTAAGAGGTTGCTTTTTCTTTCCACAGCATGAAAGAAAGGCCAAATGAATGGGCTGTGATTTTCTTTTTTTTAAGCAGAGGTTTAGTTAAATAATTTGTACGGCCCTCAGAGGATGTTGTACAAATTTAAAGGAAAAAGGGTCCCCACCCCTGCTGTAAATAATAATAAAAACCCTTGATTTATAACTTAACATCTCTGTCTCCTATTGATCTGAGTATGTTATAAAGAATAGCCAGTTAATTGAAGCATTATAGCACAGGCCTTTGTCAGATGGTATATTACGCTGTTTTTTTTCTGCTTCGAATAGTTCTCTATTTTTTCACCATACCTGTGTTTGCATCACTGATATTAAATATTAGATATGTATACATTTATTTTTTCTATTTATGTCTATGTGCATCATCTTGGAACCCGACAAATTATAGATTGATAAAAGCATATTGGGAGAGGCCTTGAGCTCAATATTAACAACTTCTGATTCAATTTGTTGGAACTTAAATTAAATAATATCAACATTATTGTTTCAAACACTTAAAAAACGTTCTGCGCCTAATTTCTTTTACCAGGAAAACAACAAATACCAGCGTTATTGACCATTTCTAAATCAGTGTCTTTAAATATACGTCTTTTTCACAACTCCAGGAGATCTGCCAGTCCCCTGCTCTCTTCCCTGACGACATCACCCTTGCTCATGCTAAACAAGGCTTATTGGGAGACTGCTGGTTCCTCTGTGCCTGCTCCTTCTTGCTCAAAAGCAGATATCTCCTGAACAAGGTACTAAAGCAACAACTGTATTCTCATTTAGATGTGATCAAATATTATCTACAGCTCTGGCATTGTACTGAATCTGGAGAAGCGAATGATGTCAGTGGCTAGACTAGCTTGCTGTAAAAAAGCATGTAATAAGCCCATTATCCACCGTACCTCCTATACTCTGTGTCTCTTTGTAGGTGTTACCTCCAGACCAGCCCCTGTGGGGGGACAGCAGGTACAGGGGCTCCTTCCAGTTTTGTTTTTGGAAACTGGGACATTGGACAGAGGTGACAATCGACGATCGCTTACCCTGCATTAACTCCACTCCCTGCTTCTCACGCTGCCACTCCCCTGCTGCCTTTTGGGTAGCCCTGTTGGAGAAGGCCTATGCCAAGTAAGTAGCTCCAGGAATTTCCCTCTACCCACAATGCACTTTGATTAAAGATCGTTTTTTAAGGTGACACTGGAAAGTTTGAACAACTCTGATTTATCCCCAAGTGAAGTTTGGTTATCCCGTTTTCTGTCCCTTTCACTTTCTTTAGGCTTCATGGCTCTTATGAGCGGCTGTGGGCAGGGCAGGTGTCTGAGGCCCTGGTGGATTTGAGTGGGGGGCTGGCGGAGCGCTGGAGCTTGGGAGAGTCAGAGGAGGAGCAGAGACCAGAACAGGACAGTGACCAGGTCAGGAGGAGAAGGCTGGACCTGAACCTCCTGTGTTCAGTGAAGGAAGAGTGTGCAGTCAGCTGCTCCACTCACAGCAGCCCTGGAGGTCAGAAAAAAGTAGATTTCATGCAGAAATAAGTGATATGTTTTTATTTGTATGTTATCATTGCCCCCTCAACCTCATAGATTCAAAATAGTAATAATGCAATGCAATTCAGGCAACATTTGAGAAGGGTGTAATAATATGCATAATAAGGCTTAATATATTGTTATATATTGCATTTATATCATTTGCATCTAATACATTTAAAGGAAATAGCTGGCCCTTGAAAAGCTAAAAAAAACAGAGACCAGGTTTCATCAAAATGTCTTGCACGATCCAAAAAAAACATACGCAATTTTTGTTCTAGCTTAAACATTGAGAAAGTGATTTCAATCCGGTGTCACCTGTTGACCTTGATGACTGCTGCAGGTGCCAGTGAGCTGGGTCAGTACCATGCGCTGACTGTCATGGAGTGGTTGGATGTGAAGATGCTGTCAGGCAGCAAACAGCTGCTGCTCAGGATCAGAAACCCCTGGGGAAGATGCTGCTGGGGCGGGGCCTGGATAGGGAGGTAGGCATGTGTCTGCTTATGTGTTTCATAGTTAAGATTAAGAGATGTGTCTTCAGACGACAGCACCTAAAGTCTTTGTGGAAGGCCCAGAGAAAGCACCTTTCAGACTTGATGTATTGTCTGAATTCACGCACACCATACCTCTCTGTCTGCAGTGGTGCTGGTTGGAGTTCTGTCGACCCTGCCTTGGCTTCGGACCTACAAGCCAGGGTGGCCGAGGGCGAGTTCTGGTTGGATGAGACCGAATTCCTGTCCCAGTTTGATGATGTCACAGTGGGCTACCCCATCAATGATGAAGGGCACCTTAAGAGCATCTATACTGGTAATTTCTAAAGACCACATCTTAAGTGCATTATGAGGACATTCAAAGTAAAGGATAATGCTTTTATAATGTTTCAAGACTGCACAAATTAAAACACACAATGCTTTCTGATACACTATATAAACATAAAACATTACACATGTGAATTATAAGTATTTTATGGATCTTTTTCAATTGTTAAAGGCTACAGGTTGACTGAATACATCATGACTTCCTATACACACCTCAACAATCTACTGGAATCAAAGTATTCTATAAAAGCCACAAAATATTATAATTTATTACTTTATTTGTTAAATATGTGATCATACATATCGATTCATCCGTAATATTGCATGCTTCATTATGGTGTTGACTACAGTTAATAAGATGGTTTCATAGACAGTGTAATTAATTAGGGTAAACCCACTACCTTTTGACCTCCTTGGCTCCCCTTTTTAACCCCCATAACTCTCCTCTCTGACAGGAAGTCCACTGACACACTACCACCAGCTGGCCGGCCGGTGGATGGAGGGTCACTCCGCTGGTGGCAGCCGAAACTGCAGCAGCTACGGCAGCAACCCCAAGTTCTGGCTCAAAGTGTGTGAGAGAGGAGAGGTGCTAGTGTCCCTGCTGCAGCACAGAAAATGGAGGAAGACAGAGAATTGCACACAAACGCCATTAGAGGATAGCAAAAACACAAAACACCAGCACTACCAGGCTATCGCTCTACACATGTGGAAGGTTTGTCCCATGGCTTGTAAGGAAAATAAACGTTTGTGTCCTTGCATTGTGTCACTAATGTGTTTTTCCTGCTGCTAGGTGGAGAAAAGGCGTTTCAATCTTAGCCGAATGTTGAACAAACCACCTTGTGTTTCTACTCACTGCCACGCCTACGAGAGAGAGGTGGTTCTCCATCAGCAGCTGGAGCCTGGGTTCTACCTGCTGATCCCCAGCACCTACCAGCCAGGAGCGGAGGCCCGCTTCCTCATCAGGGGGTTCTCCTCCTCCCCCACGTCTCTCAGGTAAGGACAACTTTCAGAGAGAGTAAATAAGTTCCTGTTATTTATTTAAAAATACTCAAAACATAAAATACATCCATGTTATGTTTCTTTGTGTGATTATAACGTTTGAGCAAATTCCAATTTCGAAAAGTCAGAGTACTTTTTTGGATTCATGTGCTTTTAATGGATGTAAAAAACATGTTTCTGTCCAAAATCAAAACGGGATTAGCTATTTTGCCCATTCAACAATCTCTTAATCATACATTGTTGATATTATTAAGCGTCTTTGAGCATTAGGAAAAGCGCTATAAAAGTCCCATTTTTTATTATTATTATTATTATTATTATTATTATTATTATTGTTAACTGTTTTATGACTATTATTTATTCATTTTAATTTAATTAATCATGATTTATGATTTATTTGTGCACACATTCTTTTTCTCCATACCAATAAAAAGGTATCATCTGGTAAACAGTGACATCTGCTGGTCAATTAGTCACCTCACAATTTATTTTCTCCACATTTTCCTATTTCCATGTTTTCCCATATGTGCTGCAATTGACTTCAATGAATTCTATCATTACAATATTGGTGTCCTCCTCAGTGCCCTGAAGAGCCCAGCACCTTCACTGCCGTCAACAACAGATGGAGAGTGGGAGACCTGTTACTTCCAGGGCTCGTGGGTGGACGGAAGGACAGCTGGAGGAAGCAGGAACTTCCTGTCTCACTGGCAGAACCCCTGCTTCCCCTTTACAGTTTGTGATGAGTCAGCAGTGACGTCAGGAGTTAATGTCAGGATTACCCTACACCAGAGCCGCCCTGACACGGACCTCCACCCTATTGGCTTCCACGTTTATAAGGTCAGTCAAACAAAGGGCGATTACCAGTGTCATGTAGAGTAACAGTACATTCAACTCAATCAACACACTCTGTTCAATGCTTTTTCTTTTTGTGCATTCTAACATTGAAACCTTTAGGTGTTTAAGCTAACTTTGCATTTGCTCACATACTGTAGTTTTATGTCTGTGAATTTTCTTAGGAACAACAACGGGCCGGCTAAAATGATCGGTCGTGCTTTTTACAGTACTACGGCTTCCACAGAGGACATTTTTTATGGATTTTTTGTCAAAGCACTTCAGATATTCATTGCTATCGGGATGTTAAGAGCATTCCATGGAATATAACACAAAGTGTATCTCGAGCCGGTTTCTCAAACTTACCTTTAATAATATCTTCAAATAATATGATACATAATAATATCTTGAAATGTAAGTTAGTTGTTAGTGTCTGCAAGTTTACCATTAATGAACAACACTAGCCTGTGAAGAAAAAAATATTAAGATTGCTATTGATTATAACTCTACACTGCCTGAGCCTTTGATCTGTGTGCAGTTGTCAGAAGGGGAATCCCAGCAGACATTACCCAGGGACGAGGACCCCGCGGCCAGTTGTGTCCCTCACTGCTTCACCCAGGATGTCCTCCTGGCCTGCTGCCTCTCTCCTGGAGCTTACACCATCGTGCCCTCCACCTACAGGCCTGACTGCTCAGCCAGCTTCACCCTCAGCCTGGCCCGCAGAATACACAGGTAGGACATATTGAAACAGTATCTTTAGGTATTATTATATCATCGTCATAAATAATGGTGGTTTTGTGTCTTTTTTAGGAAGGTGGTGAAAAGCCAGGAGAGACTGGGAAGAGCCATTGAAGAGGTCAGTTATTGGAAATAATTTAGTACTGTTAAATGAGAAAAACGACTTGGTAACACTGACTGACAAATCTTCCTTATCCCACCAATCAACCCGGGTTTTTGTCATGGTGATTTACAGAATCTATAAAATATACCAACATTCAAAATGTACATTACAAAAGGCAGAATTTCTATTATCTAATTAGAGATATAAAAATAGATGACTAAAGGAGGACAGGAATTTTAGGATAAAAGTACACAACTATATAGAATAACGTTTTTAAGTATTAACCACAAACCTTCCGTCAAAACATATTTTGTCGCAGCCCTGGCATTATGTTACATTATGGTAAAGAAACTGTCTCCATAAACTGTGCCAGTGTTTCAATTTCAACGAAGCTCAACAAATCAAATGATTATGATTTTGGAAGCTTGATGGTAGGATGAGGCAGAGCGGCAGCAGCTTGACAGCAAGTCATTCCTCCAGATCAATTCAATTCATAACCCTTATGCCTACTTTAAAAACCTGCAATTATAAATCTGTGTTTGTGTCAGAGGATGGCAGCACTGACTAATCGCTTTTTCTTGCTCTTGTCTCTCTGGGCGGCAGATCTCTCACATCTCTGTGATGCAGAGCTAGTTCTCTGGGACTGTTGCTGCTCCGCTGACGTCGACTCACCTCCCGGTGCCTCTTGGCCCATGATGAAAGAACCAGCTCTCCCATCCACCCTCACCAAGGAGGATGTGTGTGTTTGTGTGTGCATGTATGTGTACCACCAGTGGCTGAGAAGGCAGGCACATTTAGTGGGAATGTGTGTGTCGGTAGTCCTGGAAACCCCTTTATCCTAACCCACTGAGGCTCAGGGCTGATGGGCAGCCACACACTCATCGGCGATTAGGACATCAGAGGTTGTCGGTGGGCTGGGCTGCTAATGAAGTATGACGGGACTGGCTGGTGTAAACAAACAGCCGCCATTGAAGAGGGCCGCCGATCCTCTTGCTCATTCACTCGCTGGTGCGCCTGCCGGCCCGGAATAAAGGGCCCTCTCATGAAGGTCCTCACAGAGGCACAGGGGGCAAGGGGCGAGGGGATGGTCTCCGACAGCAGAGCCAACCAAACCACACCACACCATACCGTGCCATACCATGCCAGAGCTTTCCTCCCATCCCTGTCCCCCAGACACTCTGCACCTCACCTAGCTTGCATTGTTTGGCCATATACACAGACACAGGGTTTTCTTAGTACTTCTTACCCAACATGAGTACCATCTGGACTAACACCAAAGTCAGGCTGGACCTAAAGAAGTCCATTTTGTTCCTGACTCCATCCTCACCCCCCAGCTCCCTTTTTGTCCCCCCAGACTCGGTCCACAGCTCTGCCTGGACCTGAACAGAGCCAGGGTTTGAAGTTGCCGCCAGAACAGATGACAAGCGGATGAAACGAAGGATGCGGCACATCAGAGGAGGCCGGTTCATAAGAAGAAGCCGCCAGTCCTTTTTTGTGTTGAGGCTGCGTATGTGTGGTGGTGTGTGTCTGCCTGCTTGTAGCCATGTCTGTTTCTTGAAGTCACAGGGTTTCTGTTTATTCATTTGAGCCAGTGTTAACAGAGACATTTCAGAAAGCTATAATTGACTAATTAGGAGTGGCTGTGTATTTATTATGTTTGGGAGTGAGATGTGTGAATAATGAATAAAATATTAAAACTACTTGGTGGTGATGTAATTAAGCTTTAAATAAGTATGTATATTCCAAGTGTTAAATAACTACATTTGGTGACAAATTGAGGAAATATGTGTGTAGCCCCACGTTCATCAACACGACCGAGCGTGCGCGTACTCTCGAGTCCTCAATGCGCGCCGCCGTTCCTGCGGAATTCAGGAGACTGTGGTTGGACTCCGAAAGGCTACCACCTAGAAAATAATGAACAACAAATTTGACGCGTGAGTAAACAAAAGTTTCTGTGGCAAATCTACCAGAGAGTGGGCCCCCCCATCGTGAAATTCACGGGGGAGCGTAACGTTAGTGAAAGCTGTTGCGTGTAAAATGAGAGGTGTGTCAGCTTCATTGCATATCCTGCATGCTCTGTAAGGTTTATAAACTCACATTAGAGCCAGTTTTAAACACACAGAGGTGCATTTAAAACGAAGTAAAGACACAGATTACATCGTATTTCAGAAAGGAGATGGTGCTGTGTTGTTAGCGGTAGCTTAGCCTGGCGGAAGCCTGACAGGCCTGTATCCTCGGTGTGCCAGTTGTGGAGAGGCCGGGGAAGGTGTGCGCAGCCTCGGATCAAACTATACTGTCATGGACTCATGGCCCTAAAGTAATGGCACAAAGCTGACATTTCATGTAGGATATTCACCGTAAGAGTATTTTAGCAACAGATGTGTACGTATGCAATTTAACAGTCTAGATGTTTGCTGTTCGTGGTTAAACAATCACACTCAGTTGAGAGTTTCTAAGCTGTAATTTAGCAGCCCAGCAATACATTATATATCCTTATGAAGGTTATTATTATGTTCCTGTTTTTGCACTATTTTGTCAACCCCATTAATATCAACTAGTGCAGAATAGTCTTTATAATAATACAGTTTAGCACCACAAACGATAGAGGGGAATCCCTTCTTGATATTGTGAGTTCAGGGCAATCTTCGTTCACTCATTTCAAATGAAAGCAGATGGACATTTAAAATGCAGTTTGAATGGTAAAAATCCGTTCAGCAATTATGGACATATCAATGTCAAGGAGTATAAACATCAGTGGGCTTTAAGCTGTAGGTTTAGTGATTTAAACATATTTACTCAAGGAAATATATTTTTGCTAATATCTATTTTCGAGGATTTTAAGTTGCAATATAAGACCGTGGGAACATCGATTCCCTTACAACAACAGCCTTCAAAGTGACCACAAGTTGACTCAACACTTCCCTAAAACTGTTTAAACTAAAACTGAACTTCTTTATGATGTGTTATGCCAGCATTAGTTAGCATTTACACCTTAATTACTTTTTAACCAAGATGCAAGTCCCCCTTAACTTAAATGAAGTCAGGTCATGATACAAAGATCTTTTTTTGCCTAATGTTTCCATCAAATCCAGTCTGAAAGATGATGACAGTGGAGACCACGACCAGGACCAAGGCTCACCGAAAGACAGTGAGAAGGAAAAGACTGAAGACGAGGACAAAGACCAGAACAGCTCCAAGAGAAAGGTCAGCCCATTATATAATGACTCATATGAGTTTTCATCTCCAAAGTTAGTAGTATAGTATAGTCTAAGTTCCTTTCTTGATTTCTGCAGATGGTGGTGCCAGGGGCAGGAGAGCACCCTCTTCAATACAATTACACCTTCTGGTACTCCAGGCGCACCCCAGGGAGACCAGCCAGTACTCAGAGCTACGAGCAAAACATTAAACCGATTGGTGGCTTCGCCTCGGTAAGTCGCTCCTCATCCAGTACATTAGAAAGGGTGGGGGGAACTCTCTTTGCTTCTAATTATCACCTTAGCAAGGCACAGTGCAAAGCATGAATACAAGCCTCTCTTGACTGATACACAAATATTTTAGGATGTTTTAATGAAGACATAAAATATTGTGGCTTTTTTAATACTTACTATACACTGACTCTTTTGACTTACTGTAATATGACATCTTTGTGGCATACTATATTATGATTTATAATACAAAATTACCACATACTATATTATGATTTTACAACTAATCTAACTAACTAACTTACAAAAATCACAACTAATTGTAACTTTAAGTGTATCACTAATGTAGCCGGCTCACTAAGGGGCGATGCGGTCTTAACACCTATGAAAAAGGGTCTTTTAAAAATAATTTAAAAGGTATAAAATGTAATTATTCCTGCATATTCCCTGTTCTTGTCTTTCCCAAGGTGGAGCAATTCTGGCGTTTTTATAGTCACATGATCCGGCCAGGCGACATGACAGGCCATAGTGACTTCCACCTGTTCAAAGAGGGTATTAAACCCATGTGGGAGGTCGGTACTACATATATTATTTTAATACATTAAATGAATTTAGATTTGTAAATGAAAAACCCAGTCTAAATCCATGCCATGTTGTTTTAAAGGATGATGCCAATAAGATGGGTGGGAAGTGGATCATCCGTCTGAGGAAAGGCCTTGCATCGCGCTGCTGGGAGAACCTGATCCTGGCAATGCTGGGGGAGCAGTTCATGGTTGGGGAGGAGATCTGCGGGGCTGTGGTGTCAGTCCGCTTCCAGGTAAACAGACACGCACTCCTGTAGTACCTCGTCTCACACTGCATGTTTCAGTATCATCATCATGCCCTCTCTTCTCTTCTCAGGAGGACATCATCTCTATCTGGAACAAAACAGCCAGCGACCAGGCGACCACTGCCCGCATCAGAGACACGCTGCGCAGAGTCCTCAACCTGCCTCCCAACACCATCATGGAGTACAAGACTCACACAGACAGCATTAAGTATGTATGTCTAATCGTTTAATTATTTTCTCTCTCTTTCTATCTAACTCACAAACATGTGTGCATGCTCACAGAATGAACATTTATGTTTTTAAATATGATGCATTATTGTTGCGTCAAAGAGTGTGATGATATACAACTTGGACAGATAGATAGATAGATAGATAGATAGATGGGTGTGGTAATCTAATTGCAAACATTTGCATGTTGCAGCTTCTCAGTTGTTAACATTTGCTGCTGTTATTTGAATAGGTGTTGGTTCCAGTGTTGTTGGAAGAAAACATTGAAATGATCATGCAAACAAGATCATGCATTGTTCAGGCATTTTTAAAAGCTAGAACAGGGCTTGTTTTGAACGGCTGAATGATTGGCCTCTGATATTGCAGCTTGCAGCTTTCTCAAGAAGCGCTCATACAGACAGCTGAACACTTGACACTACGCTTCCTTTTCTTTGTTCCTGAGCTTCCATGGCATAGTTCTGTCACTCAGCAAAATACACTCTGGTTCATCATAGCAAACGGCAGAGGCAGACATACTATATTACTGACTTTTTCACAATATACTACGTCGGGCTGCACGATATTGGAAAAAACTGACATCGCGATATTTTTCTTCCCCTGCAATATATATTGTGATATGAAAAAATACAGGAATTGAAGAAAAGAGAGTTTCTGTTGTCCGCAAACCATCCTTTCAGCAACAAGCTGAGCTAGCTCGGTTATCCTGCTGTGATCTGATCAAGAATGGTTGTGATTGGTGGTTTGCTGTGCATGCAGAGCCTGCATGTCACTCACTCAAGTACCCCTGACATGAGAGCCACGACCCATTTGAGTTAATTTGCCTACTTAATATCGCACGTCCTAAAAAATCAATAAATCGCATGTCCTGCGATGTCAATATCACGCATGCGCATAACGCTATTATCATCACGACACGATATATCGTGCAGCTATGACATTTTTAGGAGGGATGCACGATATTGGTTTATTGAAACCGATACCGATAATTTCCTGCTTCTCAAGACCGATACCGATAACCGATAATAACATATATATATATATATATTAAATGTACCTGTTGCCTTTTTCCCTCCTCGTGGAACTTCTGCATTGCATTTGTTAATACAAATAGCAAGCGAACTATCTAACTCTGAAACTTTGAAATAGTCCCATACTACCAACGACATGTTTGTTTACTGTCCTGGCTTCACGGCCGCACACCATTTACGTCACAGCCAGGCATGAGTTAGGGAGCGCTGGATTTGTGAAAAACTCCCCTTTTCCTAAACCACTAATACCACAGTACTGGCAAAACGGGAGGAGCCGAGTGAAAAACAAGCGTCCCTCATCCCAATCCACCCACACCGCAGTATTTTTTTCTTTTTTTTTATCCAAAAAATATATATATATTGTATATTATCGGGGCTATTAATACTTTTATCGGGTTTATCGGGTTTATCGGGATGACGTCATAATTCCTAATATCGGACCGATAATTTACCGGGCCGATAATTATCGTGCACCACTGATGTTTAGGACACATGCTGTTTTTATTTTTGTATAATTTAAGTAAAAAAAAGGTAACTTAATCTACCTCTGCCAATACCAAAGTTCCCAATCAGTGAATGATGTATGAAAAATCATCCAAAACAACGTTTGCCTGGGCCCCTGCACCACTCAATCAAGCATGGATTGTAACTTTAGTATTTCCAACATACATGTAACGTCAGCAGGCTATATGCGGCATGTAGCAGCAAAAGAAAGTGCAGTCCATGAGCGGCAGCCTTTAAAGGCCTGCTGCGGACAACATGCTGCGGACAACATGCTCCACTCAGTTTTGAGAGTCATGTGGCCCCAACCCATTGCTTCACAGATCGCTATTCACTTGTTTTTTCTTAGTTATCGAAAATGTCCCGTGTCTAAATTGCGCCCAACTTCGATACCACACCTACTTGGATCCCCAACAATATAGTCCCCAATTATGAAGTAGATCCAATGAAAGGTTCTCGAGATCATACAAGATTCCTTTCTAAGAGTTTAATAAACATTTAATTAGAAAGTGATCAACAATATACTAGATAATGAACATAAATAGTTTTTAGCAGCACTAAGTAGAGCATTACTCTCTTAATTTTCTTTGGCAATTATGATTTATTTATTGAAGCATCCAGAACAACATCCAGAGCTATAAAAGAACTGATATATCATTTTTTCCCCTATTTGTTGTGTTATAAAAGAAAGACAAGTCAAACACCACCATGTATGCAACACTGTCATGTTTCATGTGCTTTTGCAGTAAATTGATGCAGTTGTGATTTTCCCATTGAAAAGGCCTGAATGTCCAAACGTGGTGTTTATTTTGAATGATGATGTGCTGCATCCTTTGTTCACAGAGCATGGGTAGACTTCCATGGACTGGTGAACCCTAGTGGCGGACGTTAGCCCCTCACACAGACCACCTCTGAAAGAGTAGGAACTGTTGCTACATTATTCCAAAGTGAAAGATAGTTTCTCTCTGATGTGCTGGTGCTAATGTTTGTCTCTGTTTGCTGTGCATAGGTGTGTGTATATGTGACATGCCGGGGGATGACGAGTCCTGGGAAGGAAACCTCTATGTGGATTGGGACTGTAACATGAAGACAGAGCAAAAGTCAGAAACAGAGGCAGGAAGACCATTCCTTATTTGCGTCAAATTGGAAATGAACGGAAAAGCCTGTCGAACTGAACCTTGCCGAAGAGGGAAATATGCGTTACTTTTAATCAACCAGAGAAGACTGATGCCTCAATTTTTATTTTTTATTTTTTTAATGCAAGTTGTAACATCTGTTAACTTGCCACAAGAGGGAGGCCATGTGACAGGTATTCGCTGATCTGGTCATTAGCTGTTAACAAAGTGTACTTGACAAAATACGACAAAACCAGTCTGTTATAATACTAGATTTAACTGCTTAACATCACATTTCCTGCTGTCTAAAATGAATCTGTTTTATTAGGACTTCAACAGGGTTGCAGGTCGATTTTTTTTTTTTAATTACAGTGCTGTATTTTAACTACAATTCGTCTGACATTTCGAACCAGAAAGATTACTATTATTGTGTACGATATATTTGTAAATACAGTCCACTTCAAAGATTGCTTAACTGAATCAGCAATGATTCTCCATTTTACGTGAAAGTTAATCCCAAAGGATGAGGAGCATCCTGTGTTGGGCAGAAGGTTGTATAACCGGCATCTTAAGAATGGACTGCCAAGCTGCCTAAATCACTGTGCCTGGCCTCGAGCCCGAACCAGTTTTCCCTTCTGTCTGTCACGTCTTCATCCCGCCTTTAAACAATCCAAGGGATGGGTTCTGCTTTAATGTCCTCAACAAAGGTGTTCAGGTGTCCTGGAACACCGACCTTCACTCCTTTTCCATTTTGTAGTAAAATAAATGAAACTGGGCCCAGGGTCAGGGTCTGTTACAGTTTTTATCAATGCTCGGGAGCATTTTTTTGGAACCATGCCAAGAAAGCGCCTATAGTTTGTTGAAAAACTGTAATGCTGCCAGTGTTTGTGGGTATGATGATGGGTGCAGGTGTGTGTCAAAAGTGAAGAACACATTTGGATGTACACCTGATGGAGTATAGCAATAAATGTCAAATATGCATCTGCTGCTAAATCTGGTTCAGTGTCATTTTCTACATATGTTTGTTGAAACACAATTGTTGAAGCACAGATCATTCCTTACTTTTTCTTTATAAATACAATTCACTGATACGGTCTCGTGTACCATCAACTGACCCCTCTGGTGTGCCTCATCAATTGTAGCACACACTGACGCTGTAGCAACAATGTCAGTTTACCTTTTTATTGATCCTTTTCATTGATCAGCTCATTTCAAAGAACATGTAATTCTGTAGGGAAAAAAGTGAAAGCAAATCAGTTAAGGGACAAACTAAGGGCCTTTTTCACAACATACATGATATGTACTAGTAGGGAAATCAAAGGTATTAATACAACTATGAACAATTTCTATATTGTAGTCATTTATGATGGTAGCATTCACAATATCAGAACTCTAAAACTGAATTCAGCTATGTTTAGTTTAGATATTTACACTTGTATTGTCCTTTCTGTAAAAAAAGGCCTATTATAATAAATAAAGTATGAACAATGCAACAGTGATAATATAAATTAATTTGCTTACCAACAAGAAAGTGGCTGCCAGCAGCATTAGTTTGGAGTGTGATTCCATACCGAGTGGCACTGGAAGAGACACATTTAAATACAAATTGACATTAAGGTTCTCAAACTATGGGGTGCACATGACTATGGGATATTATGTGGAGTTTACTTAAGTAACATTTCATTTCTCAAAAGACATTTTGATATGTAAACACGTGTGTAACTCAGTCATTGTTGTCATGTTCTGTCATGCTCATCAATTTGTTTTTTTTGTGGAAGTTTTTTAAACCTTCCTTGTGCTCAACTCACCTTCCAACCCAAAATATTCATGGTCCATGTTATAATCGTCATTGAAGCCAGGCCATTTCTTCCATATCGAGCCCATTCTCTCCCCAATGTTGGAGACAATCTGGAGAAGATTAAAAGCAAAACATAGCAATTAAAATAAGTGTGTAGAATATTTTTATTTTTGTGTTGCTTAACCTTAGATGCACGAGTGACTGGACCCTACACTCTTCCATAAGTGGGTAAAACAGGAAAATGTGTTTTTAAGCCATTTTGGTTAAGAAAAATCACTTGTATAATATTTAGTATTATAATTTGAAATATTTAATATTACTTTTTTCACTATTTAGAATTTTAGAATTGATTTTACATTTTGAAAAAAACAACGAAATTCCATAGAAAATGCTTGCGGGTCATTTTTGACCCACTTATGGAAGCTTGGGGTATTAATACAAAAACTACATTTTCTTAAAATGTATACAATTTAAATAAAACATTTGAATGGCATGATATCCAAAACATGTTTTTTGAGGAATAGCTGGAATACAAAATGATAACATTTTTTAATTACAAAGATACTCTAAAAAAAACACTTCACCGGGTCAAAAAAGACCCACTTATGCATCTAAGGGTTACATATCACTACCTGGAATTGCTGGTTAGAGAAGCATCGGGATGGACAGCAGGAGCCCTGGATTCTGATGGTGGATGCTCCTTCTGAATCACACACTTCCAGGAGAGGGGTGAACATGCTCCACCTGAAAACAAAGGCCCCCAACACACACCAACTCAACCCGTACCCTTACATAATAATCGTGCAATAAGCAACCTAGCAGATACACTGGCCAGTACTTCACACAGTGGCGCGGCATAGCCTTGATGCTTGGTTGATCACATTTTCAGCTGTCATGGTTCTGCAGCACTAAAACCATTGTTTGCTTGGTATCGGAGGAGTTCAAATTGGGGCAGGCTTTATTCGAGGACAACTGAGAGAATATTTATACCAAGTAAATCTGAGCTCAACGAAACCTCTGCCAGGTCAGTCTTAATTGGGGGAAATTTCATTGAGTGTGGCTTCTGAAAAACTCTGGATCCGGCACACACCACAGTACCTCAGCTAACCCTGGAGTCAAATTCAGGCCAAAGGAAGAAGAAAGTATTTTGGTTTGCCTACAGTAGATTGGGTGCTGCCATTTCGCCCATTAGTCAACATTCCCATTAAGAAGGACGTCGCATTCCTTCCCTCCCATGCAGCCCGGGGCAGCTTTGTCAGTATGTCTCCATCCAAGCAGCTGTTTAGTGCATTAAGTCTCACAGGTTTAGACTGCACCCCGGCTGGGTGGAACAGTAAAAGCTTCCACTGCTATTTACAGACAGGCTGGGCATCTCTGATGGCTCAGGGTGGCCAGAGGCTGGGAGGGACACGGAAAAAAAGCTCACATGTTCAGTCTGAGAATGTATAAAGATTGCTGGTACAGTATTCTTATAGTGGAGGTCAAAGGGTACATTCATTTAAATTACAAAAAACTTGAAAGATTACATTTCTTTCAACTCAACTGTATTTCGACAACATCATAAATGTCAAACCTGGTCAAATAAAACGATCCTGATTGTTATTAGTATTAGTAGATGGCACAATTCCACCACTGACCCAAATACCACACCGAAGACACCTTTAATTAAAAGAATCAAATCTCTTTTTTAGTTTTTATCAAATGTTTTTGCTGCATCAGTAAAATCTTAATTTGAAAAAGTATTACAAAAATAATTTATGTCATATAACAGTTGAACTGTTAACTGTGCTAGTGTGAAAAACAGAAATCACATGTTTTACTTGAAATAATACAACATTTTAAGTAAAATGACTGCAGGAAATATTTGTTTGAAGAGAATTTTACTTAAAGCACCAAAAGTAAATCTACCCATTATGTAGGATATTTCTTAATAAATTATATTATTGATATGCATTGATTACTGGATATAATTTATAACGATGCACCATTTTTTATTTTATTTGTCTATTTTTAATTCTTTATTTATTTGGGGACACATTACATTAAAAGTACAGTTTTGCCTGAAACATGCACCATATTTTAGACACTTATCTTCTGTTCTACAGGTTACATCTGCAAAGTAATTTAAATATAGCATGAAATAGAAGATTCTCTAAAGTATTCCCAAGCGTTTATAAGAGTTGGTACTTCAGTAAGTCTACTCTTCAGCACTGAAGTTGGCCCGGGGCAATAGAAGTACGTTTTGACTTCCCTACCTCTGAAACACAGTGCCTATGAGTTGTTTGTGAGGTGTGTACGCCCTCATCTCCATCAGGCAGCAGCCGAGACAGCAGGCGTCCACTCTGAGGGGCCTTTCAAAATAAAAGACCTGCCGGCCCTGACAGTCGAACCCCCGCAGGGAACAGGGCCGAGCTGGACCGCAACACTGGAGGCACACACAGGAACTCTCTGACAGATCAAAGACAATACACTGAAAAACATTAAAACCCACACTATCTTCATATGAAAAGCAAATGATGGGCTCAGTTAAGACATGTGTAGCTGAACATGGGTCAGTACCTTCCACAGCCACAAATAACTGTGACCTGTGACCTCCTGTGCTGATGCTGTAGATCCTCCTTGGAACACATTGTGGACCTGCAATGAGGACACATTATTATTTAAAACAGAAAAACATATTCACTGCAAGTTCTTTTTTTTTTTTCTTTCACCTATTATGCAAAATCCACTTTTTCATGTCTTGTATACATAAACATGTCTCCCCTCTGTGTAAAGAGATTCTCTCACTTTTTGTCCTGATCCATTTATATAAAAACCTGTCTGAAAATGAGCTGATCAGATTTTGGCCACTCTATGATGTCATAATGAGGTTTTGGCTTGTGTAACCATTAGCCAATCACTAACCAAGGTAACCCCCCCCCCCCCCCCCCCCTCCACCTTATCACCTGAATCTCCTCCTTGAGCATCATTGTGTTCTTTTTAACCAAATATCTCTCAGAGGGGCGTGGGGAGGGGCTCCTTATTTTCATCTAAAGTAACAGACACAGAATCCGCCCTTTTGAAACATTGCTGAAACAGAGGGGATTATGGGATGCTGCAATGCATGATCTGTTTGGTATTTGGAGCCAAACACTTCAGAGACATGTTTTGTATATATCTGAGACCTATAATATATTGATGAAAAACAGTATAATGGGAGACCTTTAAAGAAAGATATGCCAAAGTGACACCCCCTTCTCACCTTGCAGCTCTGGTCTGGCAGTGATGTGTATTTGACTGACTGTTTCCAGCACAGACAGGAAGTGTGATCCTGCTGCACCTCCAGGCTCCTCCACCCCTGGCAGACTGACTTTCCCTGGTTGCTGCATGAATCCGTTTTTCATCATCCTCCCAGGAGCCACACCTGACAGCTGCCCATCAGATTGACAGTCAGGCGGTGTTTGGGTGCTTTTGGGCCGAGGGTGGTGAGTGTGGCATTCACATGAAGGCCCGCAGTGTTTCTGGAAAGCTTTGAAGATCATCTGGATGTGCTTCTCTCTTTCCAGTTGACCGAAGGGAAGAGGCTGATTGGTCACCGCTGACATGGTGTAAAACTGAAAATATATGTTGCACCCAGAAATAACATATCAATGACAAGCAATTATACTGTGAATATATAAGGTGGGATACTTTGTTCACCTTTGTTTACCCGAGAGTATAAAACCAGCGTCAGTAATCGCTCATTTGTTGTCTATGTTTGGATGTAATTATTTAGACACCAGACTCGTGTTAAACATAAATCCAGGACTTTTTGGAGTTACAGAAATAATTGTTGTGTTTAAATTGTCCTCATAGTGTTTAATAATGTAATGAAAGTTATAGTAAGAACATCATTAAAAAGTCATACAGTAGTATTCAAGGTCAATATATATCATACAAATGAATAGTAGGCTATAATACGCAATTTAATGGAAATCATAAAACATCCTATGTTTTAAAAATGCATCAAAAGAAGTCATTGATAAATACTATAGGTCACAAAAATTTATTAATATGGATTTAGTATAATATGTATGTATAAAATAATAAGTGTAAAGGCGAAACGATTATCAGATTAGGGACCGTTGACCAAAATCTTATGAAATGGGGTCTACGGTATGTCATTAAAAAAGTCATAGTATTGTATGTCATCAAAAACGTTGTTTCAAGAAGTATTTCAGAACACTATTGACTAGATCGTCCAAATAATAATTTCACATTTCCCCTGAAGTAGAGGCTTACAAACAAATAATTAGATTTATCTCTTGAATTTACAAGAGAAAGCTCAAGAAAAACAACATTCCCTATCACACAAAGTTCCTTCAGGAGGTTCAGGGTGTTCTCTGGCACCAATATAAACGCCCTCCCCTTACGACAAAGGGATTTTATCACTGCAGCCAGCATCAGCCTCTTCTTTATTCAAATCACACACACTCAGCTTTCACAGTTTGCCCCATTCTGCTGCTGTTTGTAACTTTCTATACGATATTCCTTAACAAAAAAATGAATTCAACTCTAACTCCTGTCCTGCAAACAGACAGGGATTGCTGAAAGATAAGGTGCCAAAATTGTAAATATTTTCTACAGTCATTAGTATTAAACAGTATTTAAGGACAGAAAACAGCACAACAAAGCACTCTTGCTTACCGTCTGAGGTCGACCTCCGGGTACCTAAAGACTCTGACTGTGAGAAGGATATAACCAGACAAACATCCACGAGTCGTCATGATCAGGAGGGCTGAAGCACATACCTCCTTACAACCTCTGTGTGTCTATGTAGTAATGTTTTTGGCGTTGTGATGTGTGTGTATGTGTGTGTCACCACCGGTCTCACCCCCTGACTCTGTTTCCATCCCAACCAGGCGGATCTGCCTTTTGTTGGGTTAAAAAAGACCCCGCTCGGCCATGTAATTGAAATCCTGCTTCCAGAGGTGGGGGGGCTGTGCAGTGGCTCTGTGTTTTGGGGTAGCCTGGGAGCTGTTAGTGCTCTATATGTGCCACAAAAAAAGGTGTTCAACACATGAATAAGAAAAGTCTGAGACTGAGCAATTGAACAATAATAGAAGTACTTTTATTTAAAAAACAAAACATGTTTTCACTGTTTACATCTGTGATCAACATGTGTCTCATGTAGTTTATCATGATGGCCTCAGATTTTATTATCAGCAGGAACAAATGTAGACTTACATCAAACACTGGGCTTGTGACAGGAAGAGCACATTTTCTTATACAGCTTTTTACGCAACAAGTATTCTCAACCCCAAAAATCAGTGACAGCTGATACCAGTACTGTGCGTCACCATCGATCATACTGGCATCCAGACAACTGTGCCGTGGATCCTTTATCAACATGAACAAGCATTTTTGACTTGTGATAGTCGGAAAGACCCCCACATCTTCTCTATTATCCCTGTGTCCTCGTCTCAAAGCGAAGGATCACTGACGGACATCCTCAGATTCCGACTTTTGATTGAAAAAGGATTACATCTGGAAGTTTTCTCATAGTTCACCCCAAGAAGTTTGCTCCCATCCCACTCTCAGTTAGATCAGTGAGGTTGTTTATTAGAGGGAGATACCTCTTGGGATCCCCGGGGAAAGGCGAGGAGGGGGGCTGGTTGAAATGACCCATCAAGAAGATCCCAATCGTGCCGATAAAAAACACAGACACCATGACAATGAAGCAGACCCTGTCGATCACCCGGGCGACCAGGAACCACTCTTCGTTCTCCTGGAGCAGGAATAAAAATGGGAGATTATCACTGATGTTGATTAACTTAAGAAGATCAGCAAATCTTGAAACGTAGAACTCACACTTTGGAAGTTGTTCTGATTTCTTGCAGTCTCGGCTATGTGTTTGCAGGAGGCCACACACTGCTTCAGCTGTGGAGAGGCCTTTGCCAGGCTGGCACTGAGCTGCTCAGCTGAGCCCCCCTCCAGCCCATCATCTGTGTACAAAACACCAGATGTGCATGACAAGGAGAACACACTTTCATACGCACTTTAATGGAAGACTTCACTCCTAAATTATCTTTTGTATATACATTCTTCAACCTCTGTTACCTTGAGTTCTTGAATACATCTCACAAAGGGCTTTCACAGTTAACAAAATTCCTCATGAACCAAAGTCAACTTGGTCTGGATTCAACAACAGCACAACTATATCAAGAAATACAAGGAGTCCAGATGAAAAAGTATCTGCGCAAACCTGAGACTGTTAATGAGGAAGGGTTTTTAAATAGTTTTTGGTTTGGGAAAAGCTGATCATACAACTAGAAAAGCTTTGATTATAATACACAGGCGTCTGCAAGTTTTTTAGCTGATGTACTTTAGTAAAACCCCGCTCACAGTTTAACCAATTCTTTGTTCAAATTGAAGTCGTGATAAAAACATTATTATTATTATTACATTTTGGGGGTGAAGAATTGCTTTGCACATTTAAATACTTACGTATCCTCTCTAATACTGACTTCATCAGTCCGTTTCTGTCTTTGAGTCTGGTAAACATGAGTTCAGATCGAGCTGTTTTCAACACGTATTCCTCCGCCTTGCTGATGAGGCTCATGGAGCTGCGGCGTCGGCAGGGCACCAGGAACACGTTGTTCATGTCTGTGACATGATTCTCACTGTTGCCAGGTTCGGAAGCGTTGTCACTGTTTGGTTTCCAGGGTTGCATCTGCATCTTCAGCAGCCGAGGCAGGATGTTTAGGAAGATCTGAGGAGGACACAGGGTCAGAGGGTAATCCAGTGGCAAATAGACCTGTGTTTGCTTCACAGGATGTTCATTCAGTAGCTTCTTAATTGAAATTGCATTTAGAAAAGGGTTTGGTCTACACAGTCTTACCTTTCTGACAATGTCTGTCATTTTGTGTGTGTTTGGGGTTCTCAGGGAAACGTTGAGGACTACCACACAGTTCATCACCACCGCGGTTGTCACTGACATCGCAAACATCAAATACCTGCAGTCAAATGTTCATCAATCACATTTTGTTCTCACTTCAGGTCAGCTGTATTTGAACCAAAACTCTTTGAGTGATCACACAAACGTACTTTCCAATCAGGGGCACTGCCCTGGAAGTCTCTGGAACCTTCTTGGCGATAAGGAAGAGAAACACAGTCTGGCCCAGAAGAGTGGCAATAGACATGGTGCACTTCTGACCCCCAGCTGCAAAACAAATATTCATTCAGATTGGTAATGAAAACAGAAATGTGTAAACTAAAGGAGCCAGACTTTTCTTGTCTACCGCGTAACATTTGGAGAAAACCTTGATGATGAGAGTTAGGAAAATCATGATGAGGTTGATGTGTTGGAGGTCTGAGTGACTATTATTAGGCTTTTAGAAAGTTACACAAAGTTATCAAACAGACCTTTGGCAGGTAAGAAGTAGACAAGGAGGCAGAGGGAAGAGAAGAGCACACAGGGAGCGATGATGTTAATGACGTAGAAGAGGGGCTTCCTCTGGATGATGAGGAAAAAGACCACCTCCTGGTACTCCAGCTCATCCTTAGTGTGCTGAGTGTTGATCAGCGTCTTAGCCGGCCTGTGCTTGATGGCCCACTCTCCATTCTCTAAAAACAAGTTAAGATGGAAGTTACATTTTTTGCAACACAATCATTTGTAATAACTTTCAATATAAACACTGTCTTTTAAACTCTTCTGTACCTGTGAAAGCCTCTGGGTCAATGTCCACCCACTCCAGCGTGTGGTTGTCCTCCTCTTTGAGAACCAATTTGATCTCGTTGGCACTGTACGTCTGGGAGCTGAACACAGCGAGAAGACATATGTTCTGTCTGACACCACAACAAACACAGCCATTTATTCCCTTTTACAAGACAGCATGGTGAAAAGGGACCCTGAATGAAGGAATCATTTTCCCTGGTTTGGACACTGGATGCTATTTAAATCACAAAGAGAAACCTGACATAGAGGTCCGAACCGATGGTCAAGAGTCTAAATGATTAGAAATGAAACTGGTCAGCAGCTTGTCTGTCGATTTCAATTCCTTTGGTTTTATCCATTGTTTTCATTTAACAAATTAATCTAACTTTAATCAAATATTCTTGGAACATAACTTTATTTTAAAGCCTTCTATATAGTAGGGTATAACTCGAATGGAGAATAACTAAACCCTTAACATAAATCTAGTTCATATATTTTTTGGAATGTATTAAACTCTATATTGAGTTGTTTATCTGTTTCCTTACATTTCAGCCAGTTTTCGTGCTCATTTCACATGCACTTCTACTCTTTGGTTTCTAAAATGTAAAATCTTATCTTGCTTTTGTCTAAATTACTGCAAGATTGTGAGTAAACCGGAAGTGCTTTTTAATATTATATTAGTGTTACGACCCTGGGTCGTTATGTTGTTTGTGTGCAGGTATTTTCTTCCTCCTCCTGTGTCTGTGTGGTTGCGTATGAGTGAACAGGTGGTGCCCGGTAGCTGATTGGCTGCCCTCGACAGGCTGATTGGTCCACCTGGGGAGACGGGAGGATATTTAGCTGCAGCCGTGCGGTTCCTCGGCCGCTCTCACTGACTCAACTTCTCCTACTCCCAACGCGGCGCTTATTTTGAGATTATGTTCTATGGTGCTGTGTTCGCACCTTGATATCGTTGTCCTTCTCCTCTGGCTGCGGGTCAGTTTCACCTTACCTGTCTTTGCAAAACAGATTTATATTCTCAGGAGTGCAAACCCTTTTGTTTTCTTTTCCCTTTTGGATTGATCGTTTTCTCCTGTTTAAGTTAGTGTAGGTAAGAAGCCTGTATATTTATTTTCTCGGTTAGGTAAGATTTTGAGTTTTAAGGTTTGTTTCTTTTTTGTTGGTTTTGCTACTCCTACTTGTGTATCATTTTGGTAAATACATTTACCAAACGCTTTCTCTGACTCGGTGTCCGTGTTCTTGGGAGTGGGAAGAGTGGGGGAGAGTGCATATTTTGTGCTGTGCCTAGGTTCCCCTAGACCTGGGCGTAACAGTAACTTGACAATCATCAAATCCTAACAGCTTTTGTCTCTACTCACCGGAAGACCATGGTGCAGTTTTGCCAGTCAAATGGAAAGTAGTTGACGGTGATGGCACAAGCACTGCGGTAGATGGCGGGAGGCAGCCAGTACACGCAGCCGTTAGGAGACACCAGAGCGTTGCAGTACAGAGCCACCTCGAACTGTCCATCCATACTGCGCACAGGTTAGAACAGAGGGGAACTCACACACACATTGCTTCTACAGTGTGTGTTTTTCTTATGTATACAGGCAGAAGTAAACATTATAGCTGCACTTGATTAAAATACTTTTGACTAAATTAGTGTCTAGAGTATTACACTTCTCTGCCCACAGGAAGTGAGAAATACAAATACAAATACTTACTCAATTTCCTTTCTTTGACTTCTTAAACATTGTCTTTCTACCCGTTAGCTCATAAACCAGCAGGTAAATATAGTCAAGGCATTGAAATAACACATCTTTTTTTTAAATCTGCCCCTTTAGTTTGTATGGCTGAGTTATGTAACTTTTAAATGTCTGATTACAACAACAACATACCCACAAAATGTCCTTGGAATCAAAAAAAAGAAAAATTCTGTACAGTATATTACTCTTTGTTTGCTTTCAAAGCTTTTAAACTCATTGTGATAAGTTACACATCAATGCTAACTACATCTAATAAGATAGATCTTCTGAGCTGCAGTTGAAGTTTTAGTGACTGCCTGGGGAAATGTGCTTATTAAATGTGTGGCTGATCCATTGCTTGAGACAAATTGTTCACACTCACTTGTTCTCCAGTATGACTTCAGGCAGCCAAATGCTCTTGGAGGGCATCCGCAGCTCAGAGGTGATGTTTCCATAGAGCGCTGACCTGGGCGGTTGGTCCCATCTGAGCCTGTAGTCACACCATTGCTACAAACAGAGACACAGTGGGTTTGTAATCAGTGCAAAGCAGCTACAAAGAATCCAACGGGTGAGGTGTGAGTAAAGTTACCATTTCTATCCAGACGCTTGTTGTCAGGGCCTCCTCCTTTTCACTCTGAAGGAAGATAGGGTTAGTACATAGTGTTACCCATAATGCTCTAATAACCACGGGCACCAATCGAAAACACCAGACTGAACTTCACTCACCAGAGAGATGAGGTTAGTGAGAGTCATTTTGATGTCGACCTGAGTGATGTCCCCGCTGTTCTCCATCGGGCGGATGTTCTTGTTGTAGCCCTTCATCAAATCCTTGAAAAGTTCCCCTTCAAGGTTGAGCGCTGATGCTGCAGGAACATATGATGGACAAGTGATAGAAAAGGGACTAAATCAAAGAGTGCTCCATCCATTTTACATATTAGTCTCACTTTGAAGCCTAATGAAAGAGTTGCTTAATGTCTCCTGTGGCTCTGGAGAGAGGTTTCCAAAGTTTGTCAAATAACCCTGATGTCTTATTGTCAGCAGGGTTATCTCAGTTTGGGCTTGACACATTGTGAACAAAACTGCTTAAAAACTAGATGTGTAAAGTTCCAGAGACATGATCAGTGGAGTGCTGTATAGGTAAGATCCTCTGTTGTTGGTGCTTGATCTATGCTACGGACTAGAAGTCATGCTTGTGCTACATCAAATCTAACGACCGTTTTTTAACCTGTCTCTTATCAGTCTCCCTAATACACTTCAAGTATGTGCTGTATAACATCGCTGATACAGAACATCACTCGGTACCACTGTATACTTGTATCAGCAAAGATAATACAGCAATCACCTGATATTCCCCTAAGACGAGTATAAAACTGGAACCCGCATGAAGTCTACTACAATGGACTATAAAGCAGAGCAAACTCACACAGCATGAGTATGGTCCAACTTTGTTTACATGCCTTGCCAAATAATGAATTACAATTGGGTAACAATTTATATTTACATCAAAGGTACATCGTTGTGGTTTGATTCCTCACTGAACCTGGGGCAGTTTAGTGAAGAGTGACGCTTAGTGTACTGCAACCTCTGTAATTAGGCCGAGAGTTGAGTACTACTTTTTGTTGGTTGTTAACATGCAAATATGATTAGTAGTAGGTTTGATGGAAACTCCTGAAGCAATGGAGACAGGACTCAGAGAGACAGGTGGAGAGCAGGAACTTTGATAGCAAACACTGATGGTTCGAGCAGAGAATTCACAAGACATGTCGTGTGCCACGAGTTGACACAGCGGTTGCCAAACCAATTCTGAAGAACTCTACCCCAGACCCATGTATTTAGCTAGTTCTGAGAGAATAATCAACAGCTGACACCAACAGGCAGGAACAGGGAGATAAAACACTGAGAGCACAGCAGCCCAAGGTTGCAGGCAAACTGGGTCGAAGGTGTGGGCCTAGGAAAATACGTCCCCAACAGTAGGAAGAGCAGTACTTGAACTGTTCCTTAATGTTAGAATGAACTTAATTTGATTACAGTTTGATGACACAATATTAAATGTAAACAAGGTACCTTCATTAAGCATGTTACACCTTTCTGAGAAATTGATGTTGCACTTAATAACATACTTAAAATAATCTGGCTTTACAAATATAAACACAATGCAAATCCAGATAAACTAAGCAACAAGATGCTTCTCCTAAATCTGTCAGCAGCCTACCTGTGGCAGAAATCATGAAGACCCTCACAAAGAGTGACAGGGAGAGTGGAGGTACTGAATCCATTAGTGTTTGTGATGCTCTGTCCGAGACAAAGCAATGATCACTAATCTGATACACACGCACACTACTCCATGGGCTTACTGGCACTCAAACTGTGTGTGTATCTGTGTCTAAATGTGTGTGTGTGTTTCCTAGCAGAAGTCAGGGCTGATGGGATTGGTGGAGGTTTAGAGGAATGGTTGGGGGTGGGTGGGGGAGTTGATGATTGTTAGGGTTAAATCCAAGAGTTTATTTCTAGGTCTGCATAGTCAGCTGTCACAATGCGTTCACACACAAACGACACGCACTTCAGGCATTGTACTTAGTGCTTGGTTGCCTACAGTGTTAAGGTGCACCATAAAAAAAACACAAGTTGTAACTCTGTTTCTAGCACCTGGCTGTTGTCATTCAGACAACAAATGTACAAAGTAACTCATGGATACTGTGAGGGTACATTTACTACATCAGTGATCTATAAAGAAAACATAACGTTTTCCACCAGAAGCCTTGGTTAAATGTGTTTTCTGCAATGAACGGATCACAGACAATAGATTAGACGCATGCGTGTCTGCAAGCCAGAAAGTTAAAAATCAGTACAGAGGACAAGGCAACAGGTGATACATCTCTTCCTTTTACAGCTCTCGCTCTGTGATGAGTGGCCAGGCTCTGTTTCACTACAGTGTGTGTCTGCGTCACACAAATACTTGTTACTGGCATGATTTGCCACAATTCCCACACACACATAAACACACCAGTTGATCTGTTGCAACAGGAGTATGTATGAGTGTTTACTCAGCTGTCCCACTTATTTCCCTGTATATCTCTCCTAGCATTTGGCAGAAAATTACCACAGATTAGTGGGCAAATATTAGTTGTGGAGGTACTTTGTTTTTGTTCAACTCATTTAGCCAATCATCACTGCTGACAAACTCCGAGCCTCGGGAACCACTTTGCCAGTTGGACACAACTCAACACACAGCAAACACACGGGGCTGTCTACGCTTCAAAGGTGTCACTTCCTTAAGCAACAGTTGTCTTTACTTGAAATGCTCTGACTCATAACAGACAATAAGAGACTTTAAAGGTCAGCCTAGTTCTGCGTCCAGTTACAATTCCCCATCCGGGAAATAACGAGTGAAGACAGGGAGGAGGTGAGAGGGTGCTGGTCACTGGCAGCTGCAGTGTTGATGGGAAAGCTTACCCTTAAAGAGTCGGAGGATTGAGGTCAATCTTGGGTCACGACAGTAACCAATCAGCCGCGACACCTGTCTCTCAAGAGTGTGTTTGCATGTTAGCAAACTGCCGTACACAGCGGCAAGATACTGAAGGATTAGTAGCATTGCTGTCAGCTTATTTGAATATCTCACATCTAACGATCAACACTCAACTCAACATTTTATTTATATATAGATTTATTTTTTACAAAAATACAAATGCTTTTCTTTGTACAAATAAATATAGTAAGAATCAGGTAAGAATACAAATACTATTTACAGTCTGTGTGCTTCACAAGAGGCTCAACCTTTGCAAAAGACAATATGAATAACTTATCACTTTGTACGGATTTATAAGTTAAACAACGCTGCGTCTCCGACCACATAAAAAAATCCTGTGGCATGATGGGTGGGCGACAGTGGGATTGATACATTCAAGGTTGTGTTTTCATTTAGAGCCAGGCTCTGAGAGAAGGAAAACAAATCAATGCTTTTCACAAAAGACAGAAGAAAGTTTGAGTGAGTGTGCGTTTATGTGCGTCTCTGTCCCATGACGAGGCTTTTCTGGTGCAAACAGGTCTCTGTGAGAGTCTTTGTTCTTTCATTGTCATCTCACACTTTGAGTGCGTCCAGTGCTACAGAGATTATCCTTGGCACACTGCGGTAAAAGGACTCGTTCTCTAGGCCCACAAGACTGTAAAAGGTCAAAGGTCGTCCGCCCACTACTGCTCTGACCCGCGCCTGGTAAAGTCCTCGATCATTCTTGGAGCTCAGATCAACTAACACCTGAACAAAAAAGAGAGAGAGAAAAAAAAAGGCGTACATTAGACACAATTCTCTTTATCAATTGCTTATTCACTTCAGTCAACTTCTCAATCTTAAATTATAGTTCACCTCTTGGAAGCTCATGCGGAGGTTTTTGCTCGGGATGCTCAAGACCCAGCTGTAGGAGTCTCTGACCTGGCTGACCTGCTGTGAGGTCTCTCTGACTCCAGGGCAAACTGCAGGAACAAACAAAAACATTTGATTTGAGAAAAACAACAACTTTCCTAGAACAAATATTACACACATTGTTTTGTGAAGGTATTTAATGGAAGTCAGAACAAAGTGTGGTACATACTTTTCCCACTGGCCCCAGGTGTCTGCCTCTTCCGAAGGAGGCTCCGGTATATTCTGTGCAGACTTTGAGTCTTTACTGCTTGCACAGCTTGTCTAGGGTCGGCGGTGGTCTCTGAGCGAGGAGCCCCCTCAGTGACCACAGACGTTGACTGCACAGGAAGCGGTAACGCTGAAGATTTCATTTCTGTTCCGTCTCCATTCTCAACAAAAGTAAAATCCTCCGACGTGACGCTCCAGTTTACATCAGAAGAAGAGTCTTTATCTGGCAATGTTACACTTTGTGACTCATCTTCTGTCACTCCTTCATCTTGTGTCCTTACTTTCTGAATCTCACTCATCAGGGCTGTTAAAAGAGACCAAGGTTTCTGGGGATCCTGTGAGGATGAGGAAGAGGAGGATGCTCCCGTGGAAGAAGACGTTGAATGGGGACTGTTGGGAGACTCCTCCTGGAGGTAGACTGTGTCCATGGACAGGATGGGAGGAGCAGCTCTGGATTCCAATTTTGAGCGCACGGCTGAGATAAAAGATTGAAATTCTGCCTCCAGCTGATGTACCGAGGAATCCTCTGTCTGGAGAGGACGAGTAAAAATAGAGATAGATATTAGGTGAAGCTTCATTAATCCCAAAAATATAATTAATTTCCATGTCTAAATCAACAGCATCCTACATTCCCCCAATTGCCGTTGAAAGCAACTGTCAGCGTTGATTTTATCTAATTAATTCCTCCCAGTTGAATCATCAAAAAATATATTGATATTTCAAAGATCTTTACTGAATCAATAAACATAAAATGAACCTCTTTACTGATTCAGATGATTCTATAAAAGATTGTATATAAGGATAACTGAATATTTGAAAAATGTATGAAATGTTTATAGATTTTCTTTGACATTGAACACTTTTATTGAGGTTCCCGAATGAAGCTTTGAGTGTCAAAAAAAAATTGAAAAAAAAAAAAAGAAATTCTCCAAAAGTATAACACTAATAATATAGCTGTATCTTTAACGACAATTACGCAGAACTACCAGGTTTTATATATTTTTAACAAACAGACAGAAATGTTGCCTGTAATATACCTGTAAGAAAAGGTTGTGCTCTTGTCTTTTTGGCGTGGAGGTGTCTGTTGATTTGTCATTTTGTTGTTTGTCCAGATCCTCAGCAATATTTCTCAGATATTTCTCCCAGTCGTCCACTGAGGGTCCCACCTCTCTGAATAAGGATGGAGGAACTGGAGAGGGACCCTGCTGTGTAGGCACCATAGCTCCACCTAGCTGTTCTGCAAGTAATAAAAACCATGTTAGAAACCTGACTTCAAAACCCAATGTCTTATTATATCAATGCACCTAAAGAGACATTTGTACAGTTGTATATGCATGGCTTCATGTAAGTTATTTATAGATTTTATTCTCAGATAAAATGGAATAAGACAATCTAAAAATGAAGTACCTTTAATCTGTGTGAGACGGGGGCTCAGGGCCAGGTCCCTTCGTTCTCTGGTGTGAATGAAGGCGGTGCTGTAGATGTGCTCCACCAGCTGAGGAAGAGTCTGGGTGAAGAAGGTCAAGTCCACTTTGTCCCGGATGTAGTCCTCTGCCCTCTGGAGCAAGTCTAGCAGGGTTTGTATGAACGAACGCAACTCTGGATGACAGAGAGAGAACAGATAAGAAAACTCAAAATCTGAGCAACATAAATAATAAGTGGTCTGCCTATTGTTTATTCTTCATCCATCAAGCTGAGATTTTAAATTAGAGCACTTACGACATTTCTTAAAGCGGGTGAGGCACTTGTCCTCTGCCATCCGGCTGCAGGCGCTGGATGACTGACCGGGGGGGCAGGTCAGGGTGTAGAAACGACAGATGGAGCTGAACTCCGACCGCTGTTCCTCCTCCGTCATTTCTGTTGTCTTCAGAAGCTCCTGGCAGGTCGGCTCCCTGCTTCCAAAGGACTCTAAAATAATACAAACATAGATTGTAGTATTGTAGATTAATTACATATTTTAATATTTAGATATCAGCTGTTTTAGCTTCTGTGGTGTTTTATAGTTGCATGAAACTCACTGTGTATCTCAGCCTGAATCCAGTCAGAGAAGGCAGACACCCGAGTGTAGACTCCAGGCTTGCCCTTCTCCCCACAGCCGTCTCCCCAGGAGGTAATGCCGAAGAGCTGGAACCGACCTGAGATTCGGTCCTGGTAGATCAAGGGGCCTCCAGAATCACCCTAAAGATGACAGAAAACCCCAAAACGTTATAGAAAATGATGGGTGTTGCTGAAACATATCAACAAACTAAAGGGTATCAATACCTATGCACTGTTTTAAAGGTGTGTCAGTAGTTAAAGGGAACCCCCAACTATAACCTGAGAGATCAGATAAGAAATGTTGTTCTGCCCACCTGACATGAGTCTATTCCTCCGGAGAGATAGCCAGCACACAGCATGGTATTTGTGACCAGTTCTTTGCCAAGGGCACTCTTACAGGTGCTCTGAGGCAGCAGAGGCACCTTGGCCTCCATCACCACGTCAGCAGATGGACCATCTGTAGAGAAACACACAGAAATGTTATATGTTAACTATTGATAGGTTTCAATATACAACAGCACTTTTAAGAAACCAAAACATCTTTTAAACAAAAAACTAAGCTATAAATATCATGAACTTCCAGGTAAATGATGGCCTTACTCACCCTCAAAGAGGGAGCCCCAGCCTGCCACCAGACACGGACTGCCAGTAGGGGGCTCCATGCCGGAGGGGAGACACACCGGGGTCACACGACCAGACAGGACGACTGGGGATGCCAGCTCCACTAGGGCTATGTCGTTGTTAAATGTCTTTGGATTGAACTGTGGGAGGTGAAGAAAGATTGATTGATTGAAGAAATGAAAGAATGACTGATCTGGTTGTTGAACCAGGGAGGTGTAATGGGAGAGGTAATACTCTATTATGCCTCTAATGCATCTTCACCTCGGATAGTTACCTTAGGATGAGGGATGATGCGGTTCACTTTGAGAACCTGCTCATCAGGGTCCGTCTTTGTGATGTCAAACTCCCCCACCACTGCAGTCCAGTAGCTCTCACTCCGGCTGCTACAGAGGTCAAAACAATAAGAGAACGTGGGAATGAGTGAGAGATAAACATTATGATAAACTCCAATCAAAGATCTTATTATAGTTGCAGAGAAACAGTGATGCACACTCACCCAGCAAAACAGTGCGCTGCAGTGACCACCCAGGAGCTGTCCACCAGCACCCCCCCACACATCAGGCCACCATCTAGCTGGAGGTTGACCAGCCAGGGCCAGCTGCCTGGAGGAGCCGGCGAGCCTCCCACGATCCGGGAGCGAGGCTGTGTGATGTTCTGCACCGTGGACGACCTCTGACCACACACTGCTGCTGGGACAGAGACACAGAGGGTCACAAACTGAAGAAACATCAGTTATATTTTTGTATTTATTTGTTTAACTTATTCTTTATTAGTTATTTCTCACATTCCCCTTTACATCCAATAGTATTTCAATTTAGATGAACAATTTCTTTAACAAGGGGTCACAACATGTATAGGGTCTCAAATCCCCCAAAACATCAACATGAGAATATGAAAAACAAATGTGTAGAAGTCAAATCAATAGTAACACTGACAACCTAAATAACACAGGTATAGCAAAAATAAAATAAAATAAAAGATGGGTTATAGACACTGTAAGGTCATCCTACATATTACAATAATACAGTCCAATACACTTAGGAAAAATATCCATATACCAGGACATTTCAAAATAATATGGCTTCATTTTAAAGAAGCCATATTATATTATTTTGGGGTGTCACACAGTCCAGTTCCTTTTTTATCCAGCCTTTGTAATACTTCCATTATTATTATTATTATTATTATTATTATTATTATTATTATTATTATTATTATTATTATTATTATTATTATATTTCCTCCACCAATGGCGTCCATCTTTTTTTTTAAGTTTCCCTCTAAAAAAAATTCATTGTATACATATTTCTTAGAATTGTCAGCCATTAAGCATCGGTGGGGGGATCTTTTTTAAGCCATTTTATTGTAATTGTTTTCTTCGCCGCTGTTAGTAATATTTGTAAGAAAAATCTGCTTTTTATAAAGAAACATTGAATCACTTTGCAAATAAGCCTCACACTTTTCACAGACAAAGATCATCTGTATGAAGACATGACTGATGTATCCCCTCACCCTGTGCATGCGTCTGTGTGGCAGGCTCCAGGTTCTGCATGGTGTTCAGCAGGCTGCACTGGAGCACCCGAGCGCTGCAGCTCTCCCCCATGATCCTGATGCAGCTCTCTTTGTCCAGTTCACCAGCTGGGCAGCGATGCTGGTAGTATGCACAGGCCTGACTAAGAGCCCAACTCCGCTCAGCTTCATCTTGAAGCTTCTGCGCCTTACTGATGACATCACAGCTGGGCTCTGAAAGGGCATTGGCAGGAGACGCTGTTGGGGCGAGAAGGAGAGTTTACTAAGAAAGCATTCATTGGTTCAACATGGCTCAAGATGCTCACTGATTATAAGTGGAAGAAAGAGTCCTATTTGACTTACAACAGGAGCCAGACAGCTGTCCACAGTCCTGAAACAAACAGGGAACACAGCCTCGGCAGCCTGCTTCCGCCCGACTTCTCTCAGATGATGCACGGTCCAGAGTGGACAGGGCACTAGTCATGGCCGCCTCGAGAACCACAGTGCCTCGATCAGAGAGTGCTGCAGGAGAGGAAAGGGAGACACAGAAAAGAAAGAACAACAAGTGAGACAAGCTGGCGGGAAGGAAGCGAAGTACGGCAAGACAGAGAAGAAGACAGGAGCCAGACTCATGTGTTGGTCAGGCTGATATGCCAATATATATATTATGTTATCAGCTTATATGTTGGCCAAGTGACAAGTAGTTACAGTAAAATGGCAAAGAAACATTTGCGGTAATGCCTCAATTAAACCAGTTCTGGACATCAGTTTAATGACTGTTTATCAAAACATATTTAAATACGTTTTATGAAAAATAATTGTTTCAAAAAGAACGAGATCAACAGGCTCATTGCATAATGGACTGATACTACTTTCATACTTTTTTGTTGATAAATGCATGTTCATTGACTGAATTCTGACAAAATAGGAAGGACAACTTAATCGTTAACTGCAGACCAGCGTTTTCTGTGGGAATATTATGAGTCCACGTCCGTTATGTGAGCATCAGTATTAACTGGTGGCGCTTTCTGGTATGTGTGCGAGGACCCCCCTTTCTCTCATGCTGCTCTTTCAGCTCATTGGCAGCGTGTTAGGGAAGCTAGCTCACGCTCAGCGCGCTGGATTCAGCAGACTCAACATCAATCGGGCCGCCGACCCTGCAGCCCCCCTCTGTGCCGCACCACATCACAGGATAGGCTACTAACAACAACAATGCTGATTGAAGACTTAATTAGAAGGCCAGGGCTGAGCTGGCAGAGGCCGGCGAGCAGGGGCAGACCCTAGGGGCGGCTGGGACCCTGAGTCCCTTGTTCTAAACACTCTAAACACACAGTGCCATCACCAGCCGTTTGTATGAAGGCTCTGCTGTACTCAGCACTTCAACCAGGGAAGGCCAGGGGTCCCCCACCAATGTGCTTTACTGCAGGATTAAAGTATTCATGCATAAAGCCTGACTGAAAAAGTGCCAAATGAGATACAATTATAAATGTATAAAGACATACAAATACAGCTGATGATATTTCTGATCCTTGCAGCTTGAAGACAGTTTTTATGTGCATAAATACAGAGTCTACTCAAATGTGTTGCAATACTTCTTCAGGGTTACTAGGGTTAGCCACCTGCTGCTCCTCAGAAAAACACTAAACCGTGAAAGATTGTTAAATAATGTCAGCAATAATTCAATTTAAATAACAGAGAAGGCCTATAGCAAAACATAACATTCATTGATATATGTTGTGCCTCTTTGTACATCCTGTATGTCAGCTGTAATATTAATTAAGCTATGTTATAGATATTGTTAGCATCACCAAGTTTTGCCTGCTTTACTGCCAGAGAGATACAAAGCTTTAGAAGCATCACTAGTGTTTAATTTGCGGGGCTCTCAACCTTATGCATTAATACAAATGGATCTGTCTATGGCATATATCCTACATAGCAATTGTTCATTAGTTATTTGCAGCCCTCAGGAGGTGTGAAACTGCTTAAATGCCAGATATCTATACTATAATCCCTTACAGGTCATGTTGTCACTACCTTTAAAATATACTGCAACATGAGAAACACCTTACCTTTGAGAGCGCTCTGAGGCATCCTGTAGACCTCTCGACCTGCCGGGGCTCCCAGCAAACAGTGGAGTCCCATCAGCAGCAGAGATATGAGCAGCAGCATGGTGTCAGAGCATCAGACCTCCACTCCACAGCGACAACAAGCAGACAGGCAGGAGAGGACGCAGAGCTGGTGGAGGTGAGGCGAGCCTGCAGGGTGTCCAGGTCCTTATTGTGAGGTTTCTCTTTGAAATCCTTCTCTGTCTCCCTCCTCCTGACTCTTTGGACTCTCTCCCACACTGTGGTGAAGGGCATCTGTCTGTACGTTTACTTAGAGGAACAATAGGTGCCTGGAGTGGTCCCTGGTATATATAGAGTCCCCCAGGGGAACACCAGTAAGTGGGAGGGGGGACCGGACAGGAAAGAGAGGGAGAGGGAGAGGGAGGGAGGAGGGAGAGATGCTCCCATGGCCAATACACAAACAGATGAATTCATTAAGACTGTGACAGCAAATCGGGTGCAACTTGCCAAGGCTGGACATTACAAAGAGGTTTGGTTCTATGAAAAGAGACAGAGGGAGGGAGAGAGAGAGAGAGAGATGCAGATAGGGAGGGGGGAGAGAAAGGGAAGGCAGAGTGATTGGCTGGGCGGCAGGAAAGGGGGTGTTGTTTGAATTAATTAATGTGAGAGGAAGAGGGAGAAACATATGCAGATAAAGATATGGGCTGATGTGACACTGGAGTGGAGGAATGTAGATCAAGAGAGAGAGAAGTCTGTGAGCGTCTGAAGTGAAGAGTCACAGGGGAAAGAGGGAGGTTGAGTGACAGAGTGTGAGAGAGCGGGAGAGAGGGTGAGGGAAGTGTCTGCCATTCTGTGTGCCGCTCAAAGAGGGCTTTGTCCCCGGCGTCCCTCTGAGGATGCCCACATCAAAGCCGTCCACCGGGCATCACTTGGCCGCCGCCTCCATTGATCACTTACAGTCCTTTATCCCCCCCATTAAAATATTGTCAGTTCACATCACTTTTGTCTTTCTCTGCTGAACTCTGCTTTTGTTACATAAAGAAAAGATTACATATGAATATTATGTATTTTTAAGGTATACACTTTCAATTTAGAGCCATTCAGTGTCAACGTTTTGGATTGTGTCTTGTCACTGCAACTTCTATATTCGAGTAAAACTGACGTACTGATTTTCAGACAAAATGTTAGAACTCATGACATGATGATATGTTTGTAAATCTTTCCATCTGAAAAAGACTATGTAACTGTAGCTTGTCATCTTTTTAAAGCTCAAACAATAACATTATATGAAAAACATCTTCATCTATAATAACTTAAGAATTATGGCAAAAAAACAACTTTTTTAACAACAATTCAATTATTATTGTTAATGAATTACCAATGCCGAACCATAAGCCAGGATTCCTTATCATATAGGGGCCATTCTGCATTAAAGAATATTTTAGGATTTTTTCATTCTAACACTGGTTTCAGAGGATGCAGGATGTGCCAGTACGTAGTCTGTCAGATATGCAAGTTTGTTTTGTCAGACAAACTTTGTCAATATAACTCTGTATATCAAAGTATATCCAATATAATAAGAAAACATTTCACTCTTCCACATCACAGAAGCAAGGCGTCATTTTCTAATTATTAGATTGTACTGCAGTTCACAGCATATAAGGGTTACAGTACACTTCCAGACTTTTGGATGGTTGAAATCTCTGCAGGGAGTGATCCAAATATAACACTGATACAAACAAAATGTTCTCTACATTCACAGGCATCACAGTGGCATGATCACAGTCTACATGCACACAGAAAGAAGTCTGTGCCGACCAGTCTCCCAATCCAGAAGCACAACTTGGAGCCAACTAACTGGCTGAACGACAAAAAGAGAGGCGGCCGAATCTAGCAGGGCATTATCAAAGAGAGCCGTGCACTGCTGCCACACCGACAGCATACAGTACGTGTTAGAGAGTGTGTGACTGAGTGTTGGTGTTTCACTCAAAGTTTGTGCTGCCAACACAAATGCTTTGATGGTGAAACAGATGAGGAAGAAACAAAAACAAAAACAAGAGCAAGAAGAAATATGATGAGGAGTCAGAAGATGACATGTCTTCCTTTTGAAGCCGTGCTTTCAGACGTTAGTTAGTTAGTGTGTGTGTGTGTGTGTGTGTGTGTGTGTGTGTGTGTGTGTGTGTGTGTGTGTGTGTGTGTGTGTGTGTGTGTGTGCGAGTGTGTGTGTGTGTGTGTGTGTGTGTGTGTGTGTGTGTGTGTGTGTGTGTGTGTGTGTGTGTGTGTGTGTGTGTGTGTGTGTGTTTTGTTGTGTGCATTGTGACCCAGCCCCCTCCATGCACCCGTGCGGCACAATGGCCCTGAGATCTGAGAGCAGGATCAGGCGGAGCGGAGCGGGAACGGCATGGGACAAACGGGCGGCACTCTTTCATTTCTTTGCCCCCTCAATCTGTTTGCCTTTGATGTCCTTTGATTAATTTGCCTTCTGCTCACTCTTCCTTCATCTATCCACCAAGCGTGGAGCATTCTGTCCTCCTTTCTCCTCCTCCGCCTGCCTGCCCTTATCCCCACCAACGGTGATGTTGTAACTTATCCAACGATAAAATACTTTGAATGATGTAAACGTGATGCGATCAAGTCATCTCTTATTTGATTAGATCTCTGTCAGTATATTTAGGCGGCAAACTGTACAGATACTGTTCTTTTGTTATTGATGACAGTGTTTGCGTTTTTTTCTCCTGATTGGTTGGGTTTTCCATTGGTTAAGTTTTCCAAGGCACTTATCCTTAATAAAGCAATCAGATACATCATGTACTCATGAGAGTGTCAATGGTAATGCCTCTACTCAGAACAAATGAGGTTGAAGCTGCTTTTAGTATTGCGCTGACAATATTAAAGGTGATAAACACAAGGCAGTTACATATATACATACATATATCATATAAAGTGAGCTCATCTGCTGTGCTCTTGTGTCTTTAAATTATGATCACCTTTATAAAATGGTGGATATTCTCACATTACAACTATATTTCTGGTCTTCCATCTTTTTTATTCAATTTTACCTTTTCTTTGAAGGGTTCTATTTACAAATACTGAAAAGTAACATGAACAAGCAGTAAGGAAGACATTGTGTTGCTCTCATTTGACCTAAATTGTCCTGCGATCCACCTGTAACAAACAGTTATGGTTTGACAGGTTTGAAACATTTTTAGGGTTTGCACAAGAAAATAAATTCCATTGCTTAACATCGGTAAACAAAATTGTTTTAAATGTCTCAGTACAAACATTTAAACTTAACTCTAGATTAATTTGGCAACCTTTTTGGTAGGTGGGAGGAATTTAAAACAGGCAGTGACGATTAATGAGTAGCTTGTACTTTAGGCAATTTTGTTTTTGCTGCTTTATTAGTAGTTAGGAGTTGTCTTCATTGTTTGTAAGACACACAAATACACATTAAGTTATTACTGTTTTTTTGTCAAATTGCTTTGAAAAATAAGATTGTAAGCAGGAAGATTTGTAAAATCATCTGAGAAGTGTGTTTGCGTTTGACACTGGACCAGCTCGGCTGCAGAAATGAATGTGAATGCACAATCATCTGCTGAGCCGTCCAGAAGTGATTTACTGCAGGATGCTCATGCTCGTCCCTGACTGGCTGCTTGAGCAGGTTACATAAAGAAAACACACAATGCTCAGCATGAAATCACACCACAATGAGAACCTTAACAACAATCATGTTGAATAACACCCAGGTATTGTGTTCAGTTATGAAACCATTTCTCCTATTGTCTCAGGCAGAAAACAATTGAAATCTAGGTCAGTGGGGTACGCAGCGGAGAAAAGGTTCCCAACATTTCAGCACAGACAGACACTTGAAGCCCTGACAATAGTCAAGCAGAAGCAGCTCGTCTGCACAGGCCTGTTTTTGGGTCATTGTTAGACATGTTGTTAATTAGATCTATTATGACCTCAACAAGCACATTAACTGCCATTAAATGCACATCAACCACCAACTGTTCCATCATCATATATTCGTCTAAATGGAGTGAAAATGATGTGGTTGATTAAGTTTGTATGTAAACACTGCTCAGATTCTTTTTCTATTAATAATTAAACTAAACACGACCTTTGTTTTATCACACAATGACAAATGTGTATTTGATAAAAGTCAATACATGAAATGTAATTAATGGTTGCATTTAGAAATAAAGGGGTTTTATAATTTAATTTAATTCAAATTTGGTTTTGCTTATCAACAATCATTTATGAATAAAACTAGGGATCCTCTGTCTCCTCCGCCCAGCCATAACATGGGGTCGACCCCCTTCCCCCAATAAAGCTTTGATTGTCAGTGATACTGGGGGGCTGTTTCTTTGACATTTGAGGGCTTAAAACCTGCCATATTTTGCTATTTCCACACTTTGATTGGTAGATGTGGATATACTTTACCTGCAGGTGAAGGGGAACAGGCCAACATGTCCATCTCAATGTGATGCTGCAGACTTTGCGCTGAACTCTTTGCACCTAAAACCACAATGAACAGGAAAAAAAAACAGAATGAGCAAACCATATGTTTGTTGCATACAGCTGCACTTTATAGCAGGGCTGCAAAACACAAATATATACAGCAACGACCAATGTTTTCTTTATAGAATAATGTGCTGGTTAAATCAAATGTTAAAAAAACAGTGTACATCCAAGTTGATCAAAGTCCAATGGGGATGCCATATAATGATTTTCAGTTAAAAACCCAAACATATTCGATGTAAGTTGCTTTGAATAAAAGTGTCTAACAAATGACATGTAATGTAATATTCAGATGAATATGATATAAAGCTACTATGAAAAATTACTTCAACAATTATCAGAATATATTCAGATTATTTCTCAGTCGATTTAATAATCTTTTAGTCAATTTACTATTATGTCTTCTGTAATAGTAAGTGCAAACAATTTAACCAAGTTGAAAAAAACAAACAACAATCCTGTCGATTCTACACAGTACCGTATGTCAAGTTGTTGTTTTTACCTTCTCATCTTCCATGAGCATACAACAACCTGCTCACACTGACTAGCTCCAATCAATATTGTCCATTAAAAGTATTAAGTACGGGACAACCTGGGAATGGAGAATTTGTCAGTCAGGGTTTATACAAGCAAAGGAGGAAATACATTTCAGTACATTTAATAGATATCATTCATATTTGTAGTGGGTGCTAAAGACAATGAAAGGTATTTTGACAATGAAAGGTATTTTTGCAAATAACATAACACAGTTCTGATCAGAGGTAACATAAACAGAATATGAACATTTTTGGAGCACCAGACAGCTGAAAAGGATAAACAGAAACATCTATTATAAGTGATTGCAGTCCACTGCTGACATGGAACAGCTGACTTGAAAAGGCTGACATCTAGTGTCACAATATTGAAACTTCTCTCAGCCCTGTCTGACAGAGTTGCTGAAACTGCAGTATCATGTTACATTAAGAAGCAAGCTCTACATGGGACAGTGAGTTATCATAACAATATAGGCGTAAAAAAGAAATCACTCAAATAAAATAAAAGGAGGTGTGTCCAATGTTGTAATACAAATCTGCATTGATTTGGATTAACTGGCTCGCATGAACTGTGATTGTGCATGTTTTCTGCAAAACTTGTTGTTCAATCAAATCATGACACATCAGTTATTAAAAAGGTGTAAAGTATATCACACGTTTACTATAGTTTTTAGGCACCATTTTCACTGATATTTAACCTCAAAGTATTGCAAATAACATTGGTTGTGTGCCAGTCCCACGCTAATATATTGATGGTCCCTTGATTAGGACCCTGTGTGAGTTAGGGCAGACCGGATGGGAATTTACCGTCCTCTGACTGACCGTCTGTGAAACTGAGGGAGAAGACGCCGCTGGATCCGGAGTGAATGTCTGTTGAATATTCAGCATACAAATAACTTCACCGCGGCAAGCGTGGTAACAAACAAGTAACTAACCATGCTAGCAAGCCAGCTAACTTTAGCCAATTTAAAATGGTCTCACCCCAGTCATCAACACTAGATATTCTTGTTATTTAATTAGCAGATTGCAAATTGTTCCGAAACTACATAACATTAAAATGTTGAGTAGCCTTCCAAATGTGCTTTAGAATGTGTTTAAATACTCACCAGTTGTTGTAAGTTAACTCCTTTTATCCTGTAGAGGTAATAGAGAATTTAAAATAACTATTAAAGTCTGATGAATCGAGTTCGTCAGTTGCCAATTTAACGGCAATGAACCCACATTGTTACAACATAACTATAGCCTACTTATCGATAGGTATGCGAAATGTTGCATTTTATCAGAGACACTTTTAAAAGTGAGAAATAAGATTGATTTAAAAACTCTGGACCTCACGATATAAATAGATAGAATTAGAGAAAATAAAAATCAGGCCACGTGGAGGCAGCATGGGACACACATTGAAAACACTCGCATCTCTCTCTGTCTGTCTATGTCTGTCTATGTCTCTCTCTCTCTCTCTCTCCCCCTCTCTCCCCTCTCTCCCCTCTCTCTCACACACACACACACACACACACACACACACACACACACACACACACACACACACACACACACACACACACACACACACACACACACACACACACACACACACACACACACACACACACACACACACACACACACACACACACACACACACACACACACACACACACACACCTTAAGCATTTCAGGCTTTAAGTGTTACCTGTAGTTGTGATAATCAGATTATACGTGTATTTGTTGCCCTTATTTAGCATTGCAGCAGTTATTTGATCATTTTGATGTCACAATGTGTTATGAATACAATAGTAGCTCAAGGCATAACCTAAACATCAAAACAAACAGTAGAGTGCTTCCTGCTGAAATTTCAAAAGGAGGTATTCCACTATTCTTTCTGACCCCCAATGTCCTTTTCACTCTCTCTCTTTATGCGTTCACATTGTGTTTACACACACACACACACACACACACACACACACACACACACACACACACACACACACACACACACACACACACACACACACACACACACACACACACACACACACACACACACACACACACACACACACACACACACACACACACACACACACACACACACACACACACACACACACACACACACACACACACACACACACAGAATACATCTTGTGTCCTTAGCTCTTTCTTGTGTGTTGTAGATTGTGTAATTACAGAGCAATTCACTCATTTCGGGTGACTTGTCTTAAAAGTAATACTTTAATTATAGCTATTCATTTGTTACTGCTTGTACTACTTACCTGTACCCCAGTAAAAATAAAGAAGGCTTTTCGCTTTAGTGTTAACAAACAATAAAGCTACACAGCATTTCCACCTTTAATACAAATAAACCAAAAACAACATCCTAAATAAATAAAAATGTAATTAGATTTAAGGCATAAGATACTTAATGGATTTTTTTAAACTTCTGTCTTACATTAAGAATGATCAGTTATCATAGCAACAACAACAAATACAAATGAGCATCCCAAAAAAGTTGTTAATGTCATTTCTCTCTATAACGTGGCTCTCTATATGTTTATTTATCAATTTCAAGATTTGGACCAATTCAACTAGTTAACCAAAGACACAAAGCTGCTGTTGCTTTGGTCTTACCTACTGCTGCTGTCTGACTGACCTGTTGGGAGAGGCAGAACACACACCCCCCCCCTCCCTCCCTCCCTCCTCTCTCTGGCCAAGCCATTAGCCATGAATAATGGTGCTGCTACCATCACAGCCAATTGTCTGGATGAAAAGCAGACTCTGCCTCACTTACCGGCGTTGTGTGTTAGCTTGTGACCGAACAGCAGGTTCAGGATCATAGTTTGTGATCAGCTCTGTGGTGCAGGTCAGAGCAGGTAAGCAGGCAGATGACATTTCACTCAACAGGAAATGTTGGTGATTGATCACAGCAGAGAAATGTCCAGGTCTTCTGAAAGAGACATTTTAATTTGTATTATACTGATTGCCCGATACCGAAAATGAAGTTGTTGCATCTTACAGTGCATGCAGAGGATATCAACATTCTGATAATGTTTTGTACTATATTTGTAACATCATATTTCTGAATGTCCTTATAGGGCAACTGGTGGATTTGTGGTGAAAAGGAGAGCTAGGGAGAGAGAGGGAGAGGAGAGAGCAGTATCTGTTACCAGGAAAACTCCTACCGTTGTGTCACTGGGAAACCTGCGGGCAGATGTGATGCTGGAGTGATGCAGACACTGGACACTGAGGCAGATTGTCAGACACTGCGCTGAACACTACAGTAAGTGCTCCTGCTTGATTCTTTTGTCTGTGATCCAGAGCTTTTAATTGACAGAAGGCACTGCAGCATCCAGAGCTAACTCTTGGCCAGCTTTGCCTCTGCAAACAACCAAACCATGGCACTGCATCTCATATCATGCAGAATTATGAGATTTGGATTTACTTAACAGCTGCTAAGGTTATTTTTTGATGTTGTAAAATATTTTATTAAATGTTGTAAACATGTTTTTGTATACATCTGCATTTGAAATAACTTTAAAAGGCTAGAATGTGAATGTGCACTGTTTACGCCATTCATTTTGCACTATGTGTCGATATACTGTAATTAAAACCACACACACTGACCGCACACACAGCCGACTCATAGTGTGTAAAGAAGTCATTATCTGCTCTTCCCTCACTGATAAAGCTGAACTGACTGTCAGGCTTATTCATCAGTTTTGAGTATCAGCAGTCTACACAGGGGTGCTGTGTTGTGCTTACTTTTGTGTGTATTGTGACACCATCAGTTTGTCCCACTTTAACCAACCAGGCATTTATTATTTGCCTGTTATGAGCTAAGAGCACGGTAGCCAGATGGGCGCTGTTGATCTTGTTAGAAAGGTAGATGTGAGAAAACCATTACCTGGACCACAGCAAACACACACACATGTGCACGCATGTGAGCGTACACATACACACATGGATACACACACACAGTTTTATGCATTCTACCATTCGCTAAGCTGCAATCTGCACACTGGTCTCTGCACCTGCTGCACTTAAAGTTATTACTGTGAGTGGACGGTCATAAATAATTATTGCATTGAGTAATATAAATGGAAACTGGATAAGTTAGTGGTTTATTGCCAAGTTACTGTTTCTGTTAAAAAACTAAACAGTAAGCTTTGAGTGCAGTTAAGTAAGAGTGAGACAGTAGTAGTAAATTCACTTATATTTACATACAGGTTGGCCACTGATTGCATATGATAGGTGTAATGCTAAGTGTAGTTAGCGCTGCCGTGCAAAGTTAATGATTGACCAAGCCTCTTACACTAAAACTATCACAGTTGGTTGCTAAGACCCCGAGGAGAAGAGATACCTTGGTTACAAAGAGCTGATGTGTTCACAAGAATAGATACCTGACAGGCATACACAGCGTACATAACATATGTGAAACCAATGGACATTTGATCTATGCAGCAAAAATCAGGTGTGCTTTACAAAGATGATTACTGTGATTGTTCTGTGAATGGAAAATTAGATCATTTAAATGCACACTCACATATTCCTCTTCCGGCGTGCAGGCCGTTCCACTTACCATAGTTCTCATGCCACCAGCAGATTAGAGGCTTGTTGCAGCCCTGAAAAGATGGTGGGACTGAGAAACTGCTCTACATGGGAACCATTGCTACTCAAGGCCTCCTGCATTAAGTCCTGTGCCAACGGCTGCTCCCTGGGCATGACCGCACACCTTACCTACGCTAATGCTGACATAGAGTCTGTAGAAGGTGAGTGGTAGGATAATACATGGCACAAGTTATATCTATGGCAACTGTATTTGCCATCAAATCGAAGTGACCTCAATGACCTGAGTAAAAATAACAACAAAATTAATCAGACAACTCGGAATTATCTTATAAACTACCATATCTTTCAACAAAATAGCTAGAGCTGTTTTAGTGGCAAAACACTACATTTAGATTTATCATCATAACATGTCTTGTTTTATTAAAATACATTATGAGGCATGGATTGTGGGCTTTACACCAGTGACTTTATTAAGACGGACTACTAGGACACTACTGGGAGGAAAACATACTGTATGCTGTAAATTGAGAAAGTAAAGGGATTTGAATTGACCCTTGAGTCAGTCACATCTGCTATTGGAGCTTACTGAGGGCAGTCTGCTGATGCGGAGATGGTATATCAAATTAATTAGCTTTAAAATCAAGCTCAAATTGATAACCAAATAAAATAGCACAGCACATATTTCCTTTTCCAAATGCTATGCCATTGTCGTGTTAGACACTTTTGTCCAAAGCAACTACACAAAAACATTAAACTAAGTCCGAAATATGAGAAAGTAGCAAAGAATACCTATACAATGCCTTTCATAAAACATCTAATGTAGGCTTTTAAATGTATTCCATGTTTTGTAGTTTGATTGCTTTCTAAATGAATCCCAAGTCTGAAATCAGAATTTTGAGTGTCAAACATTTGCTGTCATCTAGGTGTGTTTGTGTACCCTCTCGGGGAAAAGGAGGTTGTGGTGGGCTTTGAGGCTGTGATAGCGGGGCGGATGGTGGGGGTCCAGATCCAGAGCCGAGGGAAGCTGAAGGACTGCTGTTTGGATTGCTGCCCTGGATCTGGTCTTGAAGGCCACTGTGGGAATGGCCGGGAGTGGGGGTGCTGCGGGAACTCCAGCCTCGACATGCAGTGCACCAACGGTGAAGAGGGGAGGGGACATTTTCCATGTTGATAAAAATGGTCATTTTCTATAATAAAGTCTGGACCGTTTTGCAGTGGTCTCTATATTGATACAAATATAGCCAAAGTAAGTCCCTTCTCTGTCCTTTTTTAGCCTTTCTGAGGATAGAAAGGACAGCGAAGGTTTGGCTGCCTGCCTAATGGTGAGATGGCGTTCACTTAGTACGGACGTATATCAACTTGACGTGCTCTAATTTCTCTATAGCAAAAACAGATTCATGTAACCCTTTAGTAGCCTTTGATTATTTTGGAATTAAATGACAAATTATAATAATATGGACTTTACAACAAACATTAGGGTATTGAAAAGCAATTTTGTATTTATTTGTTTGTTGGTTTTCATTCAAAACCTTTTTGAAAAATAGCAAAGAGTCTTTTAAGTTTTCTCATCCAGATTTAAAATCATCCATTCCTTGTTGAATGTGTTAAAGAAAAAGCTAATGGAATACCTACAAGTAAGAAAAGGACCTACATTAACCAGTAAATAAAGAGGTAAATAAGATGTGTTTAGGTATTTAATGGTGTGTTTCTGAATAAACAGTCTGTAGCCAATGTCTTGATATTTTGATTATGAAAAATACTTGTTTTTTGTTATTGTTGATGTCTTGCTATAAGTAACCTATATTTAATTGATGTGTTGAAAGTCCAAAAATGATTGATAAAGAAAGGACCTTGCATTTTGCTCGATCGATTAACATCAAATCAAAGATTGAAGATGTAGCCTGGTTATTGTATGATGTGAGTGACTGCTGTATGTCTGCTTTAGGACATCTTATCCTGGATGAAGACCTTGAGAGAACCACCTTCATCGTGGGCACAGGCCTCATTGGCCCCATGGATATAGTGTCTGTTATCATAAGCACCACACTTGAACTCCCCACGTTAGAAAATGGAGCAATCCGCATCATTTACCCCACATTGCTGACTCCGATCGTCACTGGCCAGATGACTACAAGCAAGGGTGAAAGTGGAGGGAAATCTGAAGAAACGGGGTATTTATGTAGCAAGCAACTTTGGCAGTTTCATTTAAAGCTGTGTAATTCAATGAACTAGCTTACTGCTATATTTTTGTTTTACCAGAAACTCCACATTTCTCTCCTCTTTAGACCAACCAGTTGTTTCAGTGCCAACTCAGGAAAACAGGACCGGGCCCTAGACTCTGAGCAGCAATGTGCCCACGCCATCTTCACAAGTCCTGCTGCCAACCTGGCCCCTTATGAACTCAACTTCCAGCTGCTGGTCAGAGGGGCCTGCCTACTAGCTGGTACTTCACACTTATATCAAAAAACATCATTACTTATTAGAAAAAAAAAACACATCAACATCTATGATTTCCTCATTTGTATATCTTCCTAAACTGATTTGTAGGACTGGAGAGCCCCACTCACGCTCTGAGGGCAGATGCAGACCCAAGTGCCAAAAGTGCCTCTGCGACCTACATCACCTTGGCCCAGGAGCATCCATATGACAGACACATAGAGATCATTCTGCACCTCAGTGGTGAGTTAGCACTTACCAGATTGGGTTTCCTTTCTAGTTCTGTACTTTTTGCCCAATATTTGAATGTTACAGTAACTGAAATGACAAACCTCTTCCACAGAACCTCACAGCCCATTGGTCATATTGGAGAGAGGCAGGCTCTCGTTCAGCCAGTACGAGCAGCAGATCTGCGCCCGCCGTGATTTCATTCGTTGCATTCACAAAGATTCAGAACCTGAGAGGAAGGTTAGTACTTACTCATGCTGCTTTGAGCTCTCCATTTACCTTTGGTATCTCAAACGTGTCCCAATGCTGGCCAAAAACTGCTTGAAAAAGCGTGCTGATGTTTCTCTTGGCCTGCAGCTGGAGTTTATGAGGAAGCGATACCACAAGGACATTCTGTGCAGCCCCGTCCTGATGCTCAACTTCTGTCCCGACTTGCTGCATGAGCCTCTGGAGCTGCACAAAGCCACCAGAGAGCTGCTGTTTCTTGTTGACCGCAGTGGCAGCATGAGTGGCACCAACATCCACCGAGTAAAGGTGAGCTGCAGGCAGGATAAAAAGATATCAAGGAACCAGTTTAGTCATTAGATTGATGCCCATACATCGATCTGGCCCGGTCCCTTCTTGTTTCTGCAGGATGCAATGATGGTGGCATTGAAGAGTCTCCCCTCTGGCACCATGCTCAACATCGTGGGCTTCGGCACCATCATCAAGCCTCTGTTCACCTCCAGCAAGCCCTGCAATGATGTGAGTCACTTAGTTGCTTGAATGATCTGAATCTGTCTTGTTTATTGATTTTCAGTAACCCAGGAATTATTTTCAGTGAAAGAATACAAATGGAGGACTTGGACCATGTTTCCTTAAAGCAGATGTTTTTGCCCACGTAGGCCTATCTGTTCTATTTTCTCTACTCTCTTATCAGGCAATAGGTCAGCTTCTTAGGTTGCCTTAGTAGCAGAGTATCAGGTTTCGTCCAGACCAGGGGCTGCGAGGACAAACAGTCTTTGCACGGACTACCGACCATATGGTGACCTTTCATGCATTTTCACTAATGCACGAGATGTCCTTCCATCTCCTGTCCTGTCAGGCATGTTTGTCCACTGTGTGATTTGAAGTGGTTTCAAGCCAGGTGCTAATGTGTGTAATGTTTGCTCTCTCTTAATTAGAGATGTGCTGATTTAATTATTTGCCAGCCTCACAGGGTGATAAGGAAATCTGATATCAAACAATAAATGTAACTTGACAGCTGTTTGCACACGCTACATTGTGCACCTCTACTGTAGAACTGATGGCATATATCCTTTTCTTTTTCACTGCATCAGGTCACTTTGATGCAGGCATACGAGTACGTCCAGAGGATGAGAGCCGACATGCGAGGCACCAACCTGCTGGGGGCGCTGTCCTGGGTGTACCAGCAGCCTTTGCAGCGCTCACACCCTCGCCAGGTTTTCATCATCACAGATGGATCCATCAGCAATGTGGCTAAGGTGCTGGAGCTGGTCCGCAGAAACACATGCGCCTGCAGGTATTACATTAAAATAACTGCCAATTAGACATTTAATCCATATAAATCATGTGTGAAGAATGGTACAGAAAGGTGTCCGGTTGATATCCAATATGAGGGAAACGCACACACCAAATGGACATCAATTGAAGCGACTAGTTAACAAAGATTTATTCTATGGTTGGAATTTTATAGGACATTAAATCACAGTGGGTGACAAGGAGGTAGAGAGCAATGGAGTTCAGTGAGTGCAGGCAGAATGAGGTGATAAAGGAAAGAGACACCATGTGGGGGAGAAAGGAGAGGAGGGGAGAAACAGAGGAGACACAAGCAAACAGCGGTCTTAAGGAACTGAGACCAAAGCACTGTGAAAGAGAGACAGAGGTATTTCTCTGCCCCGCCCAGTAATCCCGTTAAGTGCTCTCCTCCGCAGTAAGAGTCACGCCCCTCTGGTTTCACGAGGCCCTTCAGCCATGCACAATAACTCCATTTATCTCTCATTAGTATTCCCCTGCTTGACTGACTTTCTCCACTGTATTTTGGCTGTCCCTTTGCAGACCATCTCCATATTTCTTTATTCCCAAAACATCTCATTTAAATAAAATTATATTTTGGTGCAACCACAATATGTTTCCAAAAAATAGGTTTTGTATTTTTGTAATTCTGGTTTCCCATCTTCTTATATTGCTAACAGTATGTGGACAGACATACTCACTGCTTTAAGAGACAGCACAAAAGATCTCAGCCTTTTCAATTATTTTGTCCCCTGCTCTTTTCAAACTCTCAATTAGCCACATGGCTTGTGATCACTCCGAGCACATAAATAACAGTTCTGTCAATTTGATGGCACATCTTCTCTTTTCTTAGACACATGGAAGCCTCTGTATGCCATTAGCGATTCACAAATAGATACTGATGATTGCAAGAGGCTGCTAGTAAATGTGTTCAGATGGGAAAACATAGTGAGAGAAAACATTCAGCGTATAGTTCAGGCAGTGAATCAAATACCACTCTGTAAACATACAAATGGAAGATGATAATTCATAAAACACATTTTCTCAAAGAATGTGGTCAAATATAATGCTGTGTTCTCCTGCAGATGCTTTGGCCTGGGTCTGGGTCCTCGAGCCTGCAGGAGACTCCTGCAGGGCGTTGCCAAACTGACAGGAGGGACCACAGAGTTCTTCGATGAGGAGGAGAGACTCCAGCCCAAGGTCAGCAGCACGGCAGCACGGCAGCACTGCCCCCTATTGGGGAAAATAGAGTTACATAATAAGAATTACAAGTTGAATGTTTTCCTTTTTGTCCCCCCTTCCTATTGTAAAGCTTCTTTGGGTTTCATGAAAGGCGCTATATAAATCCAAGTTATCACCATCATTATGATTAAATACCTACAGCTTTAGTTCCTACACTAAGCATATCACAAGCTTTTGCCAATAAAAACGTGGGTGTTGTACTTGAAAAAAAGTACAGTTACTTTACTCAAGTACACCTTGAGTAAAGTAACTAGATCAACCTTGACAAGTTACAGCAGAACATTACTACTTTTAGTATACGTTAATAAATCAATCCACTACTAATGTAATATTACTGGACATTATTTCTGCAGAACAACTAGTTTTACTTTACTGTAATTTAATTTTTAATTTATATTGGTGATGATAGTAAGATCTTTTACAACATTTTAAAGAAAAGAATATCTCTATTTCTTCCACCACTGCCAGCTATTTGGTCGTGAAAATTAATAGTAATCCTTTCAATTAAAACATATTCTGATCAATCTATCTCCACAGTTAATCAAGTCTCTGAAAAAGGCGTTTGAACCTGTGTTGACTGACGTACGGATTGACTGGTATCTGCCAGAAAACATGGAGGCTTTTCTTTCACCCAATGAAATCCCTCCGCTCTACCCTGGAAACCGCCTGATTGGATACTGCACTCTATATGATATGACAAATATCAAAGCAAGAAAGACAGAGGTATGCATTACATCATTCTTAAATGCATGTTGTGTGTGCATGGAAAAACAAATCTCTAATCTTACTATTTTGCAGTCTCAAGGTCGGGGCTATAAAGGTGTACATCGCGGCTCCACGTGTTCAGTTTTTGGACAATCAAATGATGAGCTTTCTCCCCCCGCTGCCTCCGAGTTAATGCCTATGGTGACACCTGCAGATGGCACCGACTTGGAGGAGGCACTAAGGGAAATTTCCAGAGAAATCTCCTCTGAATTCCCCTGTGCCAAAAACACAGATCCTGGCACCAGCCCAGGTCAGTGACATATCAATGGATCTTGCAGGTAATATAAGTGAACACTGGACATACCATTGTTGTATATGTTGAGCTTTGTCCTCCCTAGGTGTGGAGCTGGACTGGTCCAGTGACGTGAGGAGGAGGATCCAGGAGAGCTCTTACATCCAGGAGCAGTATGTCCTCACCCGCTGCTCCCTCAGCAGTGAGAGGAGTCTGCAGACACAGTCCCACTCCCACATACACGCCTCGTCCCACTCTGAATCCACAGGCGCTGTGTTTCGGCCCGACCCTCTCTCCTCTGGTTCAGTGTTGGAAACAGGCTCTCTACCCCAAGGCCTGGAAAAGATGGCCCCTCTAGAGCAGAGATCGTCCCTGTCTCGCTGGGCCGACTCTCCATGGCAGCCAAACCTCTCCGTAGAAAACACTGATACCGGGGCAGAAAAGGTTCAGTTGATTGTAATTGATTCACCCTAAAGTGGTTTTCTGTATTCTTGCAAGTTAGTGGTAAATGTTTAAGGATTACATTACATACAAACTACCAATGCAACTGCTACATGAGAACATCGTTGTGGAATGTATGATACACTTTTTATATCTGCACAGTCAATTGTGACAAATGTCAACAATAACACAGAGAAATCTATTCTGCAAAAATAAATATACCAGTTTATCCACCATGAGGTAAACCAGAAAATAGTCGAGATTCAAAGCTCTAACATAGGGCTGCAATCTCTTACTTCATTGCTTTTACTGTTGTTATTGCTGCTTGTTGAAAACAGTTTTTGAAAAGACAACACTTCCCTCCCCCATGTTGTATCTGATGCAAAAACTGTATGCACACCACAGAAAGACTGTTAGGTTGAAAAGAAAAATCACAAATACATTACAATCAGATGACCATAGGATCTTTCAATTTAAGTCAAATGGTTGGAGTGAAAAATAAAATGGCAGTCTAACTTGCTTTTTTCAACCTGTTCGATTTGTCCTCTTCTACAACCAGAGTGGGGGTCTGGATGACGTTGAGGAGACTCGTAGGAGACACAAGTCACTGGCTCGTTCAACCATGGCAGCGCGAAGCTTCTCATCTCCACAGGGCGAGCTGGAGATGCACCGCCTGAGGAGAGCTCTGGAGAGGGTCTCCTTCGACCAAACGCTGGGGGGCAGGCTGGACGAAAGCGATGGGGAGACGAAGCCCCCATCAACGGGCACACTGTCTCGCAGGAGCCTCACTGACTCCAGTAAGCCATTTGTACTGAGACAAGAAAGATTCCTATTTTGTCTCCAAAAACATTTCTATCTCTCTCTCTCTCTCTCTCTCGCTCTGACCCCTCAGATGGCCTCCTGTTCCCCGCCTCTCCTCTGGACTGGGACAGCTTTACAGACCCAGAGTACCTCTTCACTGCTGTCCCAGCTGAGGCTCCTCCACCAGGTCAGTGCCGCTCGCTCATTCACGGCCTGCTGAGCGGTAGACCTGTATCCTGGGAGGTCACTGTGGACCTGGGGCACCTCTGGACCCCTGAGAGCCAGGAGACACTGGTAACTGAGGGATGTGGAGGAGGGGAAGAAGAAAAAGGAGGTGAACCATGGGAGGAGATGATTCACCAACTGACTGCTCGCTCAGTTATCAGGGACTTTGAGAAAATGGCAGAGAAGGAGAACGACTCTGGACATGGTGAGGCTTCACTACCGTAAACATTTATCTCACTTGATTTCAAGTTATTTAGACACTGTCTGTCTTACTGCTCCTTAGGTTCAGCTAAGCGATACCGCATGAAGGCTATCCAGACCAGTAAGCATTGTAACATCATCTGCATGTACACAGCCTTCACTACCACTGACCCCAAAAAATGCCTGCCAGACAGCATGGACGTCGAAAACACAGGTGTGACACACTCATACAAAAACTGAGCAATTGTATTATATATTTGAGTCGGCCACTCATCGTAAAATGTATTTTAATCACAGGTAATACTGTTCTGCTGATATTTTATATTGTCAAATCATATAACCCTGATGATTATGGGATTATTTCAGATTGTGTTTTATTTAGATTTCACGGGTACATTTATGCAAACAAGGTTGCAAATTGAGACCTGTCTTTCGGTGTGTGTGTGTGTGTGTGTGTGTGTGTGTGTCTGTGTGTGTGTGTGTTTGCTTAGGGGTGCATTTGGGGAACAGGCGGAGTTTCCAGTCAGGTAGTCGCAGGCAGAGGGCCTATTCTGTTGGATTAGGCAGACGGCGCACCAGTAGAGACAGTGAAGAGATGGAGGACACCTGCAAAACTACAGGTAAAGAGACTGAATGATTACACCACCCATTTCTGTTGTCAGCACTTTAGGTCATCATCAATCTTTGTATCTCTCAGACAGAGATGACACCCCTGCCTCACCCTGTAGCCTTACATCCTGGGACTCTAGTAAGTATTGTCGACACGATCAGTGAAAACGTTTATAGTGTAAGTGTACTCTCAAGGTTAGAGGCGTCTGACCAGAAAGACAGTTCTTCAGTTAAGGTCAGTCTGTAGGGAAGGAGAAATATCTCAACGACTTGTTTTGAAGGATCAATTCAAGCTATCTGTCTCTACACAGTCAGGAAATATCACTTTATGCTTATGACACAATATTGTTTAATGTTGTCTCTGCTGTCTCAGGTGTAGGGGGCAGTGCGTACTCTGCTACAGCCTCAGCAATAACAGGCGCATCATGCACTCGTTCACAGCGATCTATCGAGAGCAAGTCGATGGAAAGCTTCTTTGGCACCAGGTAAGACTTTCACATTAACTTCTTGTTATATTACACTATTTAATGACCTTTGTAGAAGTGTTGGCTCTCAAGTTTCATCGGAGATAGCCTCTTTCTGTAAGGGGTTTGTATTATGTCTTTATCTAAATGTATGTAAATGTATATAAATTCAAAGATACCCACCTCTTTCTGTATAATCCAGATTTCCCCTGGGCAGACTCAGGTCCTCTATTTCATCAGGAAAGCAGGTTCCTCTCAAGACCCACTGTCTCTCTGCAGAGACTGAGAAACAACCTGAGACTGAGGCTCCTGACTACCTGCCTCTGGTGAGACTCTTACAACATATAAAACTAAAGCGTGCAAACAAATGTTTTAATTTGTGTATATTTGATGTCTTATTAGGTGCATTTGCAGCTGGCATCAGGCGCTTTTCTCCTGACAGAGATCTACTCGGACTGTGTTCAGATCACCCTGGACCGCCTGAAGAGGGCCTCCCCCTTCAGCCTCCACCGCCGCAGCCTCAGCCCACCCTTCCGCTGCACATATCCCAGTGCTCCGTCTTTATCCACCTCCACTAAGATTCCCGGCGCTACCTCCAACCACCATGTTACCTTTTCTCCTTCCTCGTGCTCCATAGCCAAACCAACTTCACCTCCTTTCCACCACACTCCAGACGACACTCCCCTGATGCTGGAACCCAGGCTTCGCCGAAGACATCTGTCCGACAGAGATCCGGTCACATCACCAACAGACCTCCCTAGCTCTGAGGAGGGCTCCCTGGAGCTCTCTGTGGGCCCCTCTCAGGGCCAGAACCAGGGCCAGGCAGATAGTGGTCGCGGGTCGGAGACAGATGTATGTGAAGTCTCTTCCATAGATCCAGTTGACCTCCAGGGGGGCAGCCAGATGGCTCTGGAGGACCTGGAAGGCTCGAGCTGGGCCACAGCTGTGGCTCTGGCCTGGCTGGAGCACCGCTGTGCCGGGTTCTTCATGGAGTGGGAGCTGGTGGCAGCAAAAGCAGACTTCTGGCTGCGCTGCCAGGATCTGCCCGAGGGAGTGGACCTGGCGGGGCTGAAGGGGGCCGCCAGACAGCTGTTCCTGCTGCTGCGCCACTGGGACGAGAACATCAAGCTCAACATGCTGTGTTACAACCCCAATAACATGTGAGGCGATGACGAGGAAACTGAGCCAGATCTACTGATTAACATAATCACTTGTTATCAATGATAGTGACTCCTGAGAAGCAATGCCTTTTAATGGAAGAGTACATCCTGTATTTCATCTGCAGGATAAACTAATGCCATAACCTAGTGCCAAGTTCATTCTAATAGCAAGTTGAACATGAAATATTTTACAGGTGTAAAACTTTATATTTATGTAAGAATATCCTTAAATGACATAGACCAAGTGGCCTTTTTTCATCATAAATATATATATAACGCCTTTACCATCTGACTAGGATTTTTCTATGCCTTCAGTTAATTTGCTAAATGTATAATCGCAGTCAGTGTTTATTTTGATTACAAGGATAAGTCTTTGATACACTTATTAAAACTTACTTTAAAGTAACAAAATCATTAATTGATTTAATTCAATCATTTGTTGTAATGTTGTAACATACATAAAAAAAGAAATAAAAAACTACAATGTTAAGTGGCATCTCTGTTTAATATAAAATGTCACTCTTGCTCAGTCTACTTCCATTTTGTTCACATTAAAACGACCTATGTGCTTTTGAGTGCAGCAGTGAACCATCACAACAGAAGATGAATCCATTACATCACCAATCTGACAGACAAAGAGCCATGATTGTCTTAAAGCTTGTATATCTATGGGAAGAAAATGTGGCCTTGTGGTGGGGAAAACAAACTCTTGCCCTGTATTAAATTGAATTAAAGCTTTTGTTGCAATATTCAATTTCTGTATGATATTACTTTTATATAAATACTTAAATATTAATCTACTGCATTCTTATACCACGTACAAGAGCATTAGAAAACCAGATTAAAGATTGGGCAATGTGCAGTTTTAACATAATTTGTAAAAATAAAGCCTATGTAACAAATTCTCTCAAAACAACAAAACATTCAAAATGTCCTCCTCAAATTCGACTCCACGATTCCTAAAATGTGTCTGAAAATTAAACCTGAGATCCATATTTTCTTTCTCTTTTCATCTCTTCAACTGCAAGGAACTACTTCATCATGTAGGTGTCTGTGTGCAGCACCCACACTTTAGCTTCGTTCACCTTTAGCAGTGAGCTGAGACGAGAAGCTTTGAATGGCTCCTTGTATTCACTTAAAAAAAACAGTCTGTCACAGTGACCTCCCTCTGCGCCGGTGTTGTGAGGACCAAAGAGAGGAGAGGAGCTGATTGGACCATGTACGACATCCGGTCCGATCAGCCCGCAGCTCACTGGCCTTTGTCCTTCTCGGGTGTTGGTTCTTCTGTTTCTGCCGGTGGGGCTGAGTGCAGCGGAGGGGCCAGCCACAGACACAGGAGGATGATGAGGTGACAGACGTGGAGGGCGGCGGAGCTGCCGATCGTAGAGGGGTAGGTGTTCCAGGAAAGCTCAATCAGACCCAGGATCAGTACCCTGAGGGGGAAAAAAATATGGCATTAATGTATGAGTGACTGTGTGCTATAGGTGTACAAATAATCAGAAATGTAACTTTTAGTTTAGCATTTAGTTTAAAGGCGTTATTGTCATATAAACAGCTACAGTGTAGTTATACAATGAAAGGGTTCCCAGGCTCCGACAACAATGCAACACAAATATAAATAAGATATCAAATATTAAAAAATAGTATTCATAATTATTGTGCAAGAAGAAACAGAGTAGCAGCAGTGAGGTGTGGTCTGATTTGCTTTAGACCGGGCAGCATGATTCTCTAAATTGTGGTATGATTTATGATATTAGAGGATTGACCATTTTTTAAAACATCATCAGTTCCATTAAAAATATATTAAAACGTTAATTGGATTTATACGAAACAAGGATTTCACACTACAGTTTGTAGACATGGACGTTACCAAAAGACTTCATGAGCAATGATACTTTCACATATGTTGCCTTAACCAAATATTATACTTGCAGTGATTTGGTCCAGATTGCATTTTCGATACAATTCCAATAATGTAAGCCACGTTAGTTTAGACTCCCTTACCTGAGCAGGTGGGCCAGCTTCTTGACTCCTCCGCTCCAGAGCAGGAAGGGCAGCGTGTGGAAGTACCAGACGTAAAACTGGTAGTGCAACGAACGGCTGAAGCACATGCCAATGAAGTTAGATGTGAACAGAATCAGAACCATCTGTGATCATCGGTCAAGGTTTCACACAGCAGCTGTTGTATACTAGGAACATCCTTTATTTACTCTCTCACCGATATATTGTAGACATTTTAGCAAATCAATTCATTGACATCTACTAGGAGAAATTAAAAGGTTTCCTGACAAAACCTAATGTATCCTTTGAGGATAAATATTCTACAGATAGAAGCTAAACCAAATGCAAAAAAAGGATATGATCAACAGTGATTTTCTGAGCAGGGGCTTTCCTCTTGCTAGGATCCTTGAGGAGATCGAAGATGCTTTCTCCTGGCCTGGTTAGAAAAAAGAAATATATATATATATATATATATATACACTTGAAATAAAATAGTGTTAATTTCATTCCCTGGGATCAACTCTTGCTACGTAGGGGAGAGAAAAACTGGCACGACTTTGCCACTGATTTATTCAAGTTCATATCTATAATGCCAACAGTGACCTCTGTCTCACCTCTTCCAACGACGGAGAGCGAAGAGCAGCAGGGCGAGCAGGTGGGAAGCCAGCAGGATTAGGTGGAAGTACCGATCCAAGAAGAGCCATTCTGGCAGGAAGCGCCAGTTGACCGTCCATTTGAACATAAACTGACGGCCAAGATCAAACGCCTGGCTCATATAACCCACAGGATTCTCCAGGAGGAAAGGCAGACCCAGCAAAAGCTGCAGACAGACTCATTTGTAAATGATGCTCGGCGATAGTGGACAACATTACAAGAAAACATTTTAGTGTGCTGATAAAGCTTGCCTGGTTTTAAGGATATCTTACCTGGATGCCCGCACAGAGAGAAAGTTTGGGAATTGTCCTGATTAGGCCAAACTCAGATATGAGGAGGAAAAGTAGTCCCGGAGCAAAAAGGAGCACATTCATTTTCACAGACACTGCTAAACTGTCAGAGAGAGAGAAAGATGAAGTTGTAATTTCATAATGTAAAAAAGACACAATCGGATATAAGTTTCACAAAGATATGTGACACTTCATCCCGAGAAAGCCAAACACATAAGAGTTGCATTGTGCTGTGAAGCAGTTGACACTTGCCTGTACAGGCCGCAACCCCGAGTCCAGTTTCCATCCATGAAGAGGTTGATGGCTCCAAACAGCAGCATCATGGCCACAGGATCATTAAAGAGACGCAGCACAAAGATGGAGTGGATCCGATAAGAAGCACAGCACACAAAGAAGAACACGTAGGGAGGAACCTGGGGAAATTCCAAGAAAAAAAAATACCATGTCTTTAAGTCAAATAATGACATCAGAGGCATTTTAGAAGGAAACTATTTGGAAACAGAATACATAAGTACAGAGTATACAATACAACTCATACAATATAAACGGCCTATTTAGCAAACACAGTACAGTTCAGTGGTGTATCGCAGACAATGTTATCATGTCACATTGTACCTGAGGATGTTGTCACACAGACTGACCTTCTTAGTGCGGTGGTAGATCCTGAAGACCAGCAGCAGTGTGATGAGGTAGAAAGCAGCAAAAAGGTACTGCGCAAGGCGGATGTTCACCCCATGGCTTGTGATGTAGTAGAGAACCGTAAAGATGTAGACAAAGCCAGCTGGGTACCTGCAACAACAAGGTGCTAAGTTATACTGCCCTAACACTAACTACAAGTTGGAGAACTCTACATAATTAAAAACGTTTAAACTCACACCAAGGGGCCAGTGTCTCCTTTAAGCTCGGTGTAGTCGTAGGTACCATTGATGACTCCCTCCACCTCATCCATGTAGGCTTTCCAGTCTATCTCAGTGTCTGTGGTAAATAGAGTACATCAGTGATCATAAAAGATGGGGAAAGTTGCCGTTAGTGCTGTGCTGTGGTTATTTGTATATTTATTTGCATGTACATTTCTATAATAAACATGTTTTGATTAATACAAAAAACAATAGTAAGATAACATGGTGATTTAATTTATTTTATGACAGTTCAGCATGAGAATCTTACAGCATTACGTTAGATTAAGAAGTAAGCTACATTTGTCAATAAAATCAATGACGTGGGGTGCATACTAATGCTTGGACTTTATGTGTAACGGTATAAGTAGCGTTAAATATTTAAATTAAGTTAAGAGTATTGTCATTAACAATAGTTTGCTGCATACAATTTTAGCAAGAAGTTGCGGAAAATAATGAACGATATTTAGCACTTGAGCAGACAGACAGTTGCATGTGGTCATGCAAGGGCAGTACATTCCCTGACAGGTGGTAGTCGAAGTTAGTAGGTTTGCTAATGCTAGCTACTTAGCGTTTACATACGTCAAGAAACATAACAAAGCACCAGAGCATGCTAACTAGCCGCACAGAGCAGCTACTTACATGCTACTTTCTGTATGACCCACGCATTGAAACCGATCTCTAGAAACCACAAAACTGAAACGACCAGTAGAGTGTATTCCGTCTTGAACAGGACCAAATGTTTGTCCTGCCACAGTGTGTGGAGTTTCCCCCACAGGGGGGAAGGGGAACCGGGAGACTTTCTTCGCACACCTCCTGCCATCTCGGCGGTGTAGCGAGTAGCTCACTAGCGAAGGAGAGACCGGAGAGACGTCGCAATGTACACGTCATCACGCAGCGTTCATCACATAGGGTCACGTGACGTGGACAACATAGCTCAGCCGAAAATGTCAAGCTAGGACTTCAATTTTCTGACAGGTAAAAACAACTGATATTATAATAAGTCGTACTTGACAATTAAGAAATATATACCTTTGGGCATTTAATATTTGTGAACATATAGTAAGCTAACGATACGGTTGTTTAAACAACGTCTAGAGGTCAAAACTGCTGCCTTATAGGCAGCTAACTTTAGCTTACCATTATTACAAAGATAATAATCCCACTGAAATACGTTATGTAACAAGTGGCTTGTTACTGTTGACAGCTAGTTAAAGTTTGAGTCATATTGATGGTGTTAGCTGTAAAATAATTAAAGAGAAGTTAATGGGTCTTAATTTCCCTTACAAGCAATATGAACCGAAACAAACAACTGGCCTCGTTTAAAGAAACCAGGTTGTCTTAAAACAACATTGTGTTAATGTATTTCCAGAATCTTTAAAAATACTCTATACATCTGAATAAGTCAGATTTTGAATGTCAACAGCTGAAGCTGAAACATAAACAATGTTAACCCAAGTTCCATGATCATAAACTGAGGAGACTTTTCTTCATTAAGTCATTTGTTTCATAGTAACATGACATTGTTTGTCATCACTGATATACAGGAAACAAAAGAGATTATATTTGATCTTCTTAAATATCATGTGTTCCTGCAGGTCTGCAGTGAGGAGACTCAGAGGGAATGGAGGAGTTTCCTGTGAAGGTCTCAGAGGCAGTGTGTCTCGGGGCCAGCCTGGCCCTCTCAGGCATCTGCTACTATCTCTACAAGAAGAGCCGGACAACGCTAGATAAACTCGAAGTTAGTTGTGGTCCATCTGTGATTGACATAACCTTTCATATATTGTTTTGATAATGCATTTGTAGTCTTCATCCTGTCAAAGCCTTTCAAATCATTGGGATTAGTTCCAAAACCATGTAAAAAAAGAGTCAGCTTTCACACAGATAGATAGATAGATAGATAGATAGATCCTATTTTGTGGAGGCCAATCTTCTTGTCTTCTTCTTATACTTTTTATGTTATTGGGCTTGTGACTGAGAACATGTCTACTTGCAACCTACAAAGTTTCAAATAACTTTGTAGTAAGAAGAAGGAAGTAAACCTTGCATACATTGAAAAGAAAACGCAAAGGCTGGAGACAAAGTATCATTTTGTGTCGGGGAAACCGTTTAGTTTCCTTCTTTCCCATCTCGTAAACCATTGGTCATGGCTTCTCCTGCTTTTTTTTTTTTTAAACCTTCAAGTTTTCTTCCTAAGTGTTTGTGTCTCATGTTGTCAGGATGCTCCTCACTTCACTATAGACGGAAAACTCAAAGACATTCTGAAAGTTACTCCAGGAGCATGTCTACAGTATGCTGTCATCGAAGGTAAACATGAGTTGATTCTGACTCTGACAAGAGCTGAACATTTGAAAACATATCGTATACTCTAACAGGTGTGTATATAAATCGTAGGTGCTGTGCAACCGGTAGGCGAGCCTCTGACCAGCTCCTTCCAAAAAGAAATATTTGGAGTGTTGCAGAAGGTCTTGCTGAGAGAACACAGGCTTGTGTGGAACAGCCTGTCACGCACTTGGTGAGACATCCATCAATACAATATTAGCAGCATTATCATTCCATACATTTTGTGGCATCATCACTCTATTTTATAGTGGACAGTTTAGATGTTTGACATGCAACAAAGGTTTGTGGTTGGAATACAACCAGGCACATTCCTCTGAGGTGGTATGTGCCTTAAATAGTACGTCCACTCCCAATTTCGGAAGGAGGAAAAACATATATGCACTGGCCTCTGCTTTGAAAGGTTTGCGTTTCTGGAACCCAGCTGTGAAGAGTGGTCCTATAACGTCATGGTAAATCACTGCTGTACATGGTGTGGGAAAATGTTCTATTAGTTGTCAGGGCAAGCCCGATTTTAAGCTGGGGTTAAGTTACTTTTAACCACGTGGCTTTTGCAGTAGGACCCAAACCTGATTGCTGCCTCTGACATCAGCTACACAAGATAGATGAGACATCTTGGCCTCTGATTGAAAGCCTGTGGGTTTGGTTGAGGGCTATTACGAGCTATTCATGCTGCATCTATATATTCTTTGCCTTTTCTGGCAAGTTTGTGTTATTAATCAGCAAGAATTTCAGAAATATCACAGATTAACACTTGTAAGAGCATCTTAGGTGATGATGTAAATATTTGAAACATTTAATTATAGTAACTTCGACATGGCTATAGACCAGGGGTGTCAAAACTACGGCATATTGAATCAGCCCTCAGCAAATTCAAAAAGTATAATGGAATATGGCCCACAAATTAAACTTGTCTTATATTTTCAATATATACGTACACATATATTAAACAGTATTCATGTGTTAGTAAGCACATTTTTTTAAGTTGAAAACATTTTCTAACAAATTGAAGTTGAAAAGAAAAAAGCCCAATAACTTATTTACGCTTGAAATCTACCCTTCATATTTCCTCTTTTTATAAGCAATCGGAGGCTTCTGCTTTAAGGGATGAGCTGCTAACAAAATTAAGTAAACCCTCTGGAGAGCTGTGATGTAGACTGTTTTTTTTCTTAAAGTATTTTCAAGTATCAAGAATAATTTACCCGCATCTGATTTTGCTAATTTATAACGTAACTTATGAGGCAATTAACTTCACACCGAGTGAGGGGCCCAGCCATTCGTTCACTTCACTGCTTTCAAATTCCACAAAGCAGCTTGTACCGCAGGCTTTCAATTAGCCCAATATCAGAATATTTAGTGATGTCACTTCAGATGTATTTGTTTATTTATGTACATTTTCATCAAAATGCAACCCAAAATTGAAGTGCATCATGTTAACAATATTTTGTCTTGATTCTCATGTGTATTGACATAAAACATCTGTTATTCTTCGCCTGTTGCAGGACGGACAGTGAGCGGGTCTTGCACCAAAGAGTGACTGCAGTGCCCTTTGTATTAGTGGGATCAGAGGATACGGCCGTCAGAGTGCTGTGCCCTCTGCAAGCCTCCGGTGTCCACATGGAGACCACCCACGAGAAGTTTCACCAGGTTAACTACGGCTTCAGTGACGTCATAGGACAATACCTCAGCGGGGAGAAGCTTAAAGGGCAGCTGGAGACTGAAGAAATGCTCAAAGTAAGTCAAATACCACGGTGAACTTCTATTACTCAATAGAAAAGTGATATCGCTGTCACACACAAATAGTAACCAGGACTGTACATACATAACAACTGTACTGTTTTTACAAGACTTTAACCTGCACTCACATCTAAACACTTATGTTAATATATATGTCCATACAAATGCTCAACTTGTGATATCTTGTTTCAATACTTACTTTATCACTTTTTTGCTGTATTATTATTTTAACTTGTTTTATCTTTATTTTTACCTTGTGAATCCTGTTTTTCTTTCTGACACTGTTGCTGCTATAAACGCCTGAAGGGAATAAATAAATCTTATTTTAACTTATCTTTTATTCACTTCACAAAGTATATTAATACAACTGATTTAACTGATCTTCGTTTCACAAATGTTTTCCAGGTGGGCGCAACTCTAACTGGTGTGGGTGAGTTGATACTGGACACTGACGGCACCCTGAATCTCAGACCCCCTTCTAACGGCTCAGAGTATTTCTTGAGCATTACAGACTTTGAAACCCTGCTGGGGGAACAGGAGAGCACAGCTGGTTGGTGGAAGGGGCTCGCCATCGCCTCTGCTGTGGCGGGGGCAGGGGTGCTACTCTGGTTGGGCCGACGCTACTACAATCAACTCAAAGTACACTGGCAGAGGGAGAAGGAGAGGAGGGAATTTGACAGACTGCGGGCTGAAAACCCAAGAGCCCGTGCTCCAGTAGCCGGACACGAGGCCATCGTAGACGAGGAAGAGGAGCATTTAGAGAACGCCTGTGTGATCTGCCTTACTCAGCCACGTAACTGTATTCTGTTGGAGTGTGGGCACGTGTGCTGCTGCTACAGCTGCTACCAGGCTCTCCCCCAGCCCCGCTGCCCTATTTGTAGACAGAGCATCAGCAGGGTGGTGCCTCTCTACCATGTTTGAGGCAACTGTGATCACATGACCTCAGTGGAGCTTCAGCAACACACAAACTGTCAGCTTAACTCCTTTAAGTGCTGCACTCACACCTAAAAAGGAGCTACGCTTTGAAATTCGCATTACTGTAAAGAATAATGATATGATGGTATTGTATGTAATAAAAAACGTGAATTGTTATGACTTTCAGTTAGGTATTTTATCTTTAATGAAGAAAAAATGTGATGGGGGGGTGGGTGTAAATGTGTGAACAATAGATGCTTATTTTCCTACATAATTGTTCTGTGCCTTATTCTGGTAATGTATATGGTGGCTGCGGTCTAAAGAGCGATTTAACTGTTTGCCTGGATGACTTGGGTCTGCTCAGAAGAAGTAAGCTTGTGTTTCAACCACTTTCAGTCACCTTTGAGTAAAGTTACATATATTTAGTGCCAAGACGAAGCTAATGACTTGATGACAGGAAATGTGTAAAATGGTGGCTTTTGAAACATATTTAATAAAGAATCACTCTACAATTTGTGTAGCATGTGTTCCTTACTGTCAGTATCACCATTTGTAAAAATTGCGGATCCCATTTTGTTTTAGTAATGTTTTGAAACAACTTAGTTCATCCTTATGTACAGGTCCATGCGACCATAACGTTCTGCATGAGGCTCAGCCTGTATAATGATCTTATACGACTCAATGTTCGGCGTCTCTTAATGATCCGCTGAGCTGCAGCTGTTACATCAAACGTCTGCTCTTCTTAAACATTAGGAAAGTAGTTCATATCTCAATAGATACACGTGTTCCACAGGACTTGATGGATTCATGATGGGTCTTATTATTTCTCCATGAGGCACACATGCTTGTTGACAGCACCTGGTGCCTGAAAAGACCTGGGTGTAGTGAGTCACCAAGCTTACTATTTCTGTCCTCTCTAAAAAGCATTACGAGGATTTGGAGCATGGCGGGTAGATGAAAAGCCACCTTTTGTTTCTCTTTTCGAACAGAAAGGGAACAACTAACAGTCGTGTGCTTGTGGTTGTATTGCGAGGTAAAGAGTGTGGCTTAAGGCCTGAGTGGGCGTGAAAAAAGGAGCAGGTGGGAGACACAGGATCTCATAAATCTTCCCCAGCGGTCAGAAGGGTTCACTTTGACAAATTCTTCATGAGCTCTCAGCAGAAGTGCAGCTGTGGCTCTGGGGGAGCAGACTATTACTGTAGCACCCGCAGACCTCTGAGGGCATGGCGGAGCAGTGTCATTTGATTGGATCAGTCCAGTTCAATTAATACAAAAAGATGAAAGTATTTTACAGCAAAACATTATGGGAATAGTTTCACATGGGTCTTTGGAGAGGGTGAATACAATGGGAAATACTGTAATGTATGCACTGTTCAAGTGTTCATATAGAGATACAAGTTCTAAAAATATGAACTGCGAACTACTCCAGGCTTAGTGGATTTCAGTTTGTGTAAATGGTGAGAATAGATTGGTGCCTCTACCACTAGATGTCCATCTTTCTTCACTTGAGTTAGTGAGACACTGTGCTGGCTGACAGTGAGGGAAGACACTGGCTTCAGTGGATGAATTCGAAGTCACATGCAATTAATGTAGGCCATGCTATCCTGTTTAATCTATTCTGATAGCTGACAAACAATTATTTAATAATTAACAATGATATGATTATTCTCTAATGGTTTCTGCTTCATGGGTGTAGACACATATTTGTGGTGATGAGGCTGCAGACACTATTAGTTAAGTAAGTTAAAACTTTATTAGGAGTGCCCGTTTTAAATAGAGAGATGTAATGGCAGGGTTAGCTCGGATAGCTATTATCATTGCTGGCTATTATCATTACTTGTATTATTGCTAAGTGTATGGAGTTTTCAGGAATGGAAATGTCAGTCCGTTGGTCCACACTGAATTGTAATTTGTACAGATGTTCCTGGTTATGACAGGATGAATCTTATTGACTTCAGTCAGCTGCTGACTTGTCCTTTCAAGCCATAATTGTTACGGGTGAGCAAAGCAAGCAGGACCCAAATGCAGATAACACTGAAAATACCTTTATTTCAAGGATATTGGCAATACGGACAAACAGAAAATTCCCCGGTGAACACAGTCAGACAAACGACAAACCAACAATGACAGACAGAAAAAACAGAATTTAAATACACACAGGACTGATCAAAGAAACAAGAGACAGGTGAGGAGGGAGGAGAAAACACAGGGGCACCAGGTGAACACAATCAAGAAAACAGGTAGGAGGGAACACACGCAGACAGAAAACCAAAGACAGATCTAGACAAGACAAAACAAAACACAGACAGATCGTGACATTACCGCCCCCCCTCAAGGGACGGATCCCAGACGTCCCAAAACACCAAAACAGTCCAATAAACGTCCAAAAAACAAACAAAAAAACAACGTCCAGCAGGGTGGGTGGAGGGGGACCGGAGGAGGTACACAAAACTAGGGCCACTAGGGTGGGTGGGGGGGGGTCAGGAGGACGGGCCTGGGCTGACAACCCAGGAGCAGGGCGGAGGACCCGGAAGGGATTTCGGATGGACGGCCCGGGGGCAAGGCAGAGACCTTGGAGGGGGTCTCGGGCGGACAGCCCGGGGGCAAGGCAGAGACCAAGGAGGGGGTCTCAGGCAGACGGCTCGGGGGGAGTCCATGGAGGGGTGAAGGCCACAGCGGGCAAACTCAGGGGGCTGAGCAAGAGGGCGAAGGCCGCGGCACTCGGGGGGCCGGGCTCGAGGGTGAAGACCGCGGCTCTCAGAGGGCCGAGCATCAGGGCGAAGGCCGCGGCACTCCGGGGGCCAGGCTCGAGGGCGAAGACCGCGGCACTCAGGGGGCCGGGCTCGAGGGCGGAGCAGGCGGCGACGGAACAACTCCGGAGGACGGGCAGGAAGGCGCTGACGGGACAGCTCCGGAGGAAACCGGAGCCGGTGGGACAGGCTTCGGCAGGATCCCCCACAGAAGGGGACCAGGAATTGGCAGGACCCCCGGCGAGACATGTGGTGGCGGGACCTCCAACGGAACAAGACATGGGATTGGCAGGACTCTCAGCGGGACCTCCAACGGGACAGGACATAGGGTTGGCAGGAACCCCGGCAGAAGAGTAGTCAGCGGGACCCCCAACGGGACAGGACATAGGGTTGGCAGGACCCCCGGCAGAAGAGTAGTCGGCGGGACCCCCAACGGGACAGGACATGGAGCTGGCAGGACCCCCAGCTGAACCTCCAAAGGCACAGGACACAGGGTTGGCAGGACCCCCGGCAGAAGAATCGTCGGCGTGGCCTCCAACGGCACATAGGGTTGGCAGGACCCCCGGCAGAAGAGTAGTCGGCGGGACCCCCAACGGGACAGGACATGGAGTTGGCAGGACCCCAAGCGGAACCTCCAACGGCACTTCAGTAGGGACTGGAGAGGGAACTCGAGAGGGGTCTCGAGACGAGAGTTGACTTGAGAGGGGACTCGAGAGGTGACCAGGGAAGGGACCAGGGAAGGGACCATATAGGGGACTAGAGAAGGGACTAGAGAAGGGACTTGAAAAGGGACTGGAGAAGGGACTGGAGAAGGGACTGGAGATGGGACTAGGGAAGTGACTAGAGGATGGACTTGAGAAGGGACTTGAGAAGGGGATTGAGAAGGGGATTGAGAAGGGGATTGAGAAGGGGATTGAGTAGGGACTAGAGAAGGGACTAGAGAAGGGACTAGAGAAGTGACTTGAGTAGGGAATTGTGTAGGGACTAGAGTTGGGACTAGAGAAGGGACTTCAGTTGGGACTAGAAGAGGGACCATGGCTGCTGGGGCCGGAACCAGGGCCGGAACCATGGCCGCTGGTGCCAGAACTGGGGCCGGGACTATGGCTGCTGGGGCCACAACTGGGTCTGGAACCATGGCCGCTGGGGCCAGAACTGGGGCCGGAACCATGGCTGCTGGGACCAGAACCAGGGCTGGAACCATGGCTGCTGGGACCAGAACTGGGGCCGGAACCATGGCTGCTGGGGCCAGGACTGAGGCTGGAACCATGGCTGCTGGGGCCAGAACAGGGGCCGGAACCATGGCTCTTGGGGCTCGGGCTGCTAGCCTGGACTTGCGACTCCCTCTCTTAGGAGCCTTTTGGAGGCTTCGTGGACCTCCGAAAGCCAGACGAGTTCCCGAGAACGGCTCCTGAACAGGAGCAGGAACTGGGGCGGAAGCAAGGGTTGACTCCAGATGGAACACACCGAGGCGTATGGTGTCAGGTTGGGAATTGGGAGGCAGGGAGCTAGCATGCCTGGGGCTAGCAGGCTGGGAATCACACACCGAGAGGAAATTCAAAATCCAGCCAGGTAAGAATTTCACCAAGCCTGGTCTCTCCGTAGCCATCTGCCGTGCCTCTGTCAGAGCAGCCTCTCGCTGCTGAACCCCGGAAGCTCCCCTCCATCGATCAGAGCAGTAAGTCAAAGAAAAGGATACATCCAATAATTCCTGCTCAAAAGGATCTGCTGGGCCCATATCTGTTTGGTTTGTTCTGTTACGGTAGAGCGAAGGAAGCAGGACCCAAATGCAGATTAAACTGATTATACCTTTATTTCAAGGATAACGAATAGAACTTGGACAAAACAGAACACTCACTGGTGAACACAGTCAACAACAAAAGACAAACCAACACTGAACACAGGAAGAGACAAGACTAAATACAGGGAGGGGTAATCACAAGACGAGAAACAGCCGGGTAGGGGAGGAGAAACACAAGGGCGACAGGTGAACACAATCAGACAAATAGACACACCAGGGAAACTAACGACAGGAGGAAAAACACAGGAAGAAGGACCAGACAATATACAAGGGGGAAAACACTCATAACCAGACATACAAAACTACAAACGTGACATATCATAAGAATCCTGACAATAATAAGGTTGGCATTTTTGCCTTTGGTGAAATGTCAACTATTGTATGCATTGCTGAGCATCAAAAACAACTCTTAGTTTGCCTGGCTTCTTGGGGTGGTACACCCTGTGATGAGGAATGTACCGAACACTCTCTCCTTCATGGCTCTGAATTATTTCTT